>NC_090252.1:63649926-63707426 GCF_037325665.1 Littorina saxatilis
AGCGCTCTGCTGTGACGCCATTGCCTCGTCCTGGGCCGATGTTTTGAAAGATGATGGGTCCCAGGACTTCATGCAGGCAGATGCCGCCCCATATCATCACACTAGGGCCTCCCCAGCGATCCCACTCCAAGATGTTGTTGGGAGCTTATCTCTGGTTGTCTCGCCTCCAGATCCGGATGCGGCCGTCAGCGTTGCTGACACAAAACCGACTCTCATCTGTGAACAGAATGTTCTGCCGCTGTCGCCAGGTCCAGTTCAAGTGCTGCTGTGCGAATCGGTACCTGGCTAGTCTGACGTGAGCGGTCAGTACAGGTGCTCTCCTGGCGGGACGTCTGCAGTGAAGGCCTCTGTCAACCAGCCGACGTGGAACTGTGCGGGAACTTACTGGCCTGTTGCGGTTGCCAACAACGTCTCTGGCTGTTGCTGCTGCAGTGTGGAACGGATCCCGTACGTGCTGTCGATAAATGGCACGATTTTCTCGTTCAGTGGTGACACGTGGTCTTCCACTCCTTGCCAACCCAGCCAGCAAGACATTAGCGGCCGATAATCGGCCGAACACCCTTCAAAAAGTCGGGCCGGTGACGTCAAAACATACGACGCGGGTGTTGGCCCGACTAACTTTTGCAGAGAGGCAACGAGGCGGCCGATAGGCGGCCGAACACCTGCACTATGGCGGCACGCATCCGGTCCGATGTTAATCGGCCCGATGACTTGTTTGACCTGCGGTCCGACACCTTATGCCGACATCGGGAAGATATCGATTTCAGCGGGAAGACATCGGGACGATGTCGGCATAAGGTGTCGGGCCGCAGGTCCAACAAGCCATCGGGCCGATTAACATCGGACCGGATGCGTGCCGCCATAGTACAGGTGTTCGGCCGCCTGTCGGCCTCCTCGTTGCCTCTTTGCAAAAGTTAGTCGGGCCAACACCCGCGTCGTATCTTTTGACGTCACCTGCCCGACTTTTTGAATGGTGTTCGGCCGACTATCGGCCGCTAATGTCTTGCTGGCTGGGTGCAGCTACAGATACAGCAGTATGTACCACCACCACCCCCCCCCCCCCAAGTGTAACAGTGCAAAATTCACTTACAGCTACAGCAGTATAACCCCCCTCCCCCCAGTGTTACAGTGGAAAACAAACCTACAGATACAGCAGTGTGTACAACCCCCTCCCCCCCCAATGTAACAGTGCAAAACACATCAGCTACAGATACAGCAGTATGTAGAACCCCCCGCCCCTACCGCCCTCACTGTAACAGTACAAAACACACCTACAGCTACAGATACAGCCGTATACACCCCCCCCCCTCAGTATTACAGTATAAAACACACCTACAGCAACAGATTCAGCAGTATATACAACCCCCCAAGTGTAACAGTGCAAAAATTACTTACAGCTACAGCAGTATGTACACCTCCCCTCCCCCTTAGTAACAGTGCAAAACACACCTACAGCTACGGCAGTATGTACAACCCCCCCCCCCCCACCACGGTAACAGTACAAAACTCATTTACAGCTACAGATACAGCAGTATGTACATCCCCCTCCCCCCGCTGCCACCACTGTAACAGTACAAAACATACCTACAGCTTCAGATACAGCAGTATGTACAACACTCAACCGCCTTCCCCCGTGTAGAGTGCAAAACACACCTAGACCTACAGATACAGCAGTATGTTCAACCCCCCCCCCCTCCCCGCCTACTGTAACAGTACATAACACACCTACAGCTCCATCAGTATGTACAAACCGCCCCCCCCCCCAAGTGTAACAGTACAAAACACGCCTACAGCTACAGATAGATCAGTATGTACCCCCCCCCTCCCAAGTGTTACAATGCAATACCTACAGCTACAGATACATCAGTATGTACACCCCACCCCCCAAGTGTAACAGTGCAATCCACACTTACAGCTACAGATTCAGCAGTATGTACTCCACCCCCCCCCCCCCTGTAACAGTGCAAAAATCACTAACAGCTACAGCAGTATACCCCCCCTCCCCGTACAGCTACAGCAGTATAAACAAGAAGGGCAAAGCCCATACGACTCACATGCTTGACCTTTACATGACCTTGGCCTTCAGGGTCAAGGTCAAACAACTAAACCTAGCAATGACATCATATACTAAGAACTGCTTTACACATTTTTTCTACCAAAATACATGTGACCTTGCTCCCAAGGTCAAGGTCATCCAAGGTCATGCAACACAAAGCTGTTAATTCAAGACATAGGAAGTACAATGGTGCTTATTGGCTCTTTCTACCATGAGATATGGTCACTTTTAGTGGTTCACTACCTTATTTTGGTCACATTTCATAAGGGTCAAAGTGACCTTGACCTTGATCATATGTGACCAAATGTGTCTCATGATGAAAGCATAACATGTGCCACACATAATTTTTAAGTTTGAAACAGTTATCTTCCATAGTTCAGGGTCAAGGTCACTTCAAAATATGTATACAATCCAACTTTGAAGAGCTCCTGTGACCTTGACCTTGAAGCAAGGTAAACCAAACTGGTATCAAAAGATGGGGCTTACTTTGCCCTATATATCATATGTAGGTGAGGTATTCAATCTCAAAAACTTCAGAGAAAATGTGAAAAATAGCTGTTTTTTAGAACACATTTATGGCCCCTGCGACCTTGACCTTAAAGCAAGGTCAAGATGCTATGTATGTTTTTTGGGGCCTTGTCATCATACACCATCTTGCCAAATTTGGTACTGATAGACTGAATAGTGTCCAAGAAATATCCAACGTTAAAGTTTTCCGGACGTCCGGACGGACGACTCGGGTGAGTACATAGACTCACTTTTGCTTCGCATGTGAGTCAAAAATCACTAACAGCTACAGCAGTATGTACCCCCCCTCCCGGTACAGCTACAGCAGTATATCATGCAGCTACAGATACAGCAGTATGTACCACCCCCCCCCCCCAAATGTAACAGTGCAAAATTCACTTACAGCTACAGCAGTACAACCCCCCCCCCCTCCCCCCAGTGTTACAGTGGAAAACAAACCTACAGATACAGCAGTGTGTACAACCCTCCCCCAATCCAAGTGTAACAGTGTAAAAAACACCTACAGCTACAGCAGTATGTACACCCCCCCCCCCTCCCAACTGTAACAGCTCAAATCGCACCTACTGCTACAGATACAGCAGTGTGTTCAACCCCCCTCCCCCCCCCCCCCCGTGTAACAGTGCAAAACACACCTACAGCTACAGATTATGAGATACAGCAGTATGTACAACCCCCCCCCCCCCCCCACTGCAACAGTACAGAACTCATTTACAGCTACAGATTCAGAATTATGTACACCCCCCCTCCCCCCGCTGCCACCAATGTAACAGTACAAAACTTCCCTACAGCAGTATGTACAACACTCCACCGCCTTCCCCCGTGTAGAGTGCAAAACACACTTAGAGCTACAGATACAGCAGTATGTTCAACCCCCCCCCTCCTGTGTGCAACACACACCTACAGCTACATATACAGCAGTATGTTCAACCCCCCCTCCCCCCCTACTGTAACAGTACATAACACACCTACAGCTACAGATACATCAGTATGTACAACCGCCCCCCCCCCCCCCCCAAGTGTAACAGTACAAAACACACCTCCAGCTACATATTCAGCAGTATGTACACCCCCCCCTCCCCAGTGTTACTGTGCAAAACACACCTACAGCTACAGATTCAGCAGTATGTACACCCCCCCCCCCCCCCCAAGTGTGCATCAGTGCAAAACACACCACCAGCTACAGATAGATCAGTATGTACCCCCCCCCCCCCCCCAAGTGTTACAATGCAATACACACACCTACAGCTACAGATACATCAGTATACATACACCCCACCCCCCAAGTGTAACAGTGCAAACCACACTTACAGCTACAGATTCAGCAGTATCATGAGTATGTACAACCCCCCCCCCCCTCCCACTGTAACAGGACAAAACACCTACATCTACATAC
Organism: Littorina saxatilis; assembly: GCF_037325665.1. Classification (NCBI taxonomy): domain Eukaryota; kingdom Metazoa; phylum Mollusca; class Gastropoda; order Littorinimorpha; family Littorinidae; genus Littorina; species Littorina saxatilis. The sequence continues at coordinate 63,653,904 of NC_090252.1, forward strand.
AGATACAGCAGTATGTACTCCCCCCCCCCCCCCCCCACTGTATAACAGCAAAACTAACATTAAAGCAAGAAAAACCAAAATCACTTACTCGCTGGATCCGTCGGTTGTCCTCGAGTTGACGGTAACAGCTTGAACACACCTGTACTGGCTGTAGGTTTCCATCCGTCCTTGGCTACACAATTTTAACTTGTCAACTATCACCGCCACCACGTGGCACTGGGACCAGCACTCAGATTGAGATCCCGAGGCGACATTCGTCTCGGATAACACATCATCAATGTGCTGTACAACATTCGCAAGAATGTCTCTTCTTTCGATATTAACTTGAACTAAGAAAACAAATAAACTTCGGTCACGCGGGAAAGTAGCAGCTAGCCGGCCATGTTCACACTCAATCTTGTTTGTACCGTAAGGAAAGCTATAAGAGTATTTCAAGTATATATGATGGCGTATTTTTAAAATGTAAAACTCATGGTTTGAGCTCATGCTGTATTTGATTGCAAATATACAAACAAAACTTACAATTAATTATCCTACTCCTATGTGAAAAAGTCAACAAATATGAATAATTTAGTTTCGCATTTGCAGAGTCATGTCACGCCGTTCCCGACGCTTGAACAGGGGACGTAACAAATGTTAAAATAATGATAATAAATTCAAGTTGTTATCTCCCGTAACTCTGCATATTTTTATCGACAGCAACATTGCGTCGGGCCGATGTCGGGGTTTATTACGTACATTTGCCGAGTTTTACACACAGGCAAACTATATCGGCGCGACAACGGACGTCGACACACGACATTTGACGACGTCACCCGACTGAAATCGTCAGTCGGCCGACGAAAGCTTGCTAGCTGGGAAGTCATTCGTGGACCCAGTTTGCAAATATCGTTGCCAGAGACGGGTGATGGTAGACGGATGGACGCCAACAGCATTAGCAACCTCATTCTGTGGCGTTCCCAGCGTCAGCTGGCCTATTGCTCTTTCACGGTCAGTGGCGTTCAATGTCGGCATAGCTGGTTTTTGGAATAGGGGAATGCCAGATAGCGTACAATACTGCCATTTATACGGCATGAACAGCGAGTCGTGCTCACACCCAAAAAATCGGCATTCGGCACTTCCATTGTCTCTGCACGTGCAGCACAACCATTTCATCTTTCTCGCTCTGTGCAGATCTAACATGGCAAGTTTTACACGTGCCTTTCTCACAGCGGCATCACCAGACACTGCTGAGTCCGACGTGGACCAATTTTAACCATCGGCACATGATAATAAGACATAATCTTGAAAATATCGTTCTGAAAACAAATTGCGTTTCTTTTGCCTTTCAGTATAGATACATCGTGTTTTGGTGGCATAACACAAAAGTTACAGTTCGCATTAGCTCGGGAGAAAAACTTGAGGTGGGTGGCTGAATATCTGTTGCCCAGAGAGGCACCAAACATCCTGCTCTGAACTTTTGGTAGATGAAGAATGTTCAGCATATATTTTTCTTTGTTTCCACTATACTATATTTACCTAAATGCGATTTTAACCGCTGCTTCGCAATCATCAACTCTCTCAGGTATTTACTTTTTGTGGATTTATTGGTACGTTTGACATTTGCACGCTTCCCACGTATGCAGTGTGCACACGCTGTAATGTCATGAGTTAGCTATGTACAATGTATCAGGGATAGTATAGTTTAGTCGTTTTCTTGTGTCTTAAACCATTCAGGTTTTATGACGTTTTGTAGTATGATACCCACACATGAGTAGGATACATAATGCATAACATTACTGCAGGAAATGATCGATACGACACGCATTACACTCATGTTGCAGACCACATAACCACAGAAAACCATGTTGTCGACATAAGACGAGAACTACCCACTTTCACACGCCGAAAAGGTAAGCAGAAAAGTGTAACAAGCTGACACTGAGACCGTCCATGTTGACCGTCAGACCGTTAAGTTTACAGTAATTAAGTTGTACAAAACTACACAAAAACAATAATAGTGTGTATTCAAGTTCGAACCAATAGTTTTGCAATCTGTAACATTTGAAAACCAAACTGAATGATGTCTGTTACATGCAAGTTATGCATGTCGTATCCTTGTGTTTTTCAACTACATAACTTTGAATTGATCTATTTCTGTCATTTGTACACGCAGCGCAACCAAAATTACAAGGTGCACTAAACATAAGCTAGTCCGCGTCTCTATTACACGAAGTGTGTGCTTGAATGCATGTCATATAAAAAAAACTGATTTGAATGCAAGGTTCTGGTTGATGATAGCAACATTTTTCAAGAAGTCGGGCACAGAGAGGTATATTTTCAATAATCACTGTAATTCAGCAACAAAAGAATATAATGAAGTACATATTAGACACTAACTTGAATACATATCGTGCATTTTGGGAAGCTGTTTAAGGGACATTTCTAGACCTACTGGTCTTCTTTGTGTTATGCAGACCGTATCTTGTGTGTTATGCCAACAAAACACGATGTATCTATTTGTTGGGCGTGATCTTGTGAGGACCAGTGTCATCACTCAGTCTGTGTCTGAACCAACCTGTCGTCAACACCACAGTAGAGACGTGTTACAGGCAGTGTGAAGTGTATATATATATGTAACCTGTCACCATCACCACAGTATTGTGAGCCTAAGGCCTGGCGCTCACCTATGTAACTTCATCAGGACAGACGACGCACTGCAGATTATCCCAGCCTGCTACACGTTTGCGTGAATGGAAAACAGGCAAAGTACTCGTCATAATCCCTATCGCAGCATCAATAATATGCAGCGCGTTTTGTGGTTTGTGTTAGTTTGCAGAACTGGAGGTGGTTCATTTTGCCGGTCCATATTAGGCCGTCTTCCCATGCCACATGACCCACCCCAGTGTAATTTGATGAGCTATGCACCTCGGGTATAAAGAGTGTGTCATGTGGTCGCTGTCGATATGTCGACACCACGCATACATAACAAGTTGGAATATTTCAACCAGGAAGTTTCTCCTTGCGTCACTGGGGCACACCGTGTTATAGTTCTGTGTTGCATTCCGTCTTAGCACTGCACAACGATTTGTTCTCAATATCTCAGTCTGTATTACAACTTGCTAGTCATTACAGTTTGACATGTTAATCTCTAAATGACGTTCGTTTTGCAATCAAGGCATAAAAGGGAGTGCCAGATAGTGAATTACCGAGTTTGGAGTCTGTGGCTGACAATACTGTATTAGCCTACTTTACGTAAAAAAAAAGATTAAAGGTTCAGTGGGGTCATGCATGATCATAAGTTTGTCACGTTTCGTAGTGTAAGATGTGTCGGGTTGAGGGCTGTGAACTGTAGCGTTCTAACGTAAGACAGCACAGTGCTGTACAAAGATCAGTGTAACACGTGTTGTTGTGTTGGGCTAAGGAGTGTGAACTGTAGCGTCCCAACTACACATCACAGTGCGTTAAAAAGATCAGTGTAACACGTGTTGTTGTGTTGGGCTAAAGGAGTGTGAACTGTAGCGTTACTACTACACACAGCACAGTGCGTTAAAAGATCAGTGTAACACGTGTTGTTGTGTTGGGCTAAAGGAGTGTGAACTGTAGCGTTACTACTACACACAGCACAGTGCTGTACAAAGATCAGTGTAACACGTGTTGTTGTGTTGGGCTAAGGAGTGTGAACTGTAGCGTCCCAACTACACATCACAGTGCGTTAAAAAGATCAGTGTAACACGTGTTGTGTTGGGCTGAGGACTGTGAACTGTAGCGTTACAACTACACAGCACTGTGCTGTAACAAGATCAGTGTAACACGTGTTGATGTGTTGGGCTGAGGACTGTGAACTGTAGCGTTACAACTACACAGCACAGTACTGTAAAAAGATCAGTGTAACACGTGTTGATGTGTTGGGCTGAGGACTGTGAACTGTAGCGTTACAACTATACACAGCACAGTGCTGTAAAACGATCAGTGTAACACGTGTTGTTGTGTTGGGTTGAGGATTGTGAACGGTAGCGTTACAACTACACAGCACAGTGCTGTAAAAAGATTAGTGTAACACGTGTTGATGTATTGGACTGAGGACTGTGAACTGTAGCGTTACAACTACACAGCACAGTGCTTTCAAAAGATCAGTGTAACACGTGTTGATGTGTTGGTTTGAGGACTGTGAACTGCAGCATTACAACTACACAACATAGTGCTGTACAAAGATCATTGTAACACGTGTTGTTGTGTTGGGCTAATAGTCCAGGCATCTTAGCCACTTTAGTGAAGGGAACGTTGAAGTGACAATGACTAGGTTTAAAATGTCCCTTATCAGAAAGTTCAACCTCAGTCCTTTGATGTTTATTAAACACATTTTCATATAAAGTTGGCGCTTCATATGGAAAAGTGGCTTTGAAATTGACCCTAATCCTTCTTTGGGCTCTGTAAATGTCGTTTGGGGCTATGGTTGTAAAACGGTATCTACTGGTCACCCCAATGTATAAACTGAAAACTCTTTCTGCACCAGAACACGCAGAAAGGATTGTATCTGCCTGATGTCTGATGCTTTTCAAAATCCCCAACCACTAACAACTTCAAAACGGACATTAACTGACACTGTTGTTTTTCCCTATATAATCCTTACTATTTTTCCGAGACGTCGTCGTGTTGTGTATTTAGCTTGCCACAACCTCATACATGGTCCTAAAAGTTAAAGTTGAAGAAAATACTAAAGATAAATGAACAAGCTGACGCAGTGTCATTCGCACCGTGAATCCCCCCATGGGAACATACTAAAGTCTGGTTCCATATAGGCTCAATTTCCTTCTATTTCTTTGTATTTCTGCCTCGTAGGGGTAGGGGTGTTCAAACCAAAGGCACCTTTAAACCAAAATTCAAATCACACATCTTACAATACTAAGACACTCAGCAGTGAAAGGGTGTCTGCTGGTAAAAAATTCCAAACAATCCTAAAAGTACTTCACTACTAAACGTGCTTTTAAAAAGAGCCGTTATTTTTCCCTCTATAATCAGTATTGTGTTTTCTGCGAACATGTAGTATATTTAAGATGGTTGTCATGTGCACATGAGTTGCTAAAGCGTTTTCAGTTGGGCATATGTCGAAAAGCAAAGAATTAGCCCTTTGAAAACCATCAGAACTGTCACACAAAAATAACATTTACCTATCTCACCAACTGACCAAACATAGGGCTTTTCCTTATGTATTATGTATTGTCGTGTTTTTTGTAGCATACTTGTGAAAACAGCCACCACTGTTGTAAATGATACTTTAAAGAGCATTATTTCATTTTTACAGTTGAAGGACAACCTGGACTGCCGTATATTACAGCTGTTTTACAATCAGCCAAAATTTTCTAAACAAATGTATGTTAAGAACAACTCCCATAGTGAAATTGAAGGAAAACAAAGTGAAAATCCCCCTGCCATAGATGAGCTAAAGAATCAACAATAAACGACTGCATGGATAGCTTGATGCACGAATGCATTGCGGACATGTTTGTCTCCAACCAAGAGAAAGTTCCAAAAAATCCCTTTTGTGCTTCTTATTATACAGTGACGTCAAAGACAGCCTTTTCTGCTGTTCATACATTCAGGGGTTATGGTTACACTAAACGACGTAGTTGTAGCCATACTGCCATCCAGATTTATTTTTTCCTTGCGAGCAGTCACAGGGTGTTTGTGCTGTCTGCCAACCGTTAGATGACCCCGCCCAAGTCTGTTAAGGGACCGTTTGACCGTTATAGAACGCGTCTTTTTGATTTTTTGGCACAGTTGGAAACGGTTGATTTTTATCCCTACCATTGTTTCCAAACATTATATACGAATGTTTTGTGAACAACGGATAATAGCCGCTACTCGCATGTGTAGCAAAAGTGAGCGTACATACTCACCCTGGTCGTCCAGCCGTGGGCTTGGGCGGGGTCGTCTGACGGTTGGCAGACAGCACAAACAAATGTATGAACAGCAGAAAAGGCTGTCTTTGACGTCACTGTATAATAAGAAGCACAAAAGGGATTTTTTGGAACTTTCTCTTGGTTGGAGACAAACATGTCCGCAATGCATTCGTGCATCAAGCTATCCATGCAGTCGTTTATTGTTGATTCTTTAGCTCCTCTATGGCAGGGGGGTTTTCACTTTGTTTTCCTTCAATTTCACTATGGGAGTTGTTCTTAACATACGTTTGTTTAGAAAATTTTGGCTGATTGTAAAACAGCTGTAATATACGGCAGTCCAGGTTGTCCTTCAACACAACACGACGACGTCTCGGAAAAATAGTAAGGATTATATAGGGAAAAACAACAGTGTCAGTTAATGTCCGTTTTGAAGTTGTTAGTGGTTGGGGATTTTGAAAAGCATCAGACATCAGGCAGATACAATCCTTTCTGCGTGTTCTGGTGCAGAAAGAGTTTTCAGTTTATACATTGGGGTGACCAGTAGATACCGTTTTACAACCATAGCCCCAAACGACATTTACAGAGCCCAAAGAAGGATTAGGGTCAATTTCAAAGCCACTTTTCCATATGAAGCGCCAACTTTATATGAAAATGTGTTTAATAAACATCAAAGGACTGAGGTTGAACTTTCTGATAAGGGACATTTTAAACCTAGTCATTGTCACTTCAACGTTGTTCTCTTATTTGCTTGGACTATAAGGCGTGTGAACTGTAGCGTTACACAACACAACTGTACTGTAGCGTTACACAACACAGTGTTGTACAAATATCAGTGTAACACTTGAACTGTAGCGTCCCAACTACACATCACAGTGCTGTAAACAGATCAGTATAACACGTGTTGTTGTGTTGGGCTAAGGCTAACTCCGGACAAAACGATAGGTATCTAAAATTGATCCATCCAGTAGAAACCAAACGTGGTGTTTCTGATGCGAGACAGGTGCGCATTATGACCACCACCACTACCACCACAACCACAACTCCGACATCAACCTGTTCAGACTGTCGTTAGTTAACTCCGATTCGTATTTCTTGTTCCATTATTTCTTATTTGTCAATTTAACAGCTTCCTGGACTAGTGGTTTTATCCCGCATCATGGCGAGCCCCAACAGTGATGAAGACACCCGTGACAACTTGGTGGACATTGTGACAAAGCTGTACCCTGACGCTCTCACCCATACCTACGTTGTACCACCGGTCCATCTTACCCGAGTGCCTTATAACAAGGACACAGTACCCGGTACTGACCAGGAGGTGCTTGTGCTGCCCTCTAGTGAGCAGCTTCAGCAGCAGCAGGGCAACATTCAGGCAGACTTGGCACAGCAGCACGTGCTGCACAACTTGAAGCAGCTCGGAGATTCCGGAAAGGAGGTCATGTTCGTGGTGTCTGAGCTGAACTTTAAGGACTACCTCAACAAGCCGTTCTACGCCAAACACACAGGCAAGCTCCCAAAGCCAGCAAACTTACCTAAGGAGCTTCGGCATCACGGAAAGCAGGGAGACTTTGACATCCTGGTGATTAATCGACAGCGTGGTATTCTGATCGGAGAGATCAAGTCTGTCGGTAAGACCGAGGCAAGCCAAGCAGACACTGTGGTGGTCAAGGTTATTGACAAGGCGGTCAAGCAGCTGGACAAGTGTGAGGTGAATGCCAGACACATGGTTAGTGACATTGCTCCCGGCCTGACTGTGAGGAAGACTCTCTTCTTGCCCTTCGTCAGCCATACCCAGCTGAGGCGGATACTGAATGACGAAAACAATTCCAAGTTACAACAGGTGAGAGAGAGAGAGAGAGAGAGAGAGAGAGAGAGAGAGAGAGAGAGAGAGAGAGAGAGAGAGAGAGAGAGAGAGAGAGAGAGAGAGAGAGAGAGAGAGAGAGAAAGAGAAAGAGAGAGAGAGAGAGAGAGACTCAGACTCAGACTCAGACTCAGACTCAGAACTTTATTACAAAAGGATAAAGGTTTTAGGCAAAGCCTATTCTTCCAACCTGTCCTTTATACAACACATAAAAAGACAGACGCACATTAAAAATATAAATTCAATCATATAAAATACAGAAACACAATGTGCATTTAAGGAATTACATAAGGAAAACTCAAAAATCACAAAATTATATTGACATAGTTATACCTTTCATTTGGGAATAAAGTTGCTCCGATTAGCTACACATCCGTCAACACTAGTACAACATGTTTAACCAAATAACAATCAAACAAGACATTTCATTCACGAATGATGTGTGAACGTGACTGTCTCTTAAACATTTTCACTGAAGTTGCATTTCTTATCTGTTGGGGGAAGGAGTTCCAGAGAAATGCTCCCGAGAAGGCTAAGCTCGATTTGTAGAGGTCTATGCGAGGTATAGGAGGGATGATTTTTTGGGACCCATATCTTTTTGTGGCATGTTTGAAATGTGATTGCAAATATTTTAGGGACAGTCGTCATTTAGAATTGTATACATGAACACAGCATTGTTTAACGTCAACTGATCTTTCAAGTTGAGGAAATTCAGGAGCTTTAGTTTATCATCCGTGGATTTATTCAAATCATGCAGAATAAGTTTTGCAGCTCGGCGATGCAGGGAATTGAGTCTTTTTAAATGAACATCACTGCAGTTATCCCAAAGTGTCGATGCGAAGTTTATATGAGGCATTATGTGGGCGTAATAGAACATTTTGAGTGCTGCAGAATCTGCGTAATGCCTTAATTTTGATAACAGGTACACATTTTTTTTTATACTAGTTTGCAAATATTACTCAAATGAGTTTGCCATTTCAACTCTTGATCAATGGTAACACCCAATAATCTGTTCCCTTACTTCCTGCACTTGCGTTGAACCAACTGACAGTTGTAATTGTAAAGGACTTACTTGGTGTTTTTGTCTCGTGGTTATCACCATACTCTTTGTTTTAATCGGATGAATTATCATTGCATTAGAAACGCACCACTCAGTGATTTCATCCACATTTGTTTGAAGAGAAGAGTTGACGGATTCCAAAGATTTTTGACTGGTGTGAACACAGAGAGAGAGAGAGAGAGAGAGAGAGAGAGAGAGAGAGAGAGAGAGAGAGAGAGAGAGAGAGAGAGAGAGAGAGACAGACAGACAGACAGACAGACAGACAGACAGAGAGAGAGAGAGAGAGACAGACAGACAGACAGACAGACAGACAGACAGACAGACAGACAGACAGTCAGTATTTTACAATCTAATGAGCTATTCAATAGTTTGTAAATCGACTTTGTTTTGTTCAACATCACGTGCCGCCTATCTGTGTGTAATATGCTGTGACTCATTCTAGACAGATAAGCATTGTTGTGACGTTGTGATGTGTATGTGTCACGCAATTTTACGACAGGTATAAATTATCTACATTGCAGGCAGTGTGTCAGAGCCTGGGTGCAGCCAACACAGCAGAGGCCATACAGCTGTGCTGTTGCTCTGACCAACTGTCCCAGCCTGCATCGTACTGGCACGTGACACCCGCCGTGTTATCACAGCTGAGCACCTGGTGGCAACACAGGATGGCCTGTACTGTGGACACTCGGCTCACTGATCAGCTTTACCTGGACATCGTGGCCAGGTGAGAGAAATGACATCCGTGTCAGTTACGTCACATGCACAGACGGTGCTGAAACAATGTCGTTATTTTACGTTTGAGTTTAGATTATCATTTATCTTTATCTTAATTGTTTCTGTTACAGGTTCATTGGTCCGGCCACCACGGTGTCTGTACCCTGCTACAACAGTGTCCGCGTGGAGGTGCGGACTGCAGGCCAGGCGGTGGCGGAACTGGGGCGGAGGCTGGCACTTCTGGTTCTGACCCTGCAGCAGCTGGACCTGATGAGCAGAGACCCGCCACTGGTCTGCATTACGGGAGCGCCTGGAACAGGTGACAAGCTCACAGCTTCTCTGACTAGATTGTTTGTTTCTTATTTTGTTTGTTTGTTGTTGTTGGTCTTGCTGCCGATTTGTGACTGTTCTCTTAACGATTTTTTGTCGAAGCAAGATGGAACACTAAGCTCAGCCGTCTGTTTCGCGTTAAAGGCTACATCGGCGCGCGGCAGATGCAGCTCTAGTTTCTTGTGCTGGTGCACAAAACTTTGCTGCGTGCTCAGCGTACTACGACGTATGCCAGCGTGCTTCAGCGTCCTCTTAACGTATACAAAACGTACCCATAACGTATTCGACGTACGCCAGCGTACTTATTCAAATACTTATTCAAATGTCCCATACGTCGGCATACGCAGGCGTTAAAACGGTCGTGTGACAGGGCCATTCACATATATGCGTAGCGTAAGTCTAGCGTATGCCTAACGTATGAAGAGTACGTCGGCATACGCCCACACATTTTGAACATGTTCACGCAGCAAAGTTTTGTGCATGCACAAAAATTCTCGACGTATGGTTCATACGCACTGCATACGTTGGCACACGTTCACACACGTTACTTGTACGTTACTCATACGTCGATAAATATCTGTATCTGTAGATAGTGCTGAGACATTCCGAACGCAAGCAACACTTCTGCCGTATAAACAGTTCTTCATGGACACGACATTCTGCACAGAGAGTACAGAACTTACCACTTGATTTACCGTTACATAACAAGGAAGAACTAATACAGTTTCTACTCACCAAATTTGCAGAATTACTTGCCGATTTCCCGCGATTTATAGAACAAATGACGTGATCGCATGGCGTCATGTCTAATAAAACAAAACTTCCGAAATATATCTAATAAAACAAAACTTCCGAAATACGTTCTATCCATTAGCAGCGGCGACGACATGTGATCGATCAGCGATAAGCTGTTGCGCGCAAGACTATCGTTAGGCATACGTTGTGAACGCCGGCAACACGCTAAGCATTCGTTGGGCATAAGTTGTGAACGCTGGCAACACGCCAAGCATACGTTGGTGTACGCTATCTGTAAGTTATTGAAACGTTCTGCATACGTTACTAATACGTTATGTATACGTCCAACTCGTTATGAATACGCTATGTATACGCCAAAGATTGAAAAAAACATCGATAGTTCAGCGTACGCCAGCGTATGTTCATACGTCGGCATACGCTGGCTTTAAAACGGTCGTGTGACAGGGCCATAACCTAGGCTATGTCAAACGTACTCCAGCGTTTCGATGAAAATTCTCATAAGTCGGCATAAGTTACTGCTATACGTTATAGTGTGACAGCCCCATAACAGTGCTCTGATGCCAGCTAGTTTGCTCAAATGACGTCTTAGTTGAATGAATGACGCGATGTGTATGACGTTGTTTTTTGTCAAGTTTTACTTTATCGTCATCGTACCAGAACGTTCTAGTTTTGTTGGAGGGCGGTTTGTTTTGTGCACGCTGTGTGTGTTGTCTGATTCTATCCAAAATGTGTCAACAGAGGGAAAGGCATCCAGCTGACTCGGAGAAAAGTTTGTTCATTTAGTCTTCATGAAATGTAATTTTCTAAAAAAGTAAAATAAGAATGTTCTTGGCAGTTACATCCATTTTGTTATGCTTATTGCTATGTTCCTGATGCTGTGTTTCGCGTGTAACTGGTGAAACGGACTCAATGTAACAGAGCCTTCCTTTCACATTGTATTGTAATACATGTATATTGTTTAGGTCATATTTTATGTGTGAACAGGTAAGACAGTTCTGGTACTGCAGGGGTTGAGGTGGCTGATCGCGGGCCTACATCTTCCCTATCACCAGGGTCACGATGTGCAAGTCGTCTCTACGTGTAACACTGCCTTGTTTTTACATTGTTTTGCACAACATTAACCTTGATATATTTTCTGTTCCAACAGGTAAGACAGTTCTGGTACTGCAGGGGTTGGGGTGGCTGATCTCGGGCCTACATCTTCCCTATCACCAGGGTCACGATGTGCAAGTCGTCTCTACATGTAACACTGCCTTGTTTTCACATTGTCCTTCAATTTAGTAACCTTAATATTGTTTGTGTTCCAACAGGTAAGACAGTGATGCTGGTTCTGCAAGGCTTGCGGTGGCTGCGACAGGGGCACGATGTGCACGTGTTGTCAACACGGGACGCCACCCAGGCCGTCAGTATATCCATCAAACAACAGCTGGAGATGTCACTGAACGCGGACCCGACGCCTTCCCCAACACCAGGGAGCGTGTCGTACCACCCATACGATTTCTTTAGGGAGCAGGATGTGGAGCAGGCCGTCACCGACCTCGTGGCGTGTGTGAAAAACGGCCACCTGCACGTCCTGGTTGATGAGATGGACTTTGATAGCAGGTTTGTGTTCATACGTGTGTGTGTGTGTGATTATGTGTGTGTTTGTGTGTGTGTGTGTGTGTGTGTGTGTGTGTATGTGTGTGTGTCACTGTCTGTGTGTGTGTGTGTGTATGTGTGTATATATGTGTGTGTGTGTGTGTGTGTATGTGAGAGAGAGAGAGAGAGAGAGAGAGAGAGAGAGAGAGAGAGAGAGAGAGAGAGAGAGAGAGAGAGAGAGAGAGAGAGAGAGAGAGAGAGAGAGAGATTCAGATTCAGATTCAGATTCAAAACTTTAATACAAAGGGATAAAGGTTTTAGGCAATGCCTAATCTTCCAACCTGTCCCTTTTAGACATACATGACATTATACATTACAATTATATATTTATATAACATGTATTGAACAGCCAAACGAATAACTAATTAACTAAGAATTTGTAATCAGGTTAAAAGTAACAAAACACTAGTTATAATAACGTGGTTCATTGATTAATAAAATGATGATTAAGATGTTATGCAGTAACAGTTATGATTTTAAAGCGTAGGGAGAGAATTATTTTTGACAAAGATATTTTCGAACATTTTTTTTAAAAGATGAAAGGGTTTGACATGTTTTACAGTACATTGGAAGTATTCCACACAAGCGATCCCCAGTAGGATAAACTAGATTTATACAAATCAATGCGTGGGAGCGGTAGCGTATAGTTCAAAAGCCTCGCTCTACCAGGAGGACGCTCAAACAGGTCTTGGATGTATGAAGGTGTTTCATGGTTGTACATTTTAAACATGAAAACACTAGCATTTAAAAAGAACTGCTGATGTAGCGGAAGAATGTTCAGTTGAGTGTATTTTTCTTGAGTAATCATATTGGGATCTCGGTTTAATAACTTTACACCTCTCTTGTGAAGTGTGTTTATTTTCTTTATATGAACATCACTGGCATTGCACCAGACAGTAGATGCATAGCAAATGTGAGAGAGACAGTGTGCGTGGAAAAACATTTTGAGGGCATCCACAGAAACAACGCACCAGAGCTTGTTAAGTAAGAAAAGGTTCCTAGAAACTCGTTTATAAACTGTATCAATGTGAGAGCGCCAGTTAAGTTCATCATCAATTACAACTCCAAGCACACGGTGTTGATGGACTTGAGCAATGCTAACTGTACCATGCATAAGATCAAGGCTCAGAGGCTGTCGCTGGTGTTTTTGTCTTGTGGTTATTAACATGCTTTTTGTTTTCTTAGGATGCAGTGCCATTCTGTTACAATTACACCAATCATTAATATTTGCTATACTTTCTTGGAGTACTTTTCTTATGAGATTTATATCTGTATTACTGCTGTGAAGTGTTGAGTCATCCGCAAAAAGATCAAGTACAGCATTTTCTTGTTTGAGGTGTAATGGTAAATCATTAATGTATAGTCCAAACAGTAAGGGACCAAGGATAGAACCTTGTGGGACTCCACATTTTACAGTGCCTTGTGATGAATATGAACCGTTTAGGTAGACTGCTTGTTTCCTATCTGACAGATATGATGTAAAAAAGGACACAGATGAGCTATTTTGCAGGTAAATAAGTAATTTGTCTAACAAAATAGCGTGATCAACTAAGTCAAATGCTTTCCTGAGATCAAGGAATACCGCTCCAACCATTTCACGATTGTTTATTGCTTTTAGCCAGGTATCACAGAGCCGGGTAAGGGCAGTATGACATGAATGTTTAGGACGAAAACCTGATTGATAAGGATGAAAAATATTGTTTTCTTCAACATATTTAAGGAGATGGGTGTGTATATGCTTTTCCAGGGGTTTAGACAGTATAGAGAGAATAGATATCGGTCTGTAGTTGTCAAGGCTATCGGTGTCTTTTGACTTTGGTACTGGAATAACTTTAGCCGTTTTAAACACTGATGGGAAGACATTCTTCCTGATAGAGAGATTATATACATGGGTTAAACTGTTTACAATATAAGGAAGTGACATTTTTACAATTTGAGAATTAAGATTGTTTGTGTCCATTGTCTTTTTTGTTATTTAGTTTAGAAATTAGTGCACCAACTTCAACAACTGTGATTACAGGTATATCAAACGAGTCAGATGGCAAAAGTTTCTCATTACAAAATTGACTGAGTACTTCAGGCACCTTATAGCCAATCTGATCAGAACTGTCTGAGGAATCAAGAATATTGTCGGTCATAGATAGAAAGTAACTATTACAATCATCAGCAGTTATATTAGGATTAATACAGGATGGGGCTTTACGTGATTTACTAGTCAGTTCATTCATTGCACGCCAAATTTGACATATGTCATTTTTATCTATTATAAGATTTTGAAAATATTTCTTTTTTGCAAGTTTCACCAATTCAGAAATTTTGTTTCGCATTTTTTTGTAAAGTTCAAACTGTTTAATTTTTTTTAGAAAATCTCGAACTAACATAGCATCTTTAATTTCACCTGTCATCCAGTTCGGTACAGTCGAAAATTTAACTCTTTTCCTGCGGATTGGAGCATGTCTGTCAACAACAGATAATAATGTTCTGACAAATAACAATGCAGCTTCTTCAGGATCAAAACAATTTGACACCAATTGGAAATTTGCCAAACTTAAGTCAAGTAAAAACGCAGACTTGTCAAATTTTTTAAAACATCTATACGTGATATAGGTATGACCTTTTGACATTACCTTTGGTCGTTTACACGACCAAGTGCACGTGATCGGTTTATGGTCACTCATGCAAATATTAGATGTTGAAGCATTTAGAACCATGCTATCATTGTTCGTGTATATATGATCCAGAAGAGTTGAAGACATGCTAGTTACTCTTGTGGGCTCTTTTATAAGTTGAGTAATACCTAGCGATTCAGTTTTGTCAAGCCATTGAGACTGGTTTACTAACATGTTAATATTAAAGTCTCCCAATAATAGCATATTACAATTGCACACGTTGACTTTGTCCATCATATCTATAAAGTCATCAAACCATTCATCCGTGCAGGCGGGATTTCTGTATAAGAATCCAACTAGAATAGGAGATGAATTGTTTGGCCTTACTTCTAGCCAAATACACTCTACACTCTGTGGTTCAAGGTCATGCCGGCGTTTTACAACATGAAAACAATCGTTGTGCACATACACACCGATTCCCGTGTGATTTGGATGAGCAGCATCACGTCTTATAAAAGAATAATTCTGAATCTCAACAGAATCATCATTATGCTTTAGGTTTGACAGTCTTGTCTCTGTTAACCCAAGTAGATGAAGCGATGGTGACGTATTGAGAAGTAAACTGACATCATGCAGTTTGTTCCCCAAGTGATATACGTTCACGTGTCCAATGTTTAATCCACTTTTTGAACGCATATTTATACAGAATGAACACAATTAACTTACAAGGTTATTTGAAAAGAGGCAGCTGACTCAGACTCAGGACTTCGGTTAAAACGAAACCGTTTATATCCTAACACAATAACTGATATTGCAAAAAGCGACACAGATGCACACCGCTGGGTTTAAATGGAAGATAGTGCTCTAGATAGTAGATCAAACATTAACTTTTTGTCGAGGGCACTCAGAGCCTCTGATCTCATGCTCTGTTGATGCAGAGACATATGTTCAGGTCTATACAATTCTGGCAGCTGTTGACGTGGCATATTAGGGAAATGGAAGAGAGGAGGTTTTTGTTCCTGTGAGTGCCATCCGAGGTGCTGATCCAGGTTTCTTGCACTGATCCGAGGGTGGGGCTCAGCAAATACATGTACACCCGGTTGTTGGCTGACTCCCGGAGCAGTTGACAATGCCATTAAAGGTTGAGGAACTTGACCTGGAGGTTGTTGGTGTTGTGGCGGGCCTGAAGTTTTGGGTCCGTAGTGACGTCCAACGAATGATGCAGTCGCTTGCCTTTGAGGACGTGGTTGGGTCTTATCACACCATGATGATATATCATCGTTTCCTCGTTTTTCTGATCGTCCAACATCATTATGATATTGTCTTGATGTTGTTGAATGTTTGTTTTCAGGGATGTTGCCAGAGAAACTACGCTTGATGTTGATAGCTAAGGCACTTGTCCCTCTGTTGTTGGGGTGTAGAGCATCCCTCATCCATCTTGTTTTGATGTCCCCTCGTATGGTGAAAAAGCTGACGTCATTGTTGACAAGATCAATGTGCTGTTGATGACAGAGCTGCATTAAGTTGTCGTTTGATTCATTTATACATGCTGTGATATGTTCATGTTGATCTCGGTGGGGCAATATTGAAGACATGATTAATCTTGCTTTTGGAAAACAGCGCCGAGTGTGTGCAATGATCGAGCGCCATGCTCCTTTTCCAAGGATGCCACCACGCTTGCAGTCGTTGATCCCTACATGCAGGACAACTGTGGTGACGTTGGGATGTATTGCTGTTCCTTTTAGAAGCCCAATAAGTTGTTCTCTGTCAAGGCCAGAAAGAGACAATACTTGTGATCTTTCATTGTCAATGTTCATCTTTGCCTGATGGAGGCCTGACACAACTGAGTCACCAATGATGAGGGTGGAAGTGTCAGAATCTATGGATGACAGCTCAGGCCACTCACCGTCATATTGTTGTTCATCACATGCAGACATCGAAATCAC
The DNA here is from genome assembly GCF_037325665.1 of Littorina saxatilis. NCBI lineage: Eukaryota > Metazoa > Mollusca > Gastropoda > Littorinimorpha > Littorinidae > Littorina > Littorina saxatilis. Next base: position 63,670,697 of record NC_090252.1, read on the forward strand.
AGCTGCACTTTCGTTTGACAGGTTAGAAGAGCAACTATGGGACTGGAGATGTTCCGATGAGACGGGAGAGGGGGTTGGAGGCTGCTTGTTTGAAGCAGTCACAGAAGACTTGACTTTGGTTTTTTTGGTAGCAGAAAGCTGAGGGTTTTTTAAGGGCAGAGGTGGCACGGAATTTTAGCAAACATTTGTTCAAAAACGTGTTTTGGGTTTTTGTTTTTTTCAGGTACTTTGAACATCATAGAATCACTGTGTGTTGTTTATTTTGTCAATTTCATCGTTTATTTTGCAATAAAGTGGTGATTTTCAAAGTATGTGTACATGTGTGAGTGCTGCAAGTGTGAGAAATTGCTGAACAATCTATGTTTTCAAGTCCTTGCAACAACCACGATTCCCCGAATAAGCTTGGCAGTAACACATCGAACGGTTGAGCGGGAATTCCCGTTTTCTGTGAACGTTAAAAATAGACATGAACAGTCCGTTATTTCCGTACAACGGCCGGATCGCGCATCAACTTTTTCAGACAGTAATATGAATATTCATGAGAACAACCTCTAACCTTTGAGAAACTTCTCTGGTTGGTCGTTGTCAATGACCACAGTGACGCGCATGCGCAAACTGCCTTATCCGTTGTAAACACAGTGTCGATTCCACGTAACTCAATATCAACTATCAACCAGCAATGTCTACTCCGAAATTCGCAAGGATCTTCCCAACGCAAAAGGAAGAATCAGCTTTCAGATGCTCGAACAACGAGGAAGGAAAAACCAGCAGGCGACGAGAACGCGCCTGAAGTTGGCAGAGCAGAGACAGTTGTTTTGAGAGATAGTGGTGACGCGTATGTTTCGAATCGACTCGGAGTCGAACCTCGGCCAGTTTTGGGCGATGTGAACCGTAATCAGCCTCAAATCGAAGGTATTTCTGCTTCGGCGACGAAACTGAGGAGATTTAGTGGTGCAGGCATCGACCCGAATGCTCAACCACCAGCTGAGCTAAATCGCCGTTCGTGGTGTTTTGCCGAGTGCAGTCAGTTGAACTGAGAACTCGCTTCTCTCTGATGTGAAGTGCCCGGAGTGCGAGGCAGGACATGTGACAATTCGAGTTGGTGACTCGATGGGCTTGTCACAAGAACTAGTGCTGTGTTGCGACAGCTGCCAGTATTCACGCACAGAGTATTCGTCGCCAAGAGAAAACAACCTCAACCACAGACAAAATGTTCCCTTTGAAGTGAACAAAGAGATTGTGCTATACTCTCATGAGATAGGTAGTGGCTACTCCAGTGTGGACAAACTGTGCACAGTCTTTGGAATGCCAGCGATGAACAAGAGTTCCTATCATCGCATAGACAAACGAGTCAATGCCAGCATTGTGGAAGCTACAGATGCCACACTTAACGAAACAGTGGAGTTTGTGAGGGAAGCCTACAGGGAAACATTTCCTCAAGGCAGAGTGAATGCTGTGAATGATGATGGTGAGGAAGACGGTGCTTGGGAAGATGATGATGGCATTCTCTGGGTGGATGTGGCCTTTGACGGTACATGGCACAAGAGAGGATTTTCCTCACACTATGGAGTTGGCGTTGTTGTTGATGTTCTGACTGGGTATGTGCTGGACTTCTGTGTGAAATCCACATACTGTCACACATGTGCGATGAACAAAGAAAAACTAGAGGGGATGACCGCTGCCGAGCAACTACAGTGGAAGCAGCTTCACCAGCCTGACTGCAGCATTAACCATGAGGGATCTGCCAAGTCTATGGAGAGGGACGCAGCCTTGGAGTTGTGGGGAAGGTAAGAATATTGTTCTAATAGCCTATACACTCTTCCCTATATCCTTTATTTTCAAATACAGAATAAGACAACATGAATAAGGTTGCGCTAAAAAGTAAATTTTATTTAAAATTGTATAAAGCATGGTACATTGTGGGTGTTTGTTTTTCTTTACAAAGAAAGATGAAGACCAACAAAACACAACACAGAAGCACATATTTTTGCAACAAAACACTGTCCACAAACCCTTCACAAATACATTTTCTTTTGTTGATAAATCATTAAATGTTCACAATGTCCTAAAGGATCAGCTAGGCTGGGAAATTTTTTATTGAATCTGCAAATTTCAGAGGAAACCTGACAACTTTTCTATTGAAAAGAAAAAGTGTCCCAAACAAGTTGGGATCAAACTCATTGTCAGTGTGTGTGTGTGTGTGTGTGTGTGTGTGTGTGTGTGTGTGTGTGTGTGTGTGTGTGTGTGTGTGTGTGAGTGTGTGTGAGAGAGAGGGAGAGAGATGTGTGTATGTATACATATATTCTAACAAGTACAAGTTAAATGTTCACCCTCTATGAAAAGATCACTTTATACACACTTAGTACACAAGCCAATGTAAATTGGCACACTTTCCAGTAATAATAATACATGTATGTATTTTCTGCTGGGAGAGGCCTCCTGATACTCTTCACTAAAGTAATATCCAAAATCATTTTCATTCGTGGGTCTGCGTCTGTATCTCACCAGGACCTTGTTGGCCCATGAACCCCAGTCTTTTTCATATTTTTTTTCAAGACAGTAGTTATCCAGCCAGTACTTTACACTAAGTTTTTTTTAATTTTTCTATGCTGCAGGTCTGTTGAGCGTCACAACCTCAGGTACAGAACTATGCTGTCGGACGGAGATTCCACAGCGTTCAATGCTCTGGCTGCAGCTCAGCCCTACGGTCCCACACGTCCCATCACCAAGCTGGAATGTACCAACCACCTCCCCAAGAGAATGGGCACAGCTCTCCGCAAGGCATCAAAGGATGGAAGGCTTGGTGGAAGAGGGGAGGGGCGACTAACCAAGGAAAAGTGTCAACGCTTGCAAAACTACTTCCGTAGCGCGATCCTCAACAACCTTGAAGATCAGCGAGCCATGGAGCAGGCGATCTGGGCCACTTTCTTCCATGTGACTTCAACTGACGAGGACCCTCACCACGACAGATGTCCAGCCGGGCCAGCCTCATGGTGCTTTTTTCAAAGAGCCAGGGCAGAAGGGCAACCACCACCTCCACACGCAGGGCACAACGGCACTGCCTTGTCCAGGGAAGTATCACATGCTGTTCTGCCCATCTACAGGAGAATGACAAATCCCATTCTTCTCAAGCGCGTGGCCCATGGCAAGACTCAGAACAGTAATGAGTCTCTCCACAATGTCATGTGGGGACACTGCCCCAAAGAAGTCTTTGTTGGGAAAGACCGGGTGGAAGCAGCCACCGCTGAGGCTGTCGCAAAGTTCAACAGAGGCAACTTTGCACTGGCACAGGTCATGGACCACATGAGCTTGCCAATTACTGAGCTTACTCATTCTGCTTTGGCCAAAAAAGACAAGGTGAGGGTCCAGAAGGCGGAGAGAGCAACAGATGTGGCCGCTGTAGCAGCTCGTAGGGCAAGATGTGCTGGTCGTCAACGTCAGCTGGAGCAGCGAGAAGACCAGGAGGGGGAGGTGTACGGTGCTGGACTGATGGGGGATGGAGGGGAATAAGTACCAACATCATTTGAAGAAGACTCGGAACAATACATGAACACACCCAGACTCTTTTTTCAGCAATGTGTCTTCATAATGTGTAAAGAAACACTTTACAAACTTTCAAATGCAATTTTCTCTGAATATGGGTTTTCAAGGACGGTATCAACGCGGGAAATGATATTTCGTCAGAACTACTTGTGGTAGAGTTATAATTTTTTTTTTACAGGAGTAAGATTTGATTTTGCCAGACTCTTACAGAGCGGTTTTTGTAAAACCCATCAAAAAATTTTTTTAGAGAATATAATATAAGCCTGATTGGGTATTTTGGGGGCAAAAATTTATATCTCTCAATTTATGCTGCTGAATTCGAACTGGGGTAATTTGGTCAAAATGGCTCTGTATAAGTCTGAAACTGATATCTGGGAGTAATTTTCACTGCATTTGAAGCCTGTAGCTTCAAAAATGTCTTTTGAATTTCATGGGGCGTGGTGTGTAATTTTCGTATTTTTTTTAAGAAATTGGTATTTTTTTGTGAAAATATTACTTGCTTGGTCAAAAAATGGGCATGCAGGTGCTTTTTTTATGCTTTCTTTCTATAAAGTAACCCTAAACTTCAAAGAAAACTTACAAATATTCAGATTTCATTTTTCGTGCCACCTCTCCCCTTAAGTCAAGAATTTTATTATGCAATGCTTGATTCTTTTTATTCATTGATTCTAGTTCCTGTTTTATTCTCATGTTTTCTCCCTTTAATTCTTCTATTTCTGTACTGTAGTATTGCCTTTCGGCTTTTGCTTTTCTGTCTGATCTCGTTTGTGAGTCAAGCAAATCACTTTGGAGCTGAAGCACCAGATCATAAAGCTCTTCGTTCGAAGGCACGAAGATGCTGGTTTCAGAAACAAGAGGAGTTTTACTTGTATTGGTTTCTTTGTTGCTGTCGTCAATGATCTCATTACAATTAGAAGCAGATTCATTGTTAATAGCTGTTACTTCTGGCATATTGTATGTGTTTACATTGCAACTACCAGAAGTGTCTTCAACAGAAGTGTCGTTGATGTTGGTGTCAGTGAGAGCATTTTGGTAAGATATTATTTCTTCCTCGTTGTTTTGGTTGAGGATTTTATCCAGTAGAATGTATGAGTTGCACAAGTTTTCTTCTTTATCAGAAACTGGAGGTGAGATGAGGCTTGTCATTTTCCAGACTTTTGTCAGATCATTGTCTGTAGCAGGTTTTGAGGTGTCAGCAAGTACATGTACAATTGTCTGTAATCTTTCAAAATCCTCTGCAATCCATTGACGGCATTTTTTCCCTTGAACCAAAATGTTCTGGTTGTCATAAATATGCATAACCAAGAGTTTAGAGCCATCATGATCAAGTCTAATTGTAGACTGTGCTACACTTTCCACAGACTCATGATTTAAAGATATCTTATCATCATTATAAGACAAGGACAATGGTATCAGATGCCCATTTTCTCGGTGATAATCTTTCCAGGATGTTGAGAAGCCTTTTGAAGGTAGATCCGTGACATACCTGTATCTCAGAACAGCTTTCCAGAAAGGATAGTAGAATTTATCACAGCGAAAAGTGATTTGATCTGGATCTTTCTTATTTTCAATAATTTCAAGGCAATGTGCCGTTTTTGATCGTGTCAAAATTGACATTGTTCTTCCCACCCATTGGTGTATGTTTGTCTAGTAACTAAGCATAATCAACATTGTCATTATTTCATTTGGTGTAGATCTATTGATGTGAGTTACGTTGTAGTTGTTGATGTTGCATTTGTTCATAGTTTTTGTTGTTGATGATGTTGTCACTTTTGTTGTTGTTAAACATTGTGTTGTTAAACAAAGATCCAAACTTTCCGTCAACTAAACCAAAACACACTATAATTCAATGATCCAAAAAAAATAGCACTATGTGTTACATAATGTATTTCTGGAATGTCGCCTCAACTTATGACGTATATAAAAAGACTCGGTTATGTCTATGTGTACACCAAGACAATGACAATGACGTAAAAGTCAGGTTATGGAATGCACGGTACGTGTCATTGTCTGACTTTACGTCTTTCCCTTTTCCATATAGAGTCAAAACAACACAATTATCAGCTTTTCCTCAATTCAATAGTTAGTAACTTTCACGATTTCAACACAAGAATAAACACAAGAAACGATGTGCCTACATTGAGATGAAGCATATAGCTATGGAATCCAAGTGTTAATCTTTTTCCATCGCAGAACTCCCCAGTCACCACAGAATTGTTAGAAAAAGTAGAAGATCAAGGTTTTAGAAGAAAAACACTATCCACTGTTGAATAACATTGAATTCCTCCTTGAATCTATCTCAAAAACGAGTCTTATAACGTATGAGAAGCATATGCATGTTAACAATAGCCATATCATGGAAATACGCACAATAGAAGAACAAAATCACAGAGGCATTTTATGGAGGATCACACATGGCCGCCATCTTGTTTCTTTTTTTATATTTAGTCAAGTTTTGACTAAATATTTTAACATCGAGGGGGAATCGAAACGAGGGTATGGTGTATGTGCGTGTGTCTGTGTGTGTGTCTGTGTGTGTGTCTGTGTGTGTGTGTAGAGCGATTCAGACTAAACTACTGGACCGATCTTTATGAAATTTGACATGAGAGTTCCTGGGTATGAAATCCCCGAACGTTTTTTTCATTTTTTTGATAAATGTCTTTGATGACGTCATATCCGGCTTTTCGTGAAAGTTGAGGCGGCACTGTCACGCCCTCATTTTTCAACCAAATTGGTTGAAATTTTGGTCAAGTAATCTTCGACGAAGCCCGGGGTTCGGTATTGCATTTCAGCTTGGTGGCTTAAAAATTAATTTATGACTTTGGTCATTAAAAATCGGAAAATTGTAAAAAAAAATAAAAATTTATAAAACGATCCAAATGTACGTTTATCTTATTCTCCATCATTTGCTGATTCCAAAAACATATAAATATGTTATATTCGGATTAAAAACAAGCTCTGAAAATTAAATATATAAAAATTATTATCAAAATTTTTTTTTCGAAATCAATTTAAAAACACTTTCATCTTATTCCTTGTCGGTTCCTGATTCCAAAAACATATAGATATGATATGTTTGGATTAAAAACACGCTCAGAAAGTTAAAACAAAGAGAGGTACAGAAAAGCGTGCTATCCTTCTTAGCGCAACTACTACCCCGCTCTTCTTGTCAATTTCACTGCCTTTGCCATGAGCGGTGGACTGACGATGCTACGAGTATACGGTCTTGCTGAAAAAGGGCAGCTACTTGACTAAATATTGTATTTTCGCCTTACGCGACTTGTTTTGTTTTTTGCAGAGAGAGAGAGAGAGTGTCACCTGTCTGATTCATGTAACTCGCACCACCGTGTACGAGTGGAATTGCATGTTGTTTTAACCACAGTGTGCGTACATTGGTAAAATATCAAGTGACATCTTTTTATATTTAGTCAAGTTTTGACTAGATATTTTAACATCGAGGGGGAATCGAAACGAGGGTCGTGGTGTATGTGCGTGTGTGTGTCTGTGTGTGTGTGTGTGTGTGTAGAGCGATTCAGACTAAACTACTGGACCGATCTTTATGAAATTTGACATGAAAGTTTCTGGGTATGAAATCCCCGAACGTTTTTTTCATTTTTTTGATAAATGTCTTTGATGACGTCATATCCGGCTTTTCGTAAAAGTTGAGGCGGCACTGTCACGCCCTCATTTTTCAACCAAATTGGTTGAAATTTTGGTCAAGTAATCTTCGACGAAGCCCGGACTTCGGTATTGCATTTCAGCTTGGTGGCTTAAAAATTAATTAATGACTTTGGTCATTATAAATCTGAAAATTGTAAAAAAAAAATAAAAATATATAAAACGATCCAAATTTACGTTTATCTTATTCTCCATCATTTGCTGATTCCAAAAACATATAAATATGTATATATTCGGATTAAAAACAAGCTCTGAAAATTAAATATATAAAAATTATTATCAAAATTAAATTGTCCAAATCAATTTAAAAACCCTTTCATCTTATTCCTTGTCGGTTCCTGATTCCAAAAACATATAGATATGATATGTTTGGATTAAAAACACGCTCAGAAAGGTAAAACAAAGAGAGGTACAGAAAAGCGTGCTATCCTTCTTAGCGCAACTACTACCCCGCTCTTCTTGTCAATTTCACTGCCTTTGCCATGAGCGGTGGACTGACGATGCTACGAGTATACGGTCTTGCTGAAAAATGGCATTGCGTTCAGTTTCATTCTGTGAGTTCGACAGCTACTTGACTAAATATTGTATTTTCGCCTTACGCGACTTGTTTTAAGTTGCGGATGACGCATTACTATTATCAGCTTACCATGTCTCATGTGAGTGTGGCACACATCTCTAACACCATGTCTCCATTCTGTGTCACAGGAATAAGCATGGTCCCCGTCACACACGCCTTGTAACACGCCTAGCGCAGCAAGTACCACACCTGTACCTGTGGTGTGCCGGTGTTCTTAACCGCGACATACCCCCAGCACTGCAGACACAGGTGTTCACTGTCCCCCTCCGCTCGGCGCCCGCCGTCCTGCGTGAAATACAGCCCGCGATGCACAGGTTAAAAGTCAACTACAGCGACAGCCGCGTGCCTGCCGCTGGGGACGGACTGAGCGTGATACGGCTGAGTCACCATGGCAACGCTCACACAGGTCGGTGGCCGGTGGACTGCGCACAGTGTGGTCAGGATATCGCTGCCGTGCTGCGCCGACTGGATGTTGGTGAGTTGTGTAGTTGCTGCTGCTGCAGATGATGATAGTGATGATGATGATGATGATGATGATGATGGTGATGGTGATGATGATGATGATGATGATGATTGTGGTAGGTTTGAGTGAATGGTAAACCTTACCGTTTCCTAATGGTGTTTTACTCCCCCCCCCCCTCCCTCTCGAGTATATATTGAAAAGTCTTCGCTCACTTCAAAAGAACTAAATGTTCAATCAAATCCAAAGTCAGGTCAGTCTGCAGGGAGAAAATTTACGTCATTTTTATTGACGTAAACTGCAAAATTACGTCATGACGTCGAAGGTTTGCTGTCTGTGTGGACAATGTACACACTTTGTGGTGATTTTATAAATCAAGTGTGTGTGTGGGAGGGGGGTTGGGAGTGGTGGTGTGTGTGTGTTTGTGAAAACAAATACACGCCCAGCCAGCACCCCGATATCGGTCCGATATCGGACCGATATCGGATACGATATCGGGTCGATATCGGATTCCGATATCGGTCCGATATCGGATTGCAAATCGGGTCGATATCGGACCGATATCGGATTACGACATCGGACCGATATCGGGTCGATATCGGGTCGATATCGGTCCGATATAGAGAATCGGTATCGGCCTCATATCAGATCCCGATATCGGCGCGATATCAAATCCCAATGTCAGATTGCAAATTGGGTTGATACCGGGTCAATATCGGATTACGACATTGGTCCGATATCGGTCCGATATAGAGAATCGATATCAGATCCCGATAGCGGACCGATATCGGATTGCAAATCCGGTCGATATCGGACCGATATCGGATTACGACATCGGACCGATATCGACCCGATATCGACCCGATATCGGTCCGATATAGAGAATCGGTATCGGCCTCATATCAGATCCCGATATCGGCGCGATATCAAATCCCGATGTCAGATTGCAAATTGGGTTGATACCGGGTCGATATCGGATTACGACATTGGTCCGATATCGGTCCGATATCGGTACGATATAGAGAATCGATATCGGATCCCGATATCAGATCCCGATATCAGATTGCAAATCAGGTCGATATCAGTTTGATATCGGATCCCGATATCGGACCGATATCGGATCCCGATATCGGACCGATATCGGATTGCAAATCGGGACGATATCGGGTCGATATCGGATTCCGACATTGGACTAATATTGGTCCGATATCGGTACGATATAGAGAATTGATATCGGCCTAACATCGGGAACCAATAATGGACCGATATCGGGAACCGATAAGGGTGGTGCCCTTCTATGGTGCCCTGGTGGTGCCCTTCCGTCAATTCCTTTAAGTTTCAGCTTTGCAACCATACTTCCCCCGGAACCTGAAAACTTTGGTTTCCTGGAAGCTGCCCGCAGAGTCGATGAAGCAAAACCAGCGAATAGTTGGCATTAATTATCTGATCATTTTTGAACCTCTGACTTTACTTCTTGACTAATGAAAACATGCTTCATGCTTGGCAATTGCTTTCGCACTTGTTCGTCTGACCTGCACTAAAACTTGCTGTAATCCGTAAATATTAGATTTCTGGCCCAAGAACAGAAGAAAATTTAAAAGGAGACAGAAATGATAAGATGAAGTAGTTGATAAACATTGTCACACAAGTACAAATGAAAGTGAGTCAATAAACATTGTCACACAAGTACAAATGAAAGTGAGTCAATAAACATTGTCACACAAGTACAAATGAAAGTGAGTCAAAGGCAGAATGAGAATAATTTAATAACCAACTGTATCATTGAAAACACATAAGTTACCAATGCAACATAAACAAATTACAACTATCAATTAAAATTCAACAGTTAATACAATTAATAACTGACCTTGTGATAAGATAACTCATCCACTCACTGAAATGTCATCCACTCTGCTGCCAAAGGACGGGCTTGAACCCATGACTCACAGCATTGCAGAGCAGACCACTAACCAATGGGTCCCCACCGAATAATTATGGAGTGTCACGATTCATGTGACCCATCAAAGTCAAAGTATTTAATTCCATAAGGCGATAGCCCCCTTGGAATAAGGAAATAACAATAACTTCACAAAACGCATGAATCAAATTAACACAAAGGAGACGGGAAAATCGTCGCAAACGGATAACGGTTAACCAGTTATGAAATCAATTATAACTAAATAAGTCTTTCGATTTGCAACAAACAACGGACTGGTCACGCAACGGTTCTGTCCAGTCATGATAATCAAAACAAATGATTGTTACGCTCCAATTCTTCACAAGGGTGGGGAACGGGAAATGTTCAGACCATCTCTTTTATCCTCACGGTGCTTTCCTCGCTCATCCTCTGAAACATATCAGCTAGGTTAGACCATTGATGTTCTTTGTCTCCGTCATATCTGGCATCGTCTGTCACCTTCCGCCTATCAGCGTCACTCGCAACAACATCACTCCGCACCATACAGCCTGAATCTGACACTGTCAGCTGCGATTGAAAGTTGGAGACACACAACGTAGCACCACCGACGCACTTTTTCATGGCCGCCTTTGTCGAACATCAAAAACGCAGTATCGCCATTGTTCAGTCGCCACAACAGTCGGTATTGAACGATGTCAGCCCATTCTCCGACATAATTGCACATAGCATTTGTTCCAAAACAGTAGGCCTAGGGAATCCTTGCAGAGGCATTATATCATATATATATATGTAGAGGCATTATATCATGTAGAGGCAAAATAACACAAAATGAAGAGAGAGTGAATCCGAGAGGCGTGTTCCTTGCTGGCTGTCAGCACATTAGCACTAATTTTATTTACCATCTTCATCTTAGTCCTCGTCCTCGTTTTCTGTGTTGATCTTCGACATCCTCCCACCATGTAGACGATCCGACAATCCTGTCAACCACTTCGCAAGCACCTGTTCGAATTGCTTGTTGTCGGTTTGAATATGGCGCTTCCTCACGGCCAGCTGCAGTAAAAAGATTAACCGTTATGAGTATGACGCAACAAGATGATCATATAAAATGTTGACATTGTATGAACATGTTTGTGCTTTCATAAGGAGACATGCTGTCTGCAAAACCTCCCTCACCTTTCATTTGTTCTTCACCATTTCTTCCATCAGCTGGCAGATTTATTTGTCTACATTCAATGTGTGTGTGTGTGTGTGTGTGTGTGTGTGTGTGTGTGTGTGTGTGTGTGTGTGTGTGTGTGTGTAGAGAGGTATTTTTATAAATCTGAAAGAATAAAAACTGTTTATTATGCACAACAGAACCATAAAAGGATTCTTAGTTAAAATCACCATTTTATTTTTACAACAATAAAGAAAATCAGCAACCACCTAAACACACACAGTGACACAAACACACACAGTGACACACACACACACACCTAAGAAACAAACACACTTTTTAGTCTCATATATTCCAAGAGAAAAAAATACTATTAGCAAAACTATCTTCCAAGTTCATAGGCATAGGCGATACTCACTCAACGTTTTACGTGATGCATTATGATCGACTGTTTGGAACACTCTTGAAACCAGTCCAGTTCTGGATCTGGATCTGGATAACCCGCCTGGGTTGGTGGTTGGCGGGTGCGCCACAGAAGCCGACGACGACTATCAACGTGACGTTTTTTGGGTGTGCGCATCTAAAAGAGTCAAAAGTTCACTGTACACAAGGTGGATAAAGTGTACAACTCCAGCTTGTCTTCTTGCTGCTGTACTTGCGGCTTTAGTCCGTTTGCCCTAGAATGTAGGCTTTTCAAGCACAGTTAAAAAATGCTATGTTACAATGTTAAAAACTGGATAAAAACTACTGAGGCTCTCACACTGGTTTCTGCCCCCCTAACGCCGATGAGAAGGCGCTGGGCGTGGTCAAGGTGACGGTGTTCTGTCTTCCTCCTTCTGTCTTAGTATTGGACTGTCCAGTCAGGATCGTTTCAGATGCTTGGCTTTCTCCGACGCAACCTAAGATTCGGCTCACAGGAAGTGAAGCAGAGAGCCTACTTTGCCCTTGTCCGTTCTCCCCTGGAATTTGCGAGTCCCGTGTGGGATCCGTACACCTGCAAGGACGTGGATCGCCTCGAAGCTGTGCAGCGCAGGGCAGCCCGATGGGTTGTAAATCGCCACCGCAAGACTTCGAGCGTTGATGCCATGCTGGAACACTTGCAGTGGCCCACACTTCAAGATCGGCGCTGCAGAGCCCGCCTCATCACCATGTACAAATACACCAATGGCTTGCTGTCGATCAACACCCGCAACACACCCACCCAAAATCCCACCGCCAAAAGCACCAGACTCCTTCACGATGCTGCCTACCAGCTACCGTTGTGCCGCACAACCTACCGCCAGAAGTCCTTCTTTCCACGCACCATCGTGGACTGGAACGCGCTCCCGGGTGAGGTCGCTCTCAGCCCCTCTCTGGAAGCCTTCAAATCCCGGATCTAGACACCCCTCCCCGCCCCTACCCCACCTCCCCCCGCCCCTGATCCTCCCCACCTCCCTCCTCTATTTCCACCCCCCACTAGCTACCACTGAACCCCCGGGCAGTTCTAATGACACCAGCTGCAAATCATCTTCGCAACTCTCTCCAAAGTCTGCAGAATCTTCACTTTGATGAAGGCGGCAGTCTAAAGAAAGAAGAAGAAGAAAGATATCAGGACTACACAATACAGATCTTATGACGCTGAGCGAATGGCAAATGGAACTTTCAGGTAATGTTACTTCACTGTGTGACTTGTGTTGTAAATTATTCATAATCATATTCATAAGTTCAGAATCCGTTGGCATTGTGATTGTTGACTTATTTTTGATACGAGTCACCAATATCAAAGCAATATCATGCATAACGATTGGAAAGGTGAATTTATCTCTCTTTCTCTTTCTTTCCTGCCTTCTGTCTTTCTAGTTTCTTGCTCTGTCTGTCTTTCTCAGTTTCAGTCTCTCTGTCTGTTTCTCTCTCCCTGTCTGTCTGTCTGTCTGTCTGTCTGTCTGTCTCTCTCTCTCTCTCTCTCTCTCTCTCTCTCTCTCTCTCTCTCTCTCTCTCTCTTTCTCTGATATTTTATTTATCTCTGTCAATCTGATAAGTGCCACACATTTTGTTCAATCTCACAGCTTCTGGTCTAATCCATAACTGTACAGTAACAAAATTTATAAGAGATCTCAGAGAGTTATTTTCGAAAATCGTCTTTTCAAAGACACTTAAAACAAGTTTTGATTGATACTGTTCTCTACTGTAATGCAACTCACACATCAATGCTTTCATTGCAGGGTGGGAGGAATTACCATGAGGATACCAGAAAGCATTCACAGGGATGTAAACTACAAGTTACAACCCTGACAAGTGACATTCTGGCTTTTGAGGCCAAGTAAGTGTGTGTGTGTGTATGTGTGTGTGTGTGTGTGTGTGTGTGTTTGCAGGTAAAATCCACGTTAACGCTTGATGAATGTTCCAGCAGTCATATTATATTTATAACTGAAAATCATTTATGAGAGAAGGCAGTGTTGTTGTCAGGCTTCGGTCTGGGGTCATTAATACATGCTTATGACGCATTGTTCTAAATCTTGGCTGGTCGACCATCACATCAATTTCGACATAAAGAACTATAAGAGGTCTTCTGACAGAACATTTGTTGTAGCCGGGACATCTGGACCTATACATATTTTTAGTCCAGGTCCAACTGACATATTATTGTCTTACTCTTACTCAGTCTTAGTCTTGGAAAAAACTTCGGGAAGGTGTTTTGTGTGTGTTGGGGGGAGGCGGGGGGTTGTTATCCATGCCAGGCAGCATTGACTAAGAGAATTTCATTCTAACACAGAAGAATGCTATCAAAGTTAGCATATATATACACACAAGTAAATTCAACAAATATTGGCATAATGCAAAGACAATGTAAACCTTATTTACCTTCAGTTCTATATTTAGCTAAGAGCATTAACAAAGAAGACATTCCTGCAGTGGGGCACTGCGGTTATGAAATTAAAGGCCCCTCCTGTTTTTGGAACCGCAGGAGCTTTCTAGTTTGCTGTTTGGTAGATTTTTGGTTCCTCTTTCCTGTCATGCTCTCTTTTTCTTCATGAATTCTTTTCTTTTTTCTGCCTTCTTGCTCATTCACCTGTATTTTTTCCAAAAATCTCTTCTCTTGCCGCTTGTCTCGCGATTCATGTATTGTATAGTTTAATCTGTTAGTGTTCTGATGTAAGTCCAGCAGTAGATAGGTTAAGCCTATTTTAACATACTGGAAACTGGTAATCTTCCAGTAGGTATTAATTTAGTTTTACTAAAGCCTGCTGGGACACAAGTAATGGGTTAGTGCATTTGTAAACAGGAATCGCTTGACAAGTGGCCCCCTTCATCCCCCCCTTCCTCGTCCTGATATGGCTCTGCGTAGTCGGCTGGACGTTAAGCAACAAATAAACAAACAAACAAAAAGAAGACATAATTATAGTGTTTACACTGAAGTTCTCAAATCACACTGAATTCTTTATGTTTTAAGATTGTTGCATTCTCTGTCTTTGCAGATGTCATAGCATTTGAAGCAGATCTTCAAAGTCTCCTATTGCAGACATGCCATCGTCTGCACTGGTTGTATCAACAACTTTTTCCAAGGCTGGTGCTGCAGATTTAACAAGTATATATATATGTCACAGTGGAAAGTGGAATCCAGAGGAATCTGAGATTCCCCTAGGGGAAAGTAGAATTCCAGTTTCCCCTAGAGGAAACTGGAATTCTACTTTCCTCTGGATTATTGCCAGATGAAACTGGAATTCCAGTTTCCTCTAGGGGAAACTGGAATTCAATCTCTAGGGGAAAGTAGAATTCTACTTTGCCCTAGTGGAAACTGGAATCAGACTTGAAAATTGCTTCATTTTGTGCCAGATTTTACTGGACTTTAGAACGTAGTCCTGCTGACTGACTCAGTTTTTTTTCATCATTTTACCCAAAACATATGTTTTTGCCTTGTGTATGTAGTGGACTCGACAATGCTGAATTGAAGAGTGTTGTGGACAGATGTCGTTACTATTTTTTGTTGTGATGGAAGAGTTAACCATGCCAATTTAACGTTCATTCATAATTTATTGCACACACACTCACATCTTTAATTACACGATATGGTCTAACAACTTTTCCAGTTCTGTCAGTCTTGAGGGTTCGTTTCTTACTTGTCTGTATTTTGACAGTTTGTTTTGTCAGGGCGAGGATGGCACTTGGTGCCGCAGGGAATTCCTGCATCTTTGCAGCAGCACTTCTTTGTTTTGCAGCTGCCTTTGCAAGAACATACCGTTCTCGCGACGGCCTGATTTTGCCATCTGGTGGATGCGCGTGATGCGTGAATCAAGGTCACCTCTGACAGTCTGGCAGGATCTACTGCATTCAAAGAGGGAAACACCACACTGTTCATGTCAACCAGTTCCTCACCACGCAACCAATTTTTCACAATACCAGCAGGACAGTACACTTTGTACATCTCACAACCACCCACTGTTTTGGACTCGAGCACTTTACAAGTGAGCAGCCTAACATCTGTGTTGGTTCTATCGGCACTGTGGATTTTAACTCCCACTGTGTTGCCCTCTGAAAACGACTTCGTCACATCGTTTAGTTTCTTTTGGTACTGAGATTCTTGGCGCCTGGCAGCCGTCAGGAAGTTTCTTCTTGCAGCCAACCGCTTGTCTCTGTGAACTGCACTGGCCTCATTTTCAACCACCGCACTGCGTCTCCAAAGAACAAACTGTCCAACCTCTAATGGCTCTTGCATGGGATTTCCCTCTGTGGGCACACATGCAGGGTCAAACACTTGATCAACAGACATCACGGCATGCTCACGTGGATTTACTTTCATACCATTAACAGAGGGAATGTTCGTGTGTTCTGTTCCTGCACCGACAATGTGGTTTTCACTCAAGAGGAGATACTGTCTTCCACGCTTTCTGTTCTCAGTTGAATCATTGTTGACTGAAACAGCATGAACTGCACCGCTGTCATGACTGCCAGACTGTGGAACCGCCCCATTCTGACCCTCCAGCTCCAAACTCACACCACTGTGGCTGCCGCTCTCGGACTGCAAAAACCCATCAGTCTGACTCCCAGACCGTGAAAACCCATCATTCTGACTCCCAGGCTGTGAAAACCCGTCACTCTGACTCCCAGGCTGCGAAAACCCGTCATTCTGACTCCCATGCTGGGAAAACCCGTCACTCTGACTCCCAGACATGGAAAGTTCACCCGCAAGACTCTCCAACTGTGATACCTCACTACTTTGACTCTGGTTACCACTTTCACCATGACTCTCCAAGCCTGTACCTCCCTGACTTTCACACTGTAAAACTGCATCGCTGTAACTTTCATGCTCGAGATTGTGGCTGCCAGAAGCGTCGCCATCTTCGCCAGACTGCACGACAACATCAACCTGGCTACCTTCAGACCCACCTTCGGCTTCACCAACTGCAGACAGACTCAGAGATGGTTCCAGCAGCTGTTCACGGATGTCTTCAGGCAGATCATCTTCATGAACAACACCCTGAGCTGCTAGCTGCTCCCATAAGGCTTGATCTGCTCGGGGTTTCTGGCCGAAGACAAGTTCGAATGGGGTCGTCCCAGTTGTAGAGGACACAGAAGTGTTTATGGCGTGCACGACAAACTTCAATCCCCTACTCCAATCTGTTCCATGCTCGTCCATCCACTTTCCAAGTTTCAATTGAAGGTCGCCATTCCCACGCTCGACACAGCCTGCAAACAAACAACATAGTACATAAATACATACAATTTTGAATTTCCACCACCATTACTATGAAATTACTGAATCAGAAACCGCATAAAGGAGCAGCAGCAGCGGAGAGTAACATCTTCATCAACAATCAATATCATCATCACAATCCTCCTCCTCCAAGTCAAGAGAGATAATTCAAGCTCCCTGTATTTGAAACAATGCTTGTATCAGTGATAATACATTAAAACTGCAGAACAAAGACATTGTTCATTTAGGCACTAGCGTCATCAGCATCATCATCATCATCATCATCATCGTCATCATCATCATCAACATCATCATCATCATCCTTCTCCACACCATCATCATCAGTAGCAACAACAACAAGATCGTTTGCAGCAATTCATTCATCAGCATCATCCCTTCCATTATCATCATTCCTTACGTCCAACAAGCTGTGGTCGGAATAACTGCCTATCAATATGCCAGACGTACTAACACTGAAAATTGACTACATACATTGTGTCTGCGGGTGACGGGGGCGACCGTGGATCATCACAGACTGAGCACCCACAGAACTTTGTTGTATTTGTTTTGGGGCAGGCAAAAAGTCTCTCTATTGTTCATATTCAGTTTTTGTATGTGCGCATCCAATTGCTGGTAGAAGTTTGCTTTTTGTTGCTGGTCACCACTGTCACTGTTAAACTCCATACTGAATCCTCTGCTTCTCTCTTGGCTGTCAAACTGAGATCTGTGTCAGCAACTTCCCCTTTTGTGTGAACCAGTGCTCACAATTTGTTCTCACCAAGGAGCACTTTATTGCTCCAGTACAGCTTAATGGAGTTGTATTCACGAATTCGTGATCTCAAGTCGTGGCAATTAGAATACACCTGGAAAACTGGTAAATAATTTGACATTCACTCAATACCTTTTGTTGTAATAAAACAAGTTCTAAGTCCAGTAAAATCTGGCACAAAATTAAGCAATTTTCAAGTCTGACTCCAGTTTCCACTAGGGCAAAGTATTCTCCTCTGGATTCCACTTTCCACTGTGACTGTTCAAGTCTGATTCCAGTTTCCACTAGGGCAAAGTAGAATTCTACTTTCCCCTAGAGATTGAATTCCAGTTTCCCCTAGAGGAAACTGGAATTCCAGTTTCATCTGGCAATAATCCAGAGGAAAGTAGAATTCCAGTTTCCTCTAGGGGAAACTGGAATTCTACTTTCCCCTAGGGGAATCTCAGATTCCTCTGGATTCCACTTTCCACTGTGACATATATATCGTCTGCTGCAAACTCAACATTAACAACTTCTCTGTCTGCTCCTGCTTCGAATTCAACAATTCTTGTTGTCTGGTGCTGCTGCAAAGTGAATGACTTCTTCGTTTGCTGCTGCAGGTTTAACAAGTATATCGTCTGCTGCAAATTCAACAACTTCTTTGTCTGCAGATGACGCTACAAATTCAACAACTTCTGTGTCTGCTCCTGCTTCAAATTCAACAATTCTTTTTATCTGCTGCTGCAAAGTGAATGACTTCTTCCTCTGCTGGTGGTGTTGCAAATAACCTCATCTTTCCTTGTGTCTCTGGCATCATTCGGATACATGTACAAGATACCTAGCTGTGCGAAGACTATTTTTTTTAAACCCAAAAGATGGAATAGAATTGGTAAATTTCTAGGTACAGAACCTAAAAGTGGGATACATGTATCCAAACTCACTTCCAGAAACTTTAGAACTGATTCAACTTCCGACATTTTTATCATGGTTTTATCATTTATGGTGGTTTTTTTTAAATGTACAGTATATATATCATGGAAATGATGAATAAATGTTTAGAACATATTCTCACAACATATTTCTAATGGTTTTATTTATTTGTCTTTTGTTTTGTTTCATGTTAGCATGCACACTTCCTTCTTCTTCTTCTTCTGGATTCGTGGGATGAAACTCCCATGTACACTCGTGTTTTTGCACGAGTGGAATTTTACGTGTATGACCGCTTTTATGTGTGGTTCTTTTTATATTTAGTCAAGTTTTGACTAAATATTTTAACATCGAGGGGGAATCGAAACGAGGGTCGTGGTGTATGTGCGTGCGTGTGTGTGTGTGTGTGTAGAGCGATTCAGACTAAACTACTGGACCGATCTTTATGAAATTTGACATGAGAGTTCCTGGGTATGAAATCCCCGAACGTTTTTTTCATTTTTTTGATAAATGTCTTTGATGACGTCATATCCGGCTTTTCGTGAAAGTTGAGGCGGCACTGTCACGCCCTCATTTTTCAACCAAATTGGTTGAAATTTTGGTCAAGTAATCTTCGACAAAGCCCGGACTTCGGTATTGCATTTCAGCTTTGTGGCTTAAAAATTAATTAATGACTTTGGTCATTAAAAATATGAAAATTGTAAAAAAAACTAAAAATTTATAAAACGATCCAAATTTACGTTTATCTTATTCTCCATCATTTGCTGATTCCAAAAACATATAAATATGTTATATTCAGATTAAAAACAAGCTCTGAAAATTAAATATATACAAATTATTATCAAAATTTTTTTTTCGAAATCAATTTAAAAACACTTTCATCTTATTCCTTGTCGGTTCCTGATTCCAAAAATATATAGATATGATATGTTTGGATTAAAAACACGCTCAGAAAGTTAAAACGAAGAGAGGTACAGAAAAGCGTGCTATCCTTCTCAGCGCAACGAATACCCCGCTCTTCTTGTCAATTCCACGGGCACTGCCTTTGCCACGGGCGGTGGAGTGACGATGCTACGAGTATACGGTCTTGCTGCGTTGCGTTGCGTTCAGTTTCATTCTGTGAGTTCGACAGCTACTTGACTAAATATTGTATTTTCGCCTTACGCGACTTGTTATGTTTGCACTCAACATAAAAAACACACGTTTGAATAACTTGAATCTAACCATTATATTGTGCTTTTTATTTGGTAAAATTGACATTAGCCGTAAACGAAAATTAACTTTAATTTAACTTTATATTATGGTTTTGTTTTAATGAACGTTAATTTAATGTTAATTTAACGTGAAATTAACGTAAAACCTAAACGTTTATCTCATGAGCAAACTTGGAATCCAATATCGGATCGATATCGGGCAGATATGGGATATCTTGGTCTGAGGGAGAAAAAAAATTCTAATAAAAAGTTTAATTATAGTTTTATTTTGGTTCTTTGTATCGGACCTATATCCAATATTGGCCCAATGTCGTAATCCTATATCGACCCGATTTGATATCGGGGTGCTGGCTGGTTA
Source organism: Littorina saxatilis (assembly GCF_037325665.1). NCBI lineage: Eukaryota > Metazoa > Mollusca > Gastropoda > Littorinimorpha > Littorinidae > Littorina > Littorina saxatilis. The sequence continues at coordinate 63,690,944 of NC_090252.1, forward strand.
TCTCGGACCAAGATATCCGATATCTGCCTGATATCGGTCGGATATTGGATTCCAAGTTTGCTCATCAGATTAACGTTAAATTAACGTCAACTTTATTGGCCCAATGTCGGAATCCAATATCGGTCCGATATCGACCCGATATCGTATCCGATATTGGTCTGATATCGTGCCAATATTGGTGTGATGGATGGGATTGTATTGGCGATGATGTGAAAACTTGGAATCCAATATCGGACCGATATCAGAATATCTTGGTCCGAGGAAAAAAAAAAAAATCTCAATAAAAAATGTAATTATAGTTTTATTTTGGTTCTTTTTATTTTCGCACTCAACGTAAAAAAACACATGTTTAAATAACGTTAATCTAACCATTATATTATGCTTTTTATTTGGTAAAACTGACATTAGCCGTAAACAAAATTAACTTTAATTTAACGTTATATCCGATATCGGTCCGATATCGGTCCGATATCGGATTCCAAGTTTGCTCATCAGATTAACATTAAATTAATGTTAACTTAATTAAAGTAAAAAGTTAACATTAATTTAATGTTAATCTGATGAGCAAACTTGGAATTCGATATCGGTCCGATATCGGTCCGATATCGGATTCCAAGTTTGCTCATCAGATTAACATTGAATTAATGTTAACTTAATTAACGTAAAAAGTTAACATTAATTTAATGTTAATCTGATGAGCAAACTTGGAATCCGATATCGGTCCGATATCGGATTCCAAGTTTGCTCATCAGATTAACATTAAATTAATGTTAACTTAATTAACGTAAAAAGTTAACATTAATTTAATGTTAATCTGATGAGCAAACTTGGAATCCGATATCGGTCCGATATCGGTCCGATATCGGATTCCAAGTTTGCTCATCAGATTAACATTAAATTAATGTTAACTTAATTCACGTAAAAAGTTAACATTAATTTGACGTTAATCTGATGAGCAAACTTGGAATCCAATATCGGACCGATATCGGACCGATATCGGATATCTTGGTCCGAGATATCCGGTCAAATCCGATATCGGACCGATATCGACCCGATATCGTGTGCTGACTGGGCGGATAGGTTGTGTCTTAAAATGTAACGAATGTTTTATTACATGCATGAATATTTATCAAACAAGATTGTGTAACCGTTACAACCGTCTTTTCCCTGCAGGGAGGAGCGCCACCAACAGTCCCTCCCGGCTGAGCTACCGCGACGTGTTCGTCTTGACCAGAAGCGACGATATACATGATGACGTCACGGATGGGGCAGGGCAGGTGACGTCACCAGCTAGCGGCGTGGTGCAGGGACTGAAGGATGCAGGTGTACCGGTGAGTGTGTTGGGGGTACAAGACTGGCTACACAACAGGGCGAGGTGGGAGCGAGCTGTGCAGGACATGGCGGTGGCGGCAACGGACACAGACACAGTGACAGTAGCGGGGTATGGCTGGGTGTCAGGCCTGGAGCGGCGCGTGGTGGCCGTGTTACAGGCCAGAGATCAGTATGATGTAGGGGTGACTGATGAGGAGATTGATCTTAATGACAGGCTGTCTGCAGTATCACGCTGCACCACACAGCTCATCACGGTCCGCACGCCTCCTGTCACCACCACCACCACGCCATCCCTTACAACAACCACTACCCCTGCCGCCACAACCACCACGCCACAACCTAATACAACAACCACTACCACCGCCGTCACCACCACGACCACCAATACCACCAGCGACGACGACGACCACCACCATCGCCAAAAGGAGGAGAGATAGGAAGTGTGTCTTGTTGTGACATGCCGCCATCATCACCATCGTCACCACCTCTACCGTGAGCTTCATCACTGCCGTCACCACCACCTCTACCACCACCACCACTACCACCACAACAACAACAACAACAACAACAACAACAACCGCCGCCACCACCACCAGAACCAAAACACATCAGGCTATTCCTGTTTTTTTGCAGTAGAGTGTAATCACTTAGAGATTGCTAGAACAAGATTTCGTCAGTTCTATGACGCAAAACAGGAATTGACGTCATCGTGCTTGTGTTTTACGTCATTCAGATCTTGACCAGGTGATTGCGCTTCGAAACTGCTTTCCCTGTCGTCTGTTAGAACCGTTTTAGTCTAAACATGTCGTTTACAATTTACAAATGTTTACTGCCTGTTTGAAAAGTAGATCATGGCATTTCTCATAAAGCACCAACAAAAACACACAATCATTTTTAAATAAAAATGTTTTTGCTCTTCTATCTGTCTTAGGTATTATATAGCCTATGTGTGTGTGTGTGTGTGTGTGTGTGTGTGTGTGTGTGTGTGTGTGTGTGTGTGTGTGTGTGTGTGTGTGTGTGCGCGCGCGTGCGTGCGTGCGTGTGTGTGTGTGTGTATGTGTGTGTGTGTTCACGCGCGCGCATATTTGAGTGTGTGGCCGCATCATACATTCTTAGTGTAAGCTGAAGACAACTCAAACCTGACACACTTAGTGTTTTAGGATCACTGTTGTCCACAAAGTTTGGTGACCTCCGTCACATTTCGAAGTCTCCGCTATCACAAAATAACAACCCACAATGGTGCACTATCTCAAAAACATTCTACAAAATAAGTAAAATTAACAAAACTTTTCAAGAAAAGACAGTATACAGTAAGTCACCATCTTGAATTTCCCTCCATCCAGAAGGGAGATAACTGCCATTTAATCTAACATGTAACAAAAGACAACCTCAAAACAAATCAAACCAAAAATTCTTGAACAAAACACACACAAACAAATAAAATAAGAAAGGCGCACAGCTGGTAGGTTGATCTTTGTCATAACCCTAAAACACATAGACTACTGTAGCAGTTTTCCTATTGTGTAGATTGTATGTTTGTTTACCCGGCGGAAAACCGTGAGAGTTGTAGATAAGAAACAAAATGTACGTCTTTTATTTAGCTCTGCAGACTTATTGTCTCATGCGTGCGCTTATTATTTGCTCTTTTCCGTGTCTAGTTTTTGCCTCGCGTTGTGTTCATTCTCCTAGTGCTTGCACTTCTAATCTGTCTGTCGCCTAATTTATCCTCTCTCACCTAAAATCACCGGGTTATCGCTATAGCTTATCTTCCTAAAATGCTATTATTGCGAGAAGAAATGACGACCTACGTCACAATGAAAACCATTCAGTCGAATAATAGAGCCAATTTCATGGAATCACTTTTCTATAATCAATCAATCAATCAATGAGGCTTATATCGCGCATATTCCGTGGGTACAGTTCTAGGCGCTCTGCAGTGATGCCGTGTGAGATGAAATTTTATACGGCCAGTAGATTGCAGCCATGTCGGCGCATATTTACCTTTCACGGCCTTATTCCAAGTCACACGGGTATGGTAGACAATTATTAACTGTGCCTAAGCAATTTTGCCAGGAAAGACCCTTTTGTCAATCGTGGGATCTTTAACGTGCACAACCAATGTAGTATACACGGGGGGTGGTTCGGACACCGAAGAGAGTCTGCACACAAAGTTGACTCTGTGAAATAAATTTCCGCCGAACCTGGGATCGAACTCGCGCTGACAGCGGCCAACTGAATACAAATCCAGCGCGCTACCAACTGAGCTATATCCCCGCCCCATATAAAATAGTTTATTAGACTGATTTATTGGTTAGAAAAGTATACAAAATGTCTCAATGCAACAAGCGTAATTTACGCAATATTATAAATTCACATACAAAATCGGTACAAAATCCCGGGTCGCCTTTACATGGCAAACATCAAAAAGTGCACAAGTTATCATAAGAAAACAATCAAGCCACCTAATCTCCCTTCCCCAAATAATCCTATCATAAGTCGAGACTCCACATATCGAGCTAGCTAGGCCTACATTTGTATCCCCTACAGGATCTTTTTGTCCACTGACTGACTCACTAGGAAATTCTCTCAAACTTATTTAGGCCCTACTTTATTGGATCTCTATGTGGAAGAAACAGTTCTTCCTTTTTGGGCTAAATTTAAGGATGGTCAAATACCTCAGAACTTGCTAGATTAACTTTTGTGAGAACGGGACGGACGAATCCTCTTATTCGTCACCAAAGTGTTTTATCCCTAACCTAATTCCAGTTTCCCCCTTTTGAGAGTACCATGCGCAAAACAGGCGGGACACCAAAAAATGAGGAGCTTACCTGAGTTTGCGCAGGTCACCTAAGGTTTACTTTCCCCAACTATCTAGCTATTTTAGGACCGTTCAATCAAACGCACGCCGACGTTCTAACAGTCCGGTTGTTTACTTCTGACTATCTACGGAATTCTCGCCTACATATCTTTTGACTTGAACCTTTACTGTTGTTTGAAGTAAACAAGCCAGTAACATGCGCGGTTATCCTTTTAAGCTGGCTATGCCTAGGCTGTCCTGACTTTGTGAAAAGGTAGAAAGAATCTCTAAGTTCTTTTATCGTTACTCTGTGTTTTCCCTATGCTATCCCTTTGACAGAATGCGGAGTCTCTTTCTTGTACCTATTCTAAATCTTGATCTAGTCTACCTTGCCTTTACTCTCTGCCTATTCTAATCCCTATCCTAGCGCCCTCAGTCTATGTCCTTATTCTAACCCATTCTATTCTGTTCTCAAGCCTGTCCTAATGCGTGTAGGAACTTCATTTTACACTGTCTTTTATACCTATCTGCATGGCAACGTAAACAAACACACAGAAACCAGAGGCAGATTGGCTGACCGAAAAAGAACATTAACCGCACTACTTTCAAAACATTACGCGGACAATGTAGTCCGTCCTTTTTCCTTTATCTTTACACTTGCTGATCACAACAAGCGCTCTTTTAATGACTGTTCGCAATATTTAAGCCACCTACAACACTATCTTCATCAAAGAAACCTTGTCTCTCCTCTCTTTTACAATTCCTATCCTTTTTGATTAACAGACAACTTCGTCCCGCGATCGTTGTTTCCAACACTACGAACAATCATCATACTCCTGTTTCATTATTAACCGCAATAACATCTTGTGGTCACTAAATTACCTCCATTATATAACTTTCATCCAATCTCTCATCATTTAACTTGACATTTGTCAAGTTTTACCCATGTTTATTAACCTGTATGCCTATGTCTGTAAATCGTGTCCGCGCCACACAAATGGCCGCCAACACGGAACTGAAAAGGGAATTACCTCCCTTGCATCGTCTACTTTTGGTTACGAAACCAATTATTCTTGTGCTTATTTTAAAAGCTGAGGCCAGCGATAGCGTGACAGATTACGCTGTACGCCATGACTGTCCGGAACCTTCACTATCTAACTCTATAACATTAAACTTTCTACAAATATGGCTCTCCCGCCACACTGCTAACGTTCCAAAATCGAGGATGCAAAAAACAAAAGAAATGTTTGTTATTGGAATGTTTAATTGTTGATAAAACAAGTCATTCACTTGTCTTGTTTTGTCACAAATATAGGCTAACGTTCCAATAAGTAACCTTTCTTGTGTTTTGTGTCGATCTGTGTGGTATGTTTCACTCAGGGATGATGCTTGATGGCGGCAGTTTGTACAAGTCCAACACTGTAAACTGAAGTATTCCACTTTGGAACACACGTTTTGCAACCAGTTGTGAACACGCATGGTAAACATTTAATAGTGTTTACCACGTGTTCGACTTTTTCAGTAGAATTGTATAGTAGTTCACATAAAAACAAAAAGACGAAAGCTTGAATTTTTCAGGGCGCGAGCAAGAAAACGGCTGTTGATGATTATTAAAAAACCTACCCAAATCCAAAGCTTCAAATTGTGCACAGTATAAATTATATTCATTCACTTTTTCACACAAAGCCAACAAGAATTAGGACATTTCAGTTGCACATCAGGTTGTTATTGTGAAATACAATTGTCACCCTCTTCACCTCCACTTTTACGCACGAAGTCAATTACAAAATCAGTTAATGGTTTAAACAAAATGTTATTCATAATACATGACACGAAACAACGAACAGTATTCAACGAGGACACGCCGGAACTCAAGCAAAAAAGCCTACATCACGTGACCAAAACAATACAATATCAGCTAATCATTTAATATACAGATGGATTTATAACGTATTTGATTAGCTTTGTGTAATAAATTACAAAATCAAAAGCTATTCCTGATCACTTATTACACCCCCGGTATAGGGGTGTGTATAGGTTTCGCTCGATGTGTTTGTTTGTTTGTTTGTTTGTGTTCGCATATAGATCTCAAGAATGAACGGACCGATCGTCACCAAACTTGGTGAACAGGTTCTATACATTCCTGAGACGGTCCTTACACAAATTGGGACCAGTCAAACACACGGTTAGGGAGTTATTGGTGGATTAAGATTCTACAAGGACTTATAGCGGCACATATTAATGGTCAAAGGGAAATAACCACACTTGTTAGCAGTGCCTGCTCAGTTGGTGGCAGTGAGAATGCTAAGGACGGGGGTGTTTTTCCTACCTGGGAGGAATTTCTTGTTTTACACGGATGCAGACATGTCGACACAGAGCAGTACGTGACGAAAGGAAGTAAGGGAAGTAACTGCCTGAAAAGTGCCGGACCCGGAAAATAGTCAGTTACTTCCCCTATCCAGCTTCGCCTGCTGACTTGACCAGATCAAATGGTGACCCACTTCTAGCGTATGTTTGAGCGAACGAGGAAGAAGAAGAACAAGAACAAGAACAAGAAGAACAAAAACAAGAGGCGAAGCCTTCAAGGCTCACGTAAGAAATCGACAAACAGTAACACAAACTCAATCACTCCGTCACACACACACACACAGTACACACACACACACACACACGCATACACGCACTCACGCACGCACACACACACACACACACACACACACCACACACACACACACACACACAGACACACACACAGAAAGAGCATAGGTGAAACTGTGCAAGAAAGCGAGACACTAGATCTAGATCTGTCTGTCTGCATGTAGCCTACTTACATGGACACGACTGCCAAATAGTCTCGGCCCGCTCAAAATAACAATCACCGAGACTTTCAGTAATTCCATCGCGTGACGTCTAACCCTCGTACGTCATAATGTGACGTCAATGTAATATGACGTCTTCAAATGTTAAAGTTTCTACCACAGACATACATACATACATACATACATACATACATACATACATACATACATACATACATACATACGCACGCACGCACAGACAGACAAAAGTTAGCATCGCATAGGCTACACTTCGTGAGCCAACAAGAAGCATACAACATACACACACTCTAAACAAAAGTGTTCCACTTTAAAACACATTTGTGTAACAAGTTTTGAACACTTTGTGATATAGTCCACAGTTGTACAAGCAAAAGAGGCACACACATCAAACACACTATTCACAGGTGTTCATTTCAACACTGTGTGTGCCGAGCAACTTTTTCTAGTGGAGCTGTGTACTGAATGTCACAACATGTTTATCACTTGTTACAGAAATGTATACTGAATGTCACAAAATGTTTATCACTTGTTACAAAAATGTGCACTGAATGTCACAACATGTTTATCACTTGTTACAGAAATGTGTAGTGAATGTCACAACATGTTTATCACTTGTTACAGAAATGTGTACTGAATGTCACAACATGTTTATCACTTGTTACAGAGATGTGTACTGAATGTCACAACATGTTTATCACTTGTTACAGAAATGTGTACTGAATGTCACGACATGTTTATCACGTGTTACAGAAATGTGTACTGAATGTCACAACATGTTTATCACGTGTTACAGAAATGTGTACTAAATATCACAACATGTTTATCACGTGTTACAGAAATGTGTACTGAATGTCACAACATGTTTATCATGTGTTACAGAGATGTGTACTGAATGTCACAATATGTTTATCACGTGTTACAGAAATGTGTACCGAATGTCACAACATGTTTATCACTTCAAGTGTTACAGAAATGTGTACTGAATATCACAACATATTTATCACTTGTTACAGAAATGTGTACTGAATGTCACAACATGTTTATCACTTGTTACAGAAATGTGTACTGAATGTCACACCATGTTTATCACTTGTTACAGAAATGTGTACTGAACGTCACAACATGTTTATCACTTGTTACAGAAATGTGTACTGAATGTCACAACATGTTTATCACTTGTTACAGAAATGTGTACTGAATGTCACAACATGTTTATCACTTGTTACAGAAATGTGTACTGAATGTCACGAAATGTTTATCACGTGTTACAGAAATGTGTACTGAATGTCACAACATGTTTATCACGTGTTACAGAAATGTGTACTAAATATCACAACATGTTTATCACGTGTTACAGAAATGTGTACTGAATGTCACAACATGTTTATCATGTGTTACAGAGATGTGTACTGAATGTCACAACATGTTTATCACGTGTTACAGAAATGTGTACTGAATGTCACAACATGTTTATCACTTGTTACAGAAATGTGTACTGAATGTCACAACATGTTTATCACTTGTTACAGAAATGTGTACTGAATGTCACAACATGTTTATCACTTGTTACAGAAATGTGTACTGAATGTCACACAATGTTTATCACTTGTTACAGAAATGTGTACTGAATGGCACAACATGTTTATCACTTGTTACAGAAATGTGTACTGAATGTCACAACATGTTTATCACTTGTTACAGAAATGTGTTCTGAATGTCACAACATGTTTATCACTTGTTACTGAAATGTGTACTGACTGTCACAACATGTTTATCACTTGTTACAGAAATGTGTACTGAATGTCACAACATGTTTATCACTTGTTACAGAAATGTGTACTGAATGTCACAACATGTTTATCACTTGTTACAGAAATGTGTACTGAATGTCACAACATGTTTATCACTTGTTACAGAAATGTGTACTGAATGTCACAACATGTTTATCACTTGTTACAGAAATGTGTACTGAATATCACAACATGTTTATCACTTGTAACAGAAATGTGTACTGAATGTCACGACATGTTTATCACGTGTTATAGAAATGTGTACTGGATGTCACAACATGTTTATCACTTGTTACAGAAATATGTACTGAATGTCACAACATGTGTATCACTTGTTACAGAAATGTGTACTGAATGTCACAACATGTTTATCACTTGTTACAGAAATGTGTACTGACTGTCACAACATGTTTATCACTTGTTACAGAAATGTGTAATGAATGTCACACCATGTTTATCACTTGTTACAGAAATATGTACTGAATGTCACATTTTATCACTTGTTACAGAAATGTGTACTGAATGTCACACCATGTTTATCACTTGTTACAGAAATGTGTACTAAATGTCACAACATGTTTATCACTTGTTACAGAAATGTGTACTGATTGTCACAACATGTTTATCACTTGTTACAGAAATGTGTACTGATTGTCACAAAATGTTTATCACTTGTTACAGAAATGTGTACTGAATGTCACAAAATGTTTATCACTTGTTACAAAAATGTGTACTGAATGTCACAACATGTTTATCACTTGTTACAGAAATGTGTACTGAATGTCACAATGTCACGTTTCAATATATCACTTAAGGTGATTATGAACCGGTTAATTACTACTAATTAACTAACCACACCACGATCCACTCTCGCAGTCATACAATTAAATAGAGTCAACAAAAGTATAAGTTTCAGACGCCTGTTTATGTATAAACTCGCCACCTCCCTCGAGCCTTCACTCAAAATATGTTCCTTTTACGTTCTCATCACGTAAAAAACCCGTGGTCACTGACAAAATGCCAGTAGTATATAGAAAATTATAGTAACACGCTGAACCCGTGTAAATACAGTCAAAATGAGAATGTTCTGTTCAAAAAAAGCTCTAGTTCATGCAGGTGTCACACACCCCACGTTGTCACTACTCCAAGGTAATCACAGATAAGAAAAGACAACGGTGGTCAACGGGGTGCGTAAGACATGGTGCACTTAGCTTTATTTCTGTATGCTGGTTAGCCGGTATGCTGGTTAGCCGGGTTGCTGGTTAGCCGGGTTGCTGGTTAGCCGGTTCGCTGGTTAGCCGGTCTGCTGGTTAGCCGGTCTGCTGGTTAGCCGGTTAGCGTAGCTTCCTCAGGTCCCAGCTCCAACGTCTGCAGCTAGCAGTGTCCCGCCAAAGGCAGCCGTGCAGCGGTTACAGGAACACGAAACGAAACGAAACGAAGGCTCAAAAAGCCTATGATTGTAGTACTCTCTCAAGGAAGCAAAGTCCGCCCCCTCCCTGGAACAGCCTCTGTTCGTCAACAGTGACCAAAAACGTCCAGAACCCCTTGTCGAATCCTTATGCGAAAGCCATCGCCGACGAAGGAAAGTTGACGACTTGTCCTCAGCAAAATACGTGGCAGAGAAAAGGAATAACTTGTGGAAGTTCCCCTAGAGTGCCGAATATAATACTCGGTGAAAAACCATCATACTCTAGAAACTGTGTATTAGATCCTTCCCCTTCTGCCGCTGGGTGTCAAGTGTCCCGTACTCGTGTCTCTGTCAGACAACCTAGCCAAATACACGTGACTGACCTTGTCACAAAACCAGTCCAGCTATACACAATTCTGCCTCCCAAGCAGAAAAAAGACACGAGAAACTCGATCCGCGAAAATCCCGTGCGCGCTGTCAGCGAAAAACCGTCAGCCCTGTGACAGCAAAAACCCCCGCTGTGAAACTCGTGCGTTACAAAACATCCGTGTTCATTGAGCACTGTCAGCAAACTCTGCTGTAGCCCAATATCACGCACAGGCGCTTTCTATCATACATTGACCCAGAACAGGCACTCCACTGAGTGACGCTTTCTTGGTCTCTGTCACCCGATCGTGACACACCTCCCCTCTTCAAGACGAAACCTCGGTTTCGCTCACAGTCATGTTCTCCTCTCCAGCCCGAGAGAGAAAGTCAGCTCCAACATTGTTGGCGCCCGGAATGACGCGTACCGTGAATTGGTACGGTTGGAGAATCAACGCCCAGCGCATAAGTCTGGCGTTTGCCAACCTTGCAACCTGAAGATATTGCAGAGGTTGATGGTCCGTCTCCAGACAGAAAGGTCGTCCGTACAGGTACGCTTCGAACTTCTGGATGCCCCAGACAATGGCGAGACACTCGCGTTCAACCGTTGCATACGCTGCCTCGGCCGAGGTCAGCTTACGGCTGGCGAAGCAAACAGGGTGCAAAAACCCCTCTGTCTCCTGAAGCAACACTGCCCCAAGTCCCTTCCCTGAAGCGTCTGTCCTCAGCACGAAGTCCTTGTTCAGGTCTGGTAGTCGGAGAATAGGCTGACTGGTGAGTCGCCTCTTCAGGGTGTTGAATGCGGAGCTGCATTCCTCAGTCCACACTACAACGGTCGGTTGTAGTTTCTTGGTAAGGTTGGTCAGTGGTAGTGCGATTTCGGCAAAGTGCGGGATGAAGCGTCTGTAGAAGCTGGCTAGGCCCAGGAACGACCTGACTTCTTTCTTCGTGCGCGGTGGCTCCGCCTCCCGAATCTTCTGGATCTTGTCGTCCTCTGGAACGAGCAATCCCTCGCCGACAACATGACCCAGGAAAGACAATTCCCGAAATCCCAAGTAGCACTTGGACGGTTTAGCTCCCAGATTTCCGTCCTTCAACCTTCCGAACACGTCGCGCAGGGCGTCGAGATGTTCAGTCCATGTCTCTGTCGCGATCAGCACATCGTCGATGAAACTGCTGATGTCCTCGCGCTTCAATGGTTCCAAAAGTTTCCTCATCATGCGAGTGAAGACGGCACCTGCATTCTGTAGACCAAAAGGCATGACTGTCCACTGGAACTGGCCGAATGGAGTGGTAAATGCAGTCTTTGGGCGATCTTCCTCGGCAACTGGAATTTGCCAGTATCCCTTGGTGAGGTCTAATTTTGAAAAATACTTGGCCTTGGCCAAGTGACTGAAGAGGTAGTCCACATCAGGCATGGGTTCCGCGTCAAACGCCGTAATCTTGTTCAGCTTCCGGTAGTCGACACAGAACCTGACGCGTCCATCCTTCTTCTTCACAAGCACAATTGGTGAACTGTAGGGAGAGTTCGCTGGCTCGATGACGCCCAACTTCGTCATGTCGGCGATTTCCTTCCTGACCACCTCCTTCTGGGCGTGAGGCATGGGATACTGCTTCGTCCTCACTGGCTGTTTCTCCAGCAAGTCGAAGGTAAACTCCTCTAGATGCGTCTGAAGTGGTATGTCTGTAAGGACCCGTGCTGCATCCTTCAGGATCTCTTGCAGGTCCGCCTGCTGGTCGTCCCCAAGATCAGGTGAGATGTGCACGTCCGTGTGATCCTCACTAGCCTCCAGCGGACAAACTGGTACACGTCCTCCTCCCTGTTCTTCCGTTGTCTCGTCCATCACGACAGCAACTGCTTCTGTCACTTTGTCCTTTTCCCCGTAGGCAGTCCTTTCTATGTAGGCGCGCAGCAGGTTGGCGTGGTACAGGCGTGCTTTCCCGTTCATGACGATCCTGTAGTCGTTCTGGCCCACTTTCGCTGTCACCTCAAAAGGTCCTTGCCACTGCAGTTGTAGCTTGTTGTGTTTGACAGGTAGAAGTAGCAACACCCGTTCTCCAATCTTGAAGCTGCGCGGCCGTGCCTTGCGGTCGAATCCTCGCGCGTAACGCTGTGCTGCTCTTCCCAGGTTCTCTTGAGCCAGTTTGCAGGTCTCTTCAATCCTGTTCCTGAGTTCTACGATGTAGGTCGCTGTCGTCTGCACCTCCTCGTCAGCTTCTTCGTCTGTCCAAGCCTGACGCAGGATAGCCATGGGACCGCGTACCTGTCTGCCGTACAACAACTCAAATGGGGAAAAGCCCAAGCTCTCCTGAGGAACCTCGCGGTATGCAAAAAGCAATGCTGGGATGTACCTGTCCCACGTGCGTGGTTTCTCCTGAGCTAGTTTCCTCAGCATGGTCTTCAAGGTGCCATTGAACCTCTCCACCAGTCCGTTGCACTGAGCATGGTAAGGAGTGGTGAAGTGCTGCTCCAGTGATAGCAGTCGTGCTGCCTCCGCCATCACTCCTCCCGTGAACTGCGTGCCTCTGTCGGTGAGTACCTCTGATGGAATTCCCAGCCGGGACCACATAGTAACCAGAGCCTCAGCTACTCGCGTGGCTTCAATCGATTTCAGAGGGATCGCCTCTGGGTATCGAGTAGCGTAGTCCACCATGGTCAAAATGTATCTGTTTCCGTCCTCAGACGCAGGCAAGATGGGCCCGATGATGTCCACTGCCACCCGACGAAAGGGTTCGTCGATGAGCGGCATCTTCTCTAAGGGGACCTTCCTCACCCTTCCTTTGGCAACCACCTTCTGGCACTTATCGCAGGACGCACAGAAACGTCGGACATCCGTGCAGATGCCTGGCCAGTAAAAGTGGCGCCAGACACGATCCGTGGTCTTCTTGGTACCAAGATGACCTCCCAGAATCGAGTCGTGTGCCGTTGCCATGACACCCTCGCGGAACTCGCGAGGCACGACAACCTGTTTGAATGTACCTTCTTGGTTGCTAAACTCACGGTAGAGCAACTTCTTGTCCCTGAGGAACCTTGACCTCCCATGCTTCCCGCTCAGCTTCACCTTCCCCGACTTCGCGTGCTCCCGAGGAGTCGCTAGTGTCGGATCAGATGCCTGAGCCTTCGCGAGAAGCGCGGGGGTCACGTTCCCCAGGGCAGCTCGTGCAGCAGGTAGGGGTTTGAGAGGTTTATCCTCTCGCTCCGCCTGTGCCCGCGTGAGCACTGAAATGACGTCGGGAGACCGATAAACGGGAACCTCCCTGGTGACGCCGTCCACAAACTGAACCCGGTTTCCAATGAGCAGGTCGCATGGAGGATCGTCCATGACGACGGCCACAATGGTCCCCGTGAACAACGGTGTTACGACCTTGATCACTGCCGTGTTCAAGTCGTAAGCGTGAGATGCCTCGGCCATTCTCACTCTGATGCTGTCTCCTGTGTAGGCCATAGCTGGAACTAGACTCGCCCGAACCACTATCATGTCTGCCCCTGTGTCCCGCAGACCTTCGCCCTTCACTCCGTTAACGTAGACGTTGCAGTGGGGCTGGAAATGTTTCCTGGAGCACGGAACGCAGAGTTGTGGAATGGTGCATGAGCTCGTGACGTCCCTTAACTCCTCGCTGCCAACAAAGTGTACGCCCTTCTGGTCAGCCTGTCTCTTGTGGCAGTCCTTCTTCACGTGGCCCCGCTTGTTGCAGTAGTAACACTGGATGTCAGTTCTGGAACCTGATCCTTTGTGTCCCTGATCGTCCTTCCCGTCCTTGGGTCCTGAAGAACCCGAATTTCCCGATTTTCCCGGCCGTGAGCCTGAAGATTTGCCAGAGATCGCCTGGGCGTCCTCGTGTACTCTGATCCAGTCGGCTGCCTCCTGAGTAGTCTTAGGCTGGTGCTCCTGCACGAAGGTCACCACCTCAGGTCGCAGGCTGGACATCAGTTGCTCCATGACAATGAGGTCGGCAAGGTCGTTGACGGTCCAGTCCTTTTCGGCCATCTCCACCCAGCGCCGCAGGTAGAGATTAAGGCGTGCCACAAACTGATGACTCAGCTCGCCGCTCAGTCTCTTGCTGTTACGCAGACGTCGTCTGTAGGCTTCAGCAGTCAGGTTGAAGCGCTGGAGTAACGCCTTCTTAAGTGCCTGATAGTCTCTCGCCTCGTCGTCATCCAAAGCGTTGTAGAGCTGCAATGCGCGTCCTTTTAAGCAGGTGCTAAGGCGGCTAGCCCACGTGGCCTCTTCCCACTTCTGGTCAGATGCAATGCGCTCAAACCGGCGTAAAAAGTCGTCGAGCTCGTCCTTGTCATCGTCGAACGTCGGCAGTCTCGTACGGTCGGCAACAAACGTCGGCGCGCTAGCCTGAGTAAGCGTACCCTTCTCGGCCTGTAGCCTAGCTAGTTCTAGCTGGTGATCGCGATCCGCCTGTTCCTTCCGGTCTAGTCTGTCACGTTCGGCCTGTCGTTCTCTTTCTTGTCTTGCAAGTTCGTCTTTCTTATCCTGTCGGTCACGTTCGGCCTGTCGTTCCTGTCTCTCAAGCTCGTCTTTCTTATCCTGTCGGTCACGTTCTCTTTCTTGTCTGTCAAGTTCGTCCTTCTTTTCCTGTCTGTCTCGTTCTGCCTGTCGTTCTCTTTCTTGTCTGTCAAGTTCGTCCTTTTTGTCCTGTCGGTCACGTTCTTCTTTTCTTGTCAGTCGCTCAAATTCTTCCTTCCGTTCTACTTCTAAGCGTTTTAGAACGCTTCGGGCTCTAACGCGTGCGTCTCGCTCAGTCGGTTGCTCGCTCCCAGGAGTCTCGAAAGTTATTCTCCTCGTAGGAGATCCCCCTGTAGCCATGGTTAGTTTAGCAAAGCTTTATCGCAAAAGTAAGTCTAACGCAGCTATAGCTAGAACACGCGGTGATGAAAGCGATGGATACAAAAATCCAGCAACCGGAAAATGCAGAAGAAAAATCCAAACGGTGTAGAACAAATCGCGTAGCCTACTTTATGGCTGCTTTTTGCGGTGAAACAAAGTGTTTCCCACAGCCGTGGCCTACTTTATCGGCTGCTTTTTGCGGTGAAACAGAGTGTCTCCCACAGCCTTGGTTAGGACAGAAGTCCTCGGACCCTTCCCCCCCAAAATTCCAACAAAGTCAAAATATGGAGAAAAATCCAAGTAAAACAAGACGGTAGAAATGTAACCTGTTACAAAATGCGAAACAACAATGTAGAGAAAACTGAGTAAAACGAATAACAAATCCGCTAACCCCGCTCAGCTCTCTGCAACGGAAAACTCTGAACGTACAACAACAAAGATTCACAAACAAAGGAAAGGGAAGTAATCACAGTTAGCGCATACAATAGCTTACAAATTACAATTTACATTTCCTGCAAGATGTGAATCGCTTAAGGTGTGGTATATGATCAAAACTACACAAAAAAGGGTAGCACCAAGCAGAAAATAAGTCGAGCACTGACGAGATTATCTGCTCTTAGTTATCCTTAATTGGTGGGTCTTTATCAGTTGGAAATTAACTGAGTAAATCCCGGCTTGGCCCCCATGTGTCACGTTTCAATATATCACTTAAGGTGATTATGAACCGGTTAATTACTACTAATTAACTAACCACACCACGATCCACTCTCGCAGTCATACAATTAAATAGAGTCAACAAAAGTATAAGTTTCAGACGCCTGTTTATGTATAAACTCGCCACCTCCCTCGAGCCTTCACTCAAAATATGTTCCTTTTACGTTCTCAACACGTAAAAAACCCGTGGTCACTGACAAAATGCCAGTAGTATATAGAAAATTATAGTAACACGCTGAACCCGTGTAAATACAGTCAAAATGAGAATGTTCTGTTCAAAAAAAGCTCTAGTTCATGCAGGTGTCACACACCCCACGTTGTCACTACTCCAAGGTAATCACAGATAAGAAAAGACAACGGTGGTCAACGGGGTGCGTAAGACATGGTGCACTTAGCTT
>NC_090252.1:63709926-63747426 GCF_037325665.1 Littorina saxatilis
CTCTCTCTCTCTCTCTCTCCGGTATACACGATAGCCTCTTGCTTCAAGATCAAGCCCTGAAAACGGCTTCTCTTTTCTTTTTACGTGTGTTACTCTTGTCAAATGACTTGTACTTTGTCTCTGAATTCTGAATGTATTCATTGACAGAAACATTCTCCCTCTAAGCATATAATATTCGCAGTTTGACAATTCACATCGACAACACTTTTTCCAATGACATGTTGGCAGCAATGTGCTACCATACCCCCATTGCCCCCTCAGTGTAATGTAATATACATTTTGTCGGCCTCTGACGTCAAATGGCTCAAATAAGGGAAATCCAGTGTTCAATCGATACATTGAGTTATGCACCCCGGGTACACAGAGTGTGTCACTTGGTCGCTGTCGTTGTGTAGTTGACACCACGCATGCATGAGGAAGAATACTTCAACCAGGAAGTGTTAGTTATGTGTTGCATTTCGTCTTAGCTCAGCGATTTGTTCTCAGTATCTCAGTCTGTATTGCAACTTGATTCATTACTGTTGAACATTTTGATCACTTAATTACGTTTGTTTTGCAATCAAGGCATAAACGGGAGTGCAAGATAGTGAACACCCGTGTTTGGAGTCTGTGACCGACAGTACTGTATACTTTACGCGATCAAGAAAAAGATTTAAGGCGGTTCAGGGGATCATAGGATCATAATTATGTTAGTTGCATTTCTTGGAGTGTGAAGTGTTGAGTTGAGGACTGTGAACTGTAGCGTTACAACTACACAGCACAGTACTGTAAAAAGATCAGTGTAACACGTGTTGTTGTGTTTGGTTGAGGACTGTGAACTGTAGCGTTACAACTACACAGCACAGTACTGTAAAAAGATCAGTGTAACACGTGTTGATGTGTTGGGTTGAGGACTGTGAACTGTAGCGTTACAACTACACAGCACAGTGCTGTAACAAGATCAGTGTAACACGTGTTGATGTGTTGGGTTGAGGACTGTGAACAGTAGCGTTACAACTACACAGCACAGTGCTGTCAAAATATCAGTGTAACACGTGTTGTGTTGGGCTGAGGACTGTGAACTGTAGCGTTACAACTACTCAGCACAGTGCTGTACAAAGATCAGTGTAACACGTGTTGATGTGTTGGGTTGAGGACTGTGAACTGTAGCGTTACAACTACTCAGCACAGTGCTGTACAAAGATCAGTGTAACACGTGTTGATGTGTTGGGTTGAGGACTGTAAACTGTAGCGTTACAACTACTCAGCACAGTGCTGTACAAAGATCAGTGTAACACGTGTTGATGTGTTGGGTTGAGGACTGTGAACTGTAGCGTTACAACTACACAGCACAGCGCTGTACAAAGATCAGTGTAACACGTGTTGATGACGTGTTGGGCTGAGGACTGTGAACTGTAGCGTTACAACTACACAGCACAGCGCTGTCAAAAGATCAGTGTAACACGTGTTGTTGTGTTGGGTTGAGGACTGTGAACTGTAGCGTTACAACTACACAGCACAGTGCTGTACAAAGATCAGTGTAACACGTGTTGTTGTGTTGAGTTGAGGACTGTGAACTGTAGCGTTACAACTACACAGCACAGTGCTGTAACTAGATCAGTGTAACACGTGTTGTTGTGTTGGGCTGAGGACTCTAAACTGTAGCGTTACAACTACACAGCACAGAGCACTGAGACAAACAGCTTGCCCCTTGTGCTTCACAATCTTTGTGTTGGACTGAACATCTTCACATCTGTGCCTCAACACCACAGGTAAGTCTGTTCTGTCGTTACACAACAATAACATATCAAACGCAATCGCCCACAAGAAAGATGCAACATCCCACACACATTTTGTTCTCCGAAATAAGGCCTTTTTTGAAGAGCAAATCCCTTTTCTTAAAACTAATACCTTATTCTAAGAAATAAGGCCGTATTTATGAGACCTTTAACTTTTTAGAAATATGATATGATTTTGAGGGAAAAAAAGGCCTTACTTTCAATGCCTTTTTGTGATTTTTAATCCTTTGTGGCAGCACATTGCCGGCATAGGTCGGCATTGGCCGCTAGCGCTGTTATGAGTTACCAGCCCTGTCAGATATATTTCTGTTCCACTCTCCACCCCCCCACCCCCGTCCACACACTCACACTGTACCCCAACAAGGCTTATTTAGTACAGGCTTTTTTCCACCAACCACATTCGTTTCGTGCCATACTAACGAAGTGCTTCATGACAATTAAATGTTGCGTACACGTCATTTCCGGTTAGCGGTGAAACGAAGTTCACACCAAAAACACAAACGACTTTCGTTGATTTGGGCGATTCTACGAATCTACTTTCGTTGACTTTGTAATCATGTTTTGGTTATTTCTGTATGAAAACCTTTAATCTATTGGATATAGGTTACATGATCGTTATTTTAACTGTTCATATCTTCCTACTTTAAGGTCTGGAGTGGACGCTAAAGTCGATCTTTCACTGCATTTCTGTAGCATACATTTGCCTAGGTTGCGCTTGGAAAAATCAAAGATGGCGGCCCGTAGCCGGTTGCCGCTTCACGACTTTAGAGTTTAACATGCACTGTTGAGTTTCGCTGTGCGCGCGCATCCCAGCGGGCAAGAGAATGAATGAGGTGGTGAATAGAAAGTGGTGGGCTTTGTTCTTGTCTCGGGTAGGTGCTAGCCGTTGTGTCCGTGAGGGGGGTGGTTACCCGACTTGACTGTTGGTTCTCTTCTACACATCATAGATCATCATACTCTCCCTACACACATATGTCATACCCTCCCTATACACATCATACCCTCCCTACACGCATATGGTATGTGTCCCCATGCCCAGCATGATTCAATTTTTTTTACTTTTTTTTTTTTACTTCAGTGAGTTTCTGTGTAATCAGTCTAAGCGAACAGGGCGGACCAATTTCATTTAAAGCTACCACGCAGTCAGGCTGATCTAATGTGTGAAATAAGCGCCCACAGCAATTAATCCAGGTGTGTGACTATGGTTGTCCAGGGTAGCTGCAGTTGATATGCAATAAATGGAACATTCCACGAAGCGGCCTCTCCAAACAGATCCTCACAATAGACGGTTGTCAATAGTCTAACTGCAAACATCATGTTTATCTGAAGAACATGCTCATTTCTCGCTGTTTGAAAGCTCAGAGACTCATGAAAAAAAGCACACACACTTTAGAAGTCTCTCTTTTTTCAAATCAGTCATCACACTGGTGCTATTTTAATCGTAAACACACACAGATAAAGACTTAAACACAGTCATACAATACAACATGCTCTCCGGTAAAACTCCCCGCCACATTCCTGCGGAATTTATGTCACTAAACATAGTCAGTGGAACCCCCAAGGTCATCTAATTCTATTGTTGCTATAATTGCGCGCTGCCTCAACTGACTGGTCGAATGTTGTAAAGCGCATAGTGCTTTTAGTTATGCGCTATAGAAATCTCCTTCTACATATATATACGACTAGTATCTGTCTGTCTGTCTGTCTGTCTGTCTGTTCGCGATGCACGGCCAAAGTTCTCGGTGGATCTTTTTCAAATTTGGACACCGTATTCAGCTACACCACGGACACAACCTCATCGATGAGATATTTCAACACGTGCTCTCAGCGCGCAGCGCTGTGCGCGCTGAACCGATTTTTGTTGTTTTTGTTGTTGTTGTTGTTGTTGTCGGGATCCACTACCAGTAACTCTTCCTTATCTTCTCCAGTGTTTTTAGCCGCGATTATCTCCCTTCCTCCGTGTGGCGTCAATCCATATTCCCGTTACTACGTTACTATTTTTAGAAGGTCACTGCACGTTACTATTTTTAGAAGGTCTCCAGTGTTTTGCGCGTTTATCTCCTTTCCTTCGTGCGCCGGCAAAGCCGGCGTTTGCCGGGTCCCAGGCACAGCCTGGTATTCGGCTTTATTTCTTCCCGGCGAAGCCGGTACCCGGCAAAGCGGGTAATCATCTAGTAATAAATAAATAAATAAACTGGTCACGTTTGTGAACAGTCAAGCTACAGGCATTTCAACTTGCAGATACCAAAACTACATAATGAATTCTCCCTTGCAGGGGATTTCCCACCGCACTTACCCTTCTTGCGAGGGTGGAGGGGGGAGAAGGGAGGGAGGGGAGGGGAGAAAGGGACTGTCCCAGGTTTGTTGCTACCACAGTGCAGTCTGGGGCATACACGGTTTGATAGTCTGAACAGTGCAGTCTGGGGCATACACGATGTGATAGTCTGAACAGTGCAGTCTGGGGCATACACGATGTGATAGTCTGAACAGTGCAGTCTGGGGCATACACGATGTGATAGTCTGAACAGTGCAGTCTGGGGCATACACGATTTGATAGTCTAAACAGTGCATGCGAAACATAACATATACAGGAAATGACGGGGTAAGGTCGGGCGACCACGGTCTCATTTACCGTGTTTATATCCAATTGAAACAGCCAACTTTTTGCAGGCACAGACTACCGGTACGTATGGAGCAGCGCTTGACTGACTGCTCCTCCTCTTCTTCCACTTCTCATCTCAACGCTAGTTGTTGTTGTTGTTGTTGTTGTTGTTGTTGTTGTCGTTTTTGTTGTTGTTGTTGTTGTCGTTTTTGATGTTGTTGGTGTCGTTTTTGTTGTTGTTGGTGTTGTTGTCGTTGTTGTTGTCGTCGTCGTCGTTTTTGTTTTGTTGTTGTAGTTTTTGTTGTTGTTTGTTGTTGTGTTTGTTGTTGTTGTCGTTTTTATTGTTGTTGTTGTTGTTGTCGTTGTTGTTTTTGTTTTTGTTGGGCAACCCCAAGGATAGCTGACCAGACTCTACTGGGTAGCCCAAAACCAAAAAGCTATCAACATGTTCTGTGATTCTAACCATCCTTTTAAATGTGTTAAATTCTCCCTTTAGATATACGTTTTAAGGTCAATATGGCATGCAGGAACCAGTTCAAAAAGTAACTCATTCCTTCTGCAGCCACGTCCTATTCTGAATTCTACTTGTACCCTGTAGAGGTTGATCAGCCACGTCCTATTCTGAATTCTACTTGTATCCTGTAGAGGTTGATCAGCCACGTCCTATTCTGAATTCTACTTGTATCCTGTAGAGGTTGATCAGCCACGTCCTATTCTGAATTCTACTTGTATCCTGTAGAGGTTGATCAGCCACGTCCTATTCTGAATTCTACTTGTATCCTGTAGAGGTTGATCAGCCACGTCCTATTCTGAATTCTACTTGTATCCTGTAGAGGATGATCAGCCACGTCCTATTCTGAATTCTACTTGTATCCTGTAGAGGTTGATCAGCCACGTCCTATTCTGAATTCTACTTGTATCCTGTAGAGGTTGATCAGCCACGTCCTATTCTGAATTCTACTTGTATCCTGTAGAGGTTGATCAGCCACGTCCTATTCTGAATTCTACTTGTATCCTGTAGAGGTTGATCAGCCACGTCCTATTCTGAATTCTACTTGTATCCTGTAGAGGTTGATCAGCCACGTCCTATTCTGAATTCTACTTGTATCCTGTAGAGGTTGATCAGCCACGTCCTATTCTGAATTCTACTTGTATCCTGTAGAGGTTGATCAGCCACGTCCTATTCTGAATTCTACTTGTATCCTGTAGAGGTTGATCAGCCACGTCCTATTCTGAGTTCTACTTGTATCCTGTAGAGGTTGATCAGCCACGTCCTATTCTGAATTCTACTTGTATCCTGTAGAGGTTGATCAGCCACGTCCTATTCTGAATTCTACTTGTACCCTGTAGAGGTTGATCAGCCACGTCCTATTCTGAATTCTACTTGTACCCTGTAGAGGTTGATCAGCCACGTCCTATTCTGAATTCTACTTGTATCCTGTAGAGGTTGATCAGCCACGTCCTATTCTGAATTCTACTTGTATCCTGTAGAGGTTGATCAGCCACGTCCTATTCTGAATTCTACTTGTATCCTGTAGAGGTTGATCAGCCACGTCCTATTCTGAATTTTACTTGTATCCTGTAGAGGTTGATCAGCCACGTTCTATTCTGAATTCTACTTGTATCCTGGAGAGGTTGATCAGCCACGTCCTATTCTGAATTCTACTTGTATCCTGTAGAGGTTGATCAGCCACGTCCTACTCTGAATTTTACTTGTATCCTGTAGAGGTTGATCAGCCACGTCCTATTCTGAATTCTACTTGTATCCTGTAGAGGTTGATCAGCCACGTCCTATTCTGAATTCTACTTGTATCCTGTAGAGGTTGATCAGCCACGTCCTATTCTGAATTCTACTTGTATCCTGTAGAGGTTGATCAGCCACGTCCTATTCTGAATTCTACTTGTATCCTGTAGAGGTTGATCAGCCACGTCCTATTCTGAATTCTACTTGTATCCTGTAGAGGTTGATCAGCCACGTCCTATTCTGAATTCTACTTGTATCCTGTAGAGGTTGATCAGCCACGTCCTATTCTGAATTCTACTTGTATCCTGTAGAGGTTGATCAGCCACGTCCTATTCTGAATTCTACTTGTATCCTGTAGAGGTTGATCAGCCACGTCCTATTCTGAATTCTACTTGTATCCTGTAGAGGTTGATCAGCCACGTCCTATTCTGAATTCTACTTGTATCCTGTAGAGGTTGATCAGCCACGTCCTATTCTGAGTTCTACTTGTATCCTGTAGAGGTTGATCAGCCACGTCCTATTCTGAATTCTACTTGTATCCTGTAGAGGTTGATCAGCCACGTCCTATTCTGAATTCTACTTGTATCCTGTAGAGGTTGATCAGCCACGTCCTATTCTGAATTCTACTTGTATCCTGTAGAGGTTGATCAGCCACGTCCTATTCTGAATTCTACTTGTATCCTGTAGAGGTTGATCAGCCACGTCCTATTCTGAATTCTACTTGTATCCTGTAGAGGTTGATCAGCCACGTCCTATTCTGAATTCTACTTGTATCCTGTAGAGGTTGATCAGCCACGTCCTATTCTGAATTCTACTTGTATCCTGTAGAGGTTGATCAGCCACGTCCTATTCTGAATTCTACTTGTATCCTGTAGAGGTTGATCAGCCACGTCCTATTCTGAATTCTACTTGTATCCTGTAGAGGTTGATCAGCCACGTCCTATTCTGAATTCTACTTGTATCCTGTAGAGGTTGATCAGCCACGTCCTATTCTGAATTCTACTTGTATCCTGTAGAGGTTGATCAGCCACGTCCTATTCTGAATTCTACTTGTATCCTGTAGAGGTTGATCAGCCACGTCCTATTCTGAATTCTACTTGTATCCTGTAGAGGTTGATCAGCCAGGTCCTATTCTGAATTCTACTTGTATCCTGTAGAGGTTGATCAGCCACGTCCTATTCTGAATTTTACTTGTATCCTGTAGAGGTTGATCAGCCACGTCCTATTCTGAATTCTACTTGTATCCTGTAGAGGTTGATCAGCCACGTCCTATTCTGAATTCTACTTGTATCCTGTAGAGGTTGATCAGCCACGTCCTATTCTGAATTCTACTTGTATCCTGTAGAGGTTGATCAGCCACGTCCTATTCTGAATTCTACTTGTATCCTGTAGAGGTTGATCAGCCACGTCCTATTCTGAATTCTACTTGTATCCTGTAGAGGTTGATCAGCCACGTCCTATTCTGAATTCTACTTGTATCCTGTAGAGGTTGATCAGCCACGTCCTATTCTGAATTCTACTTGTATCCTGTAGAGGTTGATCAGCCACGTCCTATTCTGAATTCTACTTGTATCCTGTAGAGGTTGATCAGCCACGTCCTATTCTGAATTCTACTTGTATCCTGTAGAGGTTGATCAGCCACGTCCTATTCTGAATTATACTTGTATCCTGTAGAGGTTGATCAGCCACGTCCTATTCTGAATTCTACTTGTATCCTGTAAGAGGTTGATCAGCCACGTCCTATTCTGAATTCTACTTGTATCCTGTAGAGGTTGATCAGCCACGTCCTATTCTGAATTCTACTTGTATCCTGTAGAGGTTGATCAGCCACGTCCTATTCTGAATTCTACTTGTATCCTGTAGAGGTTGATCAGCCACGTCCTATTCTGAATTCTACTTGTATCCTGTAGAGGTTGATCAGCCACGTCCTATTCTGAATTCTACTTGTATCCTGAAGAGGTTGATCAGCCACGTCCTATTCTGAATTCTACTTGTATCCTGTAGAGGTTGATCAGCCACGTCCTATTCTGAATTCTACTTGTATCCTGAAGAGGTTGATCAGCCACGTCCTATTCTGAATTCTACTTGTATCCTGTAGAGGTTGATCAGCCACGTCCTATTCTGAATTCTACTTGTATCCTGTAGAGGTTGATCAGCCACGTCCTATTCTGAATTCTACTTGTATCCTGAGAGGTTGATCAGCCACGTCCTATTCTGAATTCTACTTGTATCCTGTAGAGGTTGATCAGCCACATTCAGAGTAGGCCTACTCTGAATTCTACTTGTATCCTGTAGAGGTTGATCAGCCACGTCCTATTCTGAATTCTACTTGTATCCTGTAGAGGTTGATCAGCCACGTCCTATTCTGAATTCTACTTGTATCCTGTAGAGGTTGATCAGCCACGTCCTATTCTGAATTCTACTTGTATCCTGTAGAGGTTGATCAGCCACGTCCTATTCTGAATTCTACTTGTATCCTGTAGAGGTTGATCAGCCAGGTCCTATTCTGAATTCTACTTGTATCCTGTAGAGGTTGATCAGCCACTTCCTATTCTGAATTCTACTTGTATCCTGTAGAGGTTGATCAGCCACGTCCTATTCTGAATTCTACTTGTATCCTGTAGAGGTTGATCAGCCACGTCCTATTCTGAATTCTACTTGTATCCTGTAGAGGTTGATCAGCCACGTCCTATTCTGAATTCTACTTGTATCCTGTAGAGGTTGATCAGCCACGTCCTATTCTGAATTCTACTTGTATCCTGTAGAGGTTGATCAGCCACGTCCTATTCTGAATTCTACTTGTATCCTGTAGAGGTTGATCAGCCACGTCCTATTCTGAATTCTACTTGTATCCTGTAGAGGTTGATCAGCCACGTCCTATTCTGAATTCTACTTGTATCCTGTAGAGGTTGATCAGCCACGTCCTATTCTGAATTCTACTTGTATCCTGTAGAGGTTGATCAGCCACGTCCTATTCTGAATTCTACTTGTATCCTGTAGAGGTTGATCAGCCACGTCCTATTCTGAATTCTACTTGTATCCTGTAGAGGTTGATCAGCCACGTCCTATTCTGAATTCTACTTGTATCCTGTAGAGGTTGATCAGCCACGTCCTATTCTGAATTCTACTTGTATCCTGTAGAGGTTGATCAGCCACGTCCTATTCTGAATTCTACTTGTATCCTGTAGAGGTTGATCAGCCACGTCCTATTCTGAATTCTACTTGTATCCTGTAGAGGTTGATCAGCCACGTCCTATTCTGAATTCTACTTGTATCCTGTAGAGGTTGATCAGCCACGTCCTATTCTGAATTCTACTTGTATCCTGTAGAGGTTGATCAGCCACGTCCTATTCTGAATTCTACTTGTATCCTGTAGAGGTTGATCAGCCACGTCCTATTCTGAATTCTACTTGTATCCTGTAGAGGTTGATCAGCCACGTCCTATTCTGAATTCTACTTGTATCCTGTAGAGGTTGATCAGCCACGTCCTATTCTGAGTTCTACTTGTATCCTGTAGAGGTTGATCAGCCACGTCCTATTCTGAATTCTACTTGTATCCTGTAGAGGTTGATCAGCCACGTCCTATTCTGAATTCTACTTGTATCCTGTAGAGGTTGATCAGCCACGTCCTATTCTGAATTCTACTTGTATCCTGTAGAGGTTGATCAGCCACGTCCTATTCTGAATTCTACTTGTATCCTGTAGAGGTTGATCAGCCACGTCCTATTCTGAATTCTACTTGTATCCTGTAGAGGTTGATCAGCCACGTCCTATTCTGAATTCTACTTGTATCCTGTAGAGGTTGATCAGCCACGTCCTATTCTGAATTCTACTTGTATCCTGTAGAGGTTGATCAGCCACGTCCTATTCTGAATTCTACTTGTATCCTGTAGAGGTTGACCAGCCACGTCCTATTCTGAATTCTACTTGTATCCTGTAGAGGTTGATCAGCCACGTCCTATTCTGAATTCTACTTGTATCCTGTAGAGGTTGATCAGCCACGTCCTATTCTGAATTCTACTTGTATCCTGTAGAGGTTGATCAGCCACGTCCTATTCTGAATTCTACTTGTATCCTGTAGAGGTTGATCAGCCACGTCCTATTCTGAATTCTACTTGTATCCTGTAGAGGTTGATCAGCCAGGAAGAACAGTGTGTGTCCTTGTGTCTGCGTGTCATCGTTTAAAGCGTGTGAAGTCCAATTTTCATTTTGTGTGTGTTTCTGTTTTAGTACCATTTGATAGCATGGTGTTATTTTATGTGTTTGTTATCTCAACGACACACTATTATAAGAGGCTAAGCTTTTTATAAATCTTAATCCTTGTAAAATAAAGTTCAGTTCAATTCTGTTCTCTCTCTCTCTCTCTGTTCCTCCTTCTCTCTCTCTCTCTTTTTTATCTCCCTCCTTCTCTCTCTCTCTCTCTCTCCCTCTCTCTCTGTTTCCCCTCTATCTCTGTCTCTGTCTCTGTCTCTCTCTCAGCTGCAACCACTTGGGAAGAAATCAGTGGGAAAATATATTCTCTTCACTACTGCTTTACATTTCAACAACATTGCTTTTGCAACAAGATGAATACGATGTTCAAGCCATTGTTAAATCCATACATGTAAAAGAACCCGCCAAACGTCAGTGTGATACATGTAAAAGAACCCGCCAAACGTCAGTGTGATACATGTAAAAGAACCCGCCAAACGTCAATACGTTTCATATCAGCGATCAAAACTTTCTTTGACGTGTTTCTAAGCGTTTGTGTTGATTCTTTATTAGAAAGCATTCATGTCATGACTATAACAGCGTCAACGGTTTGGCGGCTGTCCAAATACAACCCCAAACAGTTTGAACAGTGGAGTGTGCCAACGGGTTAACGCGTTCTTAAGTAAATACACACTGACTGCATGCTAGCAATGAAACAAGTTCATGTTTACTCGAGAAAAAAACACCAATCACTGTATGATAATGTTCCAAGGTCGCTTTCACAACGCGTGGCAGTGTTTAAATAAATGTGTGTATTTGAACCAGCAACTATAATTCTTATTTACATCATGGGTTTGATTTCCAGAATGTAATGTTCACGTTGCGCAACCCAGGTGTGGACGTGTTCAGGTGTAACCAGCCACCTGCATTTGTGGCAGAGTGACCGAGGTCATTTACGTGCCACCACAGTGGCACGGGTTGGGACATGGATACCATCTCTGAGTGTGCACATGACATCGGCCCGTGTGCGTCCTGGTCTGGATGCGAACCCGTAGTCAGGGAACTCGTGGCAAGGAAACACAACAATACTTGACTCTCTCTCAAAGTGACGTGACAGGCATGCATTTTCATATCGACACAGACTTTCCATACATGTCGTTTGGCTTTCTGCCCGATGTTTTCGGTGTTTTCGGTGTCACAGTTGCTAGTGTTGTTGTCACACTGTTGTTGGCAACGCCAGACGTCCCCACAGACACACACACCTGCCGTGTGACTACAAGAAGATCTTACATTGCTGTTCGGTACAGGTAGATTCCAGGGGACTGAGTGTGGTACCTGGATATTGGCTACAGAGTGGTTCGCCGATATGCTCTGATGTGTAATTGTCTTCTTGGGCTTATGACGAGTTTTATTCATCATTTCTTAAATTCGGTTTTGGATGTAATAAATCATCATATCAGTCAACATTTGCATACGCGGCAGAGACTAACTCTGGCCAAACGATAGGTATCTAAAATTGATCTATCCAGTAGAAACCAAACGTGGTGTTTCTGGTGCGAGACAGAAGGTGCGCACTATGACCACCATCACCATCACCGCTACCACCACAACTCCGACATCAACCTCTTCAGACTGTCGTTAGTTAACTCCGATTCGTATTTCTTGTTCCATTATTTCTTATTTGCCGTCGCGATATAACCTTGAACGGTTGAAAACGACGTTAAACACCAAATAAAGAAAGAAAGAAAGAATTTCTTATTTGTAGCTTCAACAGCTTCCTGGACCAGTGGTTTTATCACTCATCATGGCGAGCTCCACCAGTGGGGAGGACACCCGTGACAACTTGGTGGACATTGTGAAACAGCTGTCCCTTGACGCTCTCACCCGTGACAACTTGGTGGACATTGTGAAACAGCTGTACCCTGACGCTCTCACCCGTGACAACTTGGTGGACATTGTGAAACAGCTGTCCCCTGACGCTCTCGCCCGTGACAACTTGGTGGACATTGTGAAACAGCTGTACCCTGACGCTCTCATCCGTGACAACTTGGTGGACATTGTGAAACAGCTGTACCCTGACGCTCTCACCCACACCTACGTTGTACCACCTGTGCATCTTGCCAGGGTGCCTTATAACAAGGACACAGTACCCGTTGCTGACCAGGAGGTGCTTGTGCTGCCCTCTAGCGAGCAGCTTCAGGAGCAGCAGGGCAACATTCAGGCAGACTTTGCACAGCAGCACGTGCTGCACAACTTGCAGCAGCTCGGAGATTCCGGAAAGGAGGTCATGTTCGTGGTATCTGAGCTGAACTTTAAGGACTACCTCAACAAGCCCTTCTACGCCAAACACACAGGCAAGCTCCCAAAGCCAGCAAGCTTACCTAAAGAGCTTCGGCATCACGGAAAGCAGGGAGACTTTGACATCCTGGTGATTCACCGACAGTATGGCATCCTGGTCGGAGAAATCAAGTCTGTCGGTAAGACCGAGGCAAGCCGAGCGGACACTGAGGTGGTCAAGGTTATTGGCAAGGCAGTCAAGCAGTTGGACAAGTGTGAGGTGCACGCCAGACACATGGTCAGTGACATTGCTCCCGGCCTGACTGTGAGGAAGACTCTCTTCTTGCCCTTCGTCAGCCATACCCAGCTGGGGCGGATACTGGATGACAAAAACAATTCCAAGTTAAAAGAGGTGAGTGAGAGAGAGAGAGAGAGAGAGAGAGAGAGAGAGAGAGAGAGAGAGAGAGAGAGAGAGGCAGACAGACAGACAGACAGACAGACAGTATTTTACAATCTAATGAGCTATTCAATAGTTTATATATCGACTTTGTTTTGTTCAACATCACGTGCCGCCTATCTGTGTGTAATACGCTGTGACTCATTCTAGACAGATAAGTATTGTTGTGACGTTGTGATGTGTATGTGTCACGCAATTTTACGACAGGTATAAATTATCTACATTGCAGGCAGTGTGTCAGAGCCTGGGTGCAGCCAACACAGCAGAGGCCATACAGCTGTGCTGTTGCTCTGACAAACTGTCCCAGCCTGCATCGTACTGGCACGTGACACCCGCCGTGTTATCACAGCTGAGCACCTGGTGGCAACACAGGATGGCCTGTACTGTGGACACTCAGCTCACTGATCAACTTTACCTGGACATCGTAGCCAGGTGAGAGAAATGACATCCGTGTCAGTTACGTCACATGCACAGTGCTGAAACAATGTCGGTATTTTACGTTTGAGTTTTAAAGGCACAGTGCAGCTCACAGCCTTCGTTTTGCGTTTTCGTTGCAGCTGAGTGCATTTACAGTTCAAAAATCCACCTATGGTAGTAAAACAAACCCAAAACTACCCAACGACGACATCTGTGAAGCTCGACAGTTTCTTGTTCACGCGAGTGCATAAATTAACCTAGTTATTACGTGGTGTACGCACAGATTCGTGACGTAAGCGTCGTCTGCTTTGATCATTGATGCCAAGATACACGATCAGATTCGCCAGTACGTTTGAGACGGACCGCCCGAAACTGACCACAAACCGACCGTGTAGCATGCGAACCGTACGTCTCACAAGCTTGATAGCACCCGTCTCGGCCCATCCGTTTGAAATACAGCAGGATCTATTCCGAACGGATCGCAAGGAACTTCCAGTTCCAGCCCCTGAGCGCACTTCAGTCGACACCCACTTTACAAATCATCAAATGGCGGTCAGTTCAGCATCAAAACTTGCCGATTCGGAACCGAAATATTTCATCAACCTGAATCTTGGCCGGCGAGGAGTTGGAATCTATGGAACCATGGAAGTAAAAACTACACAAACCAGCAACATCGGGACCTGTTCCTACGGTCCATGCAGCAGACGTGGGGTGAAATGAAAGGTAAGCGTCTGGATCTAGATTTGTTTGCATTCATGTATTGTAAGGTCTGTATCAAAGATGGTTTGTCTGTCTCTGTCTCTATGCTTTCCTTGCTGTACGCTTTTGTCTTGAAGGCAAGTATGTAGATCTACATTTCTCTCCTGTTCCTGTCTCAAATCTGCCTTCGCCGAACTCTAGTTCTACGTTCAAAACATGTATCTACCTCTTGGCACATTGCCTCTTTTAGTTTTACAGTGTAAAATTATCTGACAACTTCTATCATACTGTAATCAATGTGTCATCTGTTTGGGAAAATGCTGTCAGTTTCAGAGTCTAGTGATGTGTTGATTACCCTACCGTAAATTGCGTAGTTGAAATGATAGAGAAAAACAAAACGCAGCAGCAACGATCAGTCATGTAGCATTCAGTCATCTTTATGCTCTTGGTTTAAATCAAATTTAGCTTAGTCACGAACACAAAGCAAATAGTGGCTGACTCAGTCACTGGGGTATTCGCATAAGAAGGCTCTCTTGCCTTGAAATTACCAAACAATAACACACACACGCACTCATTGCCAACCAAAAAAACCGCACACGCACACACAGTGACCCGCACATGCATACTGTGAGACACACACACACACACACACACACACACACACACAGAGCCATACGCATGCACAGAGAAAGAGGGAGAGAGATGACAAATGAAATACTAATTTTGCTTTGCTGCTTTTATTTCCTCCAGTTAATGCCATCAAGACAAACAACAATCCTTCGTAATAAGGGACTTGACAGGGACAGATGACATCTACACTCCAAAGTGAAAGTACTTGCAAGAGCATTTAATTCTTCTGCCTGTCAGTGTCATCAAGAAACAACCTTCAGCCACAAATCGGGTAAGCTTGACACCAGCCTGTATGCTGTAGCTTCAAAAACCTGTTCAATTTACAGATCTAACAATAAAAATAGATCAATATTGGTGGGAGTGGAGATTGATGTATGCTTTGGCCTTGGGTGTGTGTGTTGGGGGGGGGGGGGGGGGAGGGGGGGGGGGGAGAGGTATGATACATATACCAGACATTTAAAATCAAGTGAGCTTACTGTACACCATGTAAACAAGGTATGTGTAAAACCTTTTCAGTCCATCATCATTCCCTCTGGAGCTGTGGTTTGAACCATGTGTTCCGTTTGTACAATTGTGACCAGGTGGGCATCGCCACCCATTAGGCATAATGCAATCACACTCACTCACTTGGTTGTGGGGAAAAAACTCATTACCAACAACCACATGAACAGTTGCATTGTGCAAGTCTGGAAGATATCTGGCAGGGGGAATGTTCAGTGTATTTTGATTTATTAGGTGTGAATGTTGAAGGTTTGTATCACTGTTCCTTAAATTCACATCCATGTCAAACATCACACAAAGATAATGAGCGTCAATGATGGCAAGAAAAATAGCGGAATAAAAAAGCAAATAGACTTTAGAAATATAATATTACATAATTAATAAGAAAAGAGATGTATAGTATTCTTTTTATATAAATTTGAAATGGGCTGTGTGACTGTTTACTGTGCTTTTTTTTTTTTTTTCTTTATTCTATTTTTTTTAAAGATACATTCAACACAGTTTTTTGTGTTTGATGTTATTGTAATACTATATATATGAAAGTAAAAGAAGTAAAAACATGTTAAAAAAACAAAACAAACACAAATTTGATGAACTGTTCTTGAAGCTCAAAGTGTCACGGGTCGTCTCGTCTATGACACACACGCAGTTAGGAAACAGCCACAAGTCTTCTGTAATGACTTCCACTTCGGCCTGTGTGTGTGAAGCACCTGCAAAACACACACACACACACACACACACACACAGACAAGTTTATTTGCATGTTTACATTGTTTTTGAAATCGTTTAAACATGTTCCTCTATGTATGTTTCAGGATGACACATTTGACAACAAAGAAGATAAGTTCTCAAAGTTGATCTGGATTACCTGCACAACGACCATGAAAAACAAGAAGAGCAAACGCTCGATCGAGTCACTTTCGCAGTTCTGAATATTATATGAGGCATCAGATGGACAGGAAGAAATTGCTATTCACAACACAATGAGTCACGTTCACATAAAATTTGAGCCCGGTCACTTTTATAGTTTCCGAGAAAAGCCCAACGTTAAGTTGTGTGTTGCCGAACAGAAAAGGCTAGTTATCTCCCTTGTTTTTCTGATAACGTTCGTAAAAGGCTACAGATGTAAATACTTTGATGTAAAGAATAATCCTACAAAGTTTCAATCACATCCGATGAACTTTGTCAAAGATATAAAATGTCTAATTTTTCCTTTGACGCTGACCTGTGACCTTGAAAAAGGTCAAAGGTCAACGAAACCATCGTTAAAGTGTAGAGGTCATTGGAGGTCACGACTAAACAAAATATGAGCCCGATCGCTTTGATAGTTTCCGAGAAAAGTTTGTCAAAGATATAAAATGTCTAATTTTTCCTTTGACGCTGACCTGTGACCTTGAAAAAGGTCAAAGGTCAACGAAACCATCGTTAAAGTGTAGAGGTCATTGGAGGTCACGACTAAACAAAATATGAGCCCGATCGCTTTGATAGTTTCCGAGAAAAGTCCAACGTTAAGGTGGTGTCTACGGACGGCCGGCCGGACGGCCGGCCGGACAGACTAACACTGACCGATTACATAGAGTCACTTTTTCTCAAGTGACTCAAAAAAAGGGGGGGGGGGGGGGGGGGGGGGTTGGGGGGGGGGGGGGGGGGGGCACGGAGCCTCTGGGCCCTTCCCAACACGGCCCTGAACAACCTTAACCAAGAACCAGTTTTGGATGACGACCCTATACTAGGCGGATCACCCGAATTTGGGCCATCGGCTGCTGATGTCAACACATCTTCAGAGAAGGTTCAAGACCCAAAACGTGTGTGGCAACAAAGGACACAAATACAAAGAAAAGGTTGGAAAACCAAGAGGCTGTGTGCTGAGGAATATTAGCTCTGTGCTGCAAAAGAGATTAAAGGCACATTCCTTCTCGTGAAAACAGTTCTATCCTTGGCACAAAGCTTTAATTGACGGTGGGGTTTTGCTGACTCGTCGAAGACGACCCATTTGGAACTTCGTAAGGAATTTCACGCTGTTTATCCTTATCCTTGATGGCGTGGGTCGTGTACGATGCATACTCTGCAAAGAGGCGGCAAAACGTTTATCCCCATTCGGATTGCGTGGATCATGTACGACCCAAGCTTTTTACGTTGACTCCTTATTTGGAAGGTATGGGTCATACACGACCCACATCATCCGGACTGTGTAGTCCAACACATGATCTGGTGAAGGCTAGGAGAGTATGCCTTCAGACCAGACGGACATAAGTACAACAACAGAACCCATCACAACATGGGCCATGAATCCAGTAAATGAACTCAAATTAGTGCACACCCCCCCCCCCCCCCCTTTCAAATAGAACAATCAAATCTGCATCTAAATCAGTCATTGTCAGTGTTGTTCACATATCTTGTCTAACATGGACGCTATGGCATGCTTAAGCGGTGTAGGTGTCTATCCTCTCGGCAGGCATAAAAGGCAGTTTTTGGAGCCGTTTAAGCGGGTAATGAGACCAAAAAAATGATACATCTGAGTAACTCACAAACCCATTCAGCATGGGTGGGAGCCCAACATATTGCCAGGACTAAACATTTTGGAAGGCCGGGGTCTAGGGTGGCAGTGCCCCCCAGCCGAAAATGAATTTTAGCATTATACTTTATAGGGAGGGTTTAGGTGGCCTCTCCTGACTAAATCTTATAACAAACAAGTTTTTTTTAGAGATGCATAATATATTATATATTTGTAACTGACCAGCTGAAAATGAATTTTAGTAATTCAAGAGGGGCTATTAGTATTCTATTAGAGCCTCTCCCAGTCCCAGGTTTAAAACTGATAACAGCTACCACAAAAATTAAAATGGGGGGGGGGGGGGGGGATGTGTAAGAATGCACAAAATCAAAAACCTCTATACTTGAATTTGGTGTTTGGTTGCACCACTCTTGCTAGGGGGTCTACAAAAACAAGTTGTATACACATTTCAAGAAGGGTTTTAGAAGCATCTCCTCGCCTAAAGTTAAAGAAAAACTTAAAATTGGAGATGCACAACATTTAAAAATTCTTGTAAACTTGAAGGTATTTGGAACTAACCAGATGAAAATGAATTTTAGCAATGCAATAGGTGTTATTTGAGCCTCTTCTGACTCTGAAAACAGCACACAATTTTGTTTGTTTAAAAAATATTATTGGGGGGGGGGGGGGGGAGGAGGTAAATGAATGCATAAAATCAAAAACCTCTATACTTGAATGTGTTTAGTTGTATCACTCTTGCTAGGGGGTCTACAAAAACAAGTGGTACACATTTGAAGAAGAGTTTTAGAAGCATCTCCTTAAAGTTAAACAAAAACTTTAAATTGGAGCTGCAAAAAATTATTTAATTTTAAGTCTGTTTCACTTGCTAACTTTCTAAAGGGCTCAATGCATCAGAAGCTAAATACCGCTGGTTCATAGATCAGGAATGCAAGTTTTCTGTTCCACAGCACTGAAGGTTTGTGAATCCCTGCAATAGGAGAATATAAAGATGTGGGTGAGCCGAGTTTACAAATAGCAACTATGATGCCACATTCCCCTGGATGACATGACATGACATTGCTGCCCCCTGTTAGTCACTCTGACATGGTGAAAGGTGGCTGACCTGGCACAACTACATCTCACATGAACCCAGTGTAAACAACAGCTGCCAGGGATTAACAAACAAAGGTATAAAAAAAAAGTTGCCAAATTCTTCCTGGGAATCCGTCTCCGAGGGAAGAAATCCCACCCCTGGCATTGCCTTCAAACTTTCGGATGTTTGTGCTAACACATGTCGTAAAGTGCATACTGAGTTTCAAGTTGTTTGAGACATTTAATAGGTCTGCTGTTATTTGTCATGTCAGAAACAAATTAAATTGACGGTAGGTTTTTTGCTGACTCATCATTAAAACAAGAAGGGCAAAGCCCATACGACTCACATGCTTGACCTTCTGCTTTACACATTTTTCCTACCAAAATACATGTGACCTTGACCAAAGGTCAAGGTCATCCAAGGTCATGCAACACAAAGCTGTTAATTCAAGACATAGGAAGTACAATGGTGCTTATTGGCTCTTTCTACCATGAGATATGGTCACTTTTAGTGGTTCACTACCTTATTTTGGTCACATTTCATAAGGGTCAAAGTGACCTTGACCTTGATCATATGGGACCAAATGTGTCTCATGATGAAAGCATAACATGTGCCCCACATAATTTTTAAGTTTGAAACAGTTATCTTCCATAGTTCAGGGTCAAGGTCACTTCAAAATATGTATACAATCCAACTTTGAAGAGCTCCTGTGACCTTGACCTTGAAGCAAGGTAAACCAAACTGGTATCAAAAGATGGGGCTTACTTTGCCCTATATATCATATATAGGTGAGGTATTCAATCTCAAAAACTTCAGAGAAAATGGGAAAAATGGGAAAAATAGCTGTTTTTTAGACAACATTTATGGCCCCTGCGACCTTGACCTTGAAGCAAGGTCAAGATGCTATGTATTTTTTTGGGGGCCTTGTCATCATACACCATCTTGCCAAATTTGGTACTGATAGACTGAATAGTGTCCAAGAAATATTCAATGTTAAAGTTTTCCGGCCGGCCGGCCGGACGGACGGACGGACGGACGGACGGACGGACGACTCGGGTGAGTACATAGACTCACTTTTGCTTCGCATGTGAGCCAAAAATGATTTGTTGAAATCTTCAAAAACAATGACAGATGCGCCACATACTCACATTTCATGTACATATTTTATCAGACATGGGTGGTATGAGGATTTCAACGCGAAAGTACTTTTTAAGAAGTTGACTCATTCCGAGCGCTGAGCGCAAATGTTGGCCTACGCCTAGCAAAGCTCACTGCCGACACACTTAACTGATCAATGGCTCTTGAAAAAGCATTTTTCAAGAATTTGTGTGTGCGTTTAAACAAGTGCGCTGTAAACAGCCAATGTTAAAACTGTTTTCAATTTAAAGGTAAATTGAAGGTTTCATTTTTCTAAATGCATGCTAATTTTAATTTGTTTCTGTTCAATCGGACAGGGTACCTCTTTATTATCAAAATTCTTTCTGGTATGTCGCATAACATCAATCAATCAATCAATGAGGCTTATATCGCGCATATTCCGTGGGTACAGTTCTAGGCGCTCTGCAGTGATGCCGTGTGAGATGAAATTTTATACGGCCAGTAGATTGCAGCCATGTCGGCGCATATTTACCTTTCACGGCCTTATTCCAAGTCACACGGGTATGGTAGACAATTATTAACTGTGCCTAAGCAATTTTGCCAGGAAAGACCCTTTTGTCAATCGTGGGATCTTTAACGTGCACACCCAATGTAGTATACACGGGGGGTGGTAGGGACACCGAAGAGAGTCTGCACACAAAGTTGACTCTGTGAAATAAATTTCCGCCGAACCTGGGATCGAACTCGCGCTGACAGCGGCCAACTGAATACAAATCCAGCACGCTACCAACTGAGCTATATCCCCGCCCCTAACAGCAGAACTAATATCTCTAATGACTTGGTATTTCGTGTGTAGTTTACGACATGTGTTTGCACAAATCCCCGTATTCGTAAGTTTGAAGGCAATGCTTTGCGAGTTACTCAAATGTACCATTTTTTTGTCTCATTACCCGCTAAAACGGCTTCAAAAACTGCCTTTTATGCCTGCCGAGAGGATTGACGCCTACACCGCTCAGCATGCCATAGCGTCCTTGTTAGACAAGATATGTGAACAACACTGACTGATTTGGATGCAGATTTGATTGTACTGTCTAAGGACATGCTAAACATGTTTCGATTTAGTTCTGATTTTTTTAGATTTTTTGATCGCGGGAACCTTGATTTTGCGAATTCGATTTTGGGATGTGTCTGTGTTGTAGGTTCCACTGTATTGACACTACCTCATGTAAACTCAATCTGTTTTGTGAACAAGGTATGGGAATTAATGAACTTTTCAGTGATATATTTGGTTTTACAATCAACAGCCTCATCAGAAAGATCTGACCTCAAACGCATCTGTGTAGTTTTTCTTATGACGAGTAGTGTATACTATACTCAAAAACAGAAAAGTAGAAATGTGGGGTTCTTATCTGATATGAAATAAGAAAGCATGTATTGCACAGGTTGACACCGCAAAATGCAACCCACAAAAATGCTAATTACTGATACAGCCTTCCGCCGAATTACTTCATATTTGGTTTACATCAATTTCAGCTTATGCAAGGCCTGTCCACAAAGTGGCAAATCTGTAGGTGTGATTTTTTTTGCAACAGATATTTTATATTTTATATTTCTTTCTTTATTCTTATCATAATTGCATATTGCATTCAATTAAGTCAAGTGCATTCTTTAGTTTCAGTCACACTGAGACAGCAATTTTGTCATAACATCTTTTGACCATGGGATAAAGTTCTACACGAGTGAATTCTGAGAACTTTAAAAAGGCAAAATCTTTAAACCAAGTACCTTTCAGGCTCTGCGGCTGATATGTCTCATACTCCAGGAGTAGATGGATGCACCTTTAGTCCATAAGCAAATGCACCAGGTGTTGATGTTGTCATACCAGAAGTCCCAGGTATATAGGCTGACCACCATGGCTAAAAATTATTCAGGTCAATCATTTTTAGATCGTTAAGTACACTGAACCTAAAATAACACTAACAGACAGTACATGTACATAATAGATCCAAGGTACATGTATATACAAATTAGGAAAGAAGTCGTACAATGTCATTGAGAATATCACCGAGTCTGATAATGAAATTAATTCAGCATTAATTTGCTCCACCTGTACTAACTTATCATAGTTATGAAACAAGTAAACAGGCAACAAGTATTGTTGTGTTTAAGGCAAGATTATATTCATAAAGTAACAAACAGCATACATATTGTATCGAGAAAACAAAGAAACTTCCCAATCAACGTTTTCCCCATAAACCTGTTTTGGAATCGATCAATCTTCAATTGCACAATAAGATGGATTGCAACTGTCTTTTTTTCATCGTTTACAGATCATATAAACTATCAACTGACTGACCTATTACTTTGTTTGGCTTTTTCATAAATAATAAATAAATTGCATGCATTCCTGATTTTGTGTGTGGATGTGAGACTGTGCATGGGGATTTTTATTCTGTGTGTACTATTAACTGCTGGATATAAACATACAACTACCTGCTTATAGAAGTTAGATCAAGAGAAGAAGCACCACCTGCCTGTGTTCTGCTTGGCACAGTTGCAGTATGAACGTAGCCTCAATGCTGATTCACAAAATGTAAAACATAAATAAAATGAGCAAAAAAAAATGTACAATACTTTCAAAAACACAATGCATATATTATTATTATGTCCAATAAAATAATCATTTAAAAACCTCATGAAAACACAACCAACACCCACAGGGCCTAACAGACAGAGCCACAAACACCAAGGGCACACACACACACACACACACACACATGTACAGTGTACACATGCACACACAGGTACACACGCATGTATGTATGGGTGCATGGTCCGAGGGGCATTAAGCCTGACCAATACAAAAAAATGGACAAACTTTGGCAGATTTAGGCGAATACTCTTTGGACATTTGGCCGATAGGGACATGAAAGTTTCGAATAAAGTAAAAATAAATCGGCGATTGGCAGAAGTGCCGACCCAAACGACATCCCTTCTGTGATAATACTGTTATAGACTGTGTATTTTAACACCATAATATTCCAAAGGGAGTAGAAAAAAAAGTACAGTGATACCTGCGGTGAAAGGACAAAAATGTACCTGCAATGCAGGGGGCCTGTCATAACAGGTATAATCTGGTAGAGATAATAGAAAAAGGACAATATTAGGTGTCCTTTGAAGGGAGGTGTCCTCTCATCGCAGGGGCCAACCATCACAGGTAACACCAGAATAACAAATCTCTTACAGAATCGCTGTCAATGTGATGTTGGGATCATAATCAGGATCATCTAGTCCTCCTGATCCTCTCCAGACTCAACTG
Organism: Littorina saxatilis; assembly: GCF_037325665.1. Lineage (NCBI taxonomy): Eukaryota > Metazoa > Mollusca > Gastropoda > Littorinimorpha > Littorinidae > Littorina > Littorina saxatilis. The sequence goes on from NC_090252.1 coordinate 63,733,227, forward strand.
TAACTTCAATTGTGAGGCTAACCAAAGAAAAACAATATCAGTTAAAATTACACAAGCTATTAGGGCTCTAAAAACAAAAAAATAAGGTGCGTGAAGCAATATAAAACATTTAGTCAGTCGTTACCAAACTAAAAGATCAACATGACAAACCATGAGTCATTGCTGAGACTACATTTAAATAGTCTCGGGTAACCATCCCCAAAGACTGAGATGGGTCAAGCCTGCAGTCTCCGCAAAGCATGCGACCATGGCACCTGTACACCTCACTTTCGCTCGCAGTTCAATATGTGAAAAAACAGCTCCTGTCAATCTGGTACAGCACAGCAAACCATGTGGTATTATCTATGTGTTTTAAAACTAACATGCACTCACTTGCTTTAGGTAGTACAAATTGTGTAAAGCCATGGGAAACATATATGTTATCAACTCTTAGTCTTAGATCCACTACACTTTTCAATTAGTACTACCATTAGTGTAGCTGTCTTGAGCTGCTACCCATAACAATGAAATGCTGAAAGCTAATGATTGAGGGAAAACTAAGATAATTAAGTAAGATTAATGAATGGGTACATGTGTCACAAAGAGCCCCTATACCTACAATAGTCAAAGCAGTTTCTGAACATTCCAATAATGACCTGAAAAATAATTACACAATGCACAATTTATTGCTTATTGGAATCTACAGAATTAACCAGTTCCTGACAGAAAACAGAAAAACTTATTTGAAGAATTTATCATTCACTCAATGAGAATGAGATAGTTTTGGCCAAGCAGGATCGACACACAGAGTTCAAGAAAATAGAAAAGGAATGTATTTGTTCTGATCAATCATAAATGAAACAAATCCCAATACCCATTTGTAACCGGTCAAGGCTCAGGAGGTGGTTCGAGTGCAGAAATCACCAGCTGGCATTTTTGACTGCGATTCTAAGGCTGAAGATAAAGAATTAATGAAATCAAACTGTTGTCACTTGTTCTTATATAATCAAAGCTTCGTGTGATGACATAAAAAGAGTTAAACTTGCTTTCTGTCATTAAAAAACAATTTTTTTTAATGAAAAATCGACGATCGTGGTGGAAGAAAAACGTGACAGACATACCTGTGTGTCACTTCAGACGGCATTTTTCACCATAACAAGATCGAATCAAGAGTCAATTTATTGATTTCCGAATTATTAAAACGTTATCAATTCCTATTGACGTTACAAGCGTGTCAAATATTTGTTCGTTTCTTGTTTATATAGAGCGTCATCAATCGTGCTCAAACACAACGCGTGGTGTCATGTTTGGGTGATAGCGATCGATGTTAACTTGAAAGAAATATCCGCATCCAACACACGTGATTAACCTCTAATCTGAAAGATTTTATGTTTTAGTTCTTGGATTAATCAGCAAGCGAACAATTTAAACTCTGATGCAGCAAGAAATTTACATTGATTTTGCGAAAGCGATATGGTGTCAACAAACCGTTGCGTTTGGACACAAAAAAGGAACAATGTATGTGTATTTTTCACTCCATTTTTTGGAGATTAATCCGGCATGGAAGTGAAAACCACTCCAATTTAGAATATTGCGCCATTTGAAGACAAAGCGCGCGATGGGCGCCGAGGATAGGCCGAAAGGTAAGGTTTTTATTTTGGCGTCATTTGTTGAGTTTGTGCAAATCCAGCGAAATTATGGATAGAATATGAAGTAATGACCACATTAGGCTTTCGAGTGCTGAGTTCTGTTTCTCTGATAAAACTAGAGATCCTGTCTGAATAGTTGTGCTTTCATCAACACTTTCCTACGTTCCTACATTTGTCAATTTTTGCTTTGTCATGTGCATTCATGCCGATCATGTGGTGTCACTGTTGCGTTTTTGGTTTGATAGAGCTAAGTACGTTTTCAACCATCAATGATGCATCCCTTCATGAAATCACTTCGTGAAGTACCCCTAAAAGTCATTTACTGCGATTTACAAGATACGTGGTTGATATTATGGGATGCAGGAGATCAAACGCAACTTTACACCAAGTCCGAGGTCGTCAGCGTTATGTTTAAACTCGTTCAACTAAATGTCTTCTAACATACACTAATTTTTGTGGCAGATTGAATACTATGAATTAACATCATTGGGTCTGAACTTGTAGACCCTTATTGTGTCTGATCGCCGAGTGCTAGTTTTATGTCCAAACATAACTTGACGCTATGCACAGTCGATCTCTGCTGCCACGGCTGGTGTAATGTTAGGTTTGGGCACTCGGTTTTTTACTTATTTTATTTTTGGTAACGAAAAACAGATGTAGAATTTAATATTGATATTATCTGTTTCAAATAACTTTCCCCCCCATAGAAACCACGTTTTTGTTGTAGTTAGTGTGATCCATGTCCAAACACAACATAACACATCGGTGTCAGCTTGAACTGTCACAGTGTTGTAGTGTAATATTGAGTTTAATTTTTATAGTTTCTTAGTCTATTTTCATCTAGCTTTCCTTTTTATCTAGCATTTTGTACAGGTAAATGTAGACTATACATTTTTTCCTTTTAATTGGTTTGAACATGGTCTTAAGTTATGTTTGGGCATTTTTTCATGGTACAAAAACTTTTTCTAAGGTTGCCCCTCACCTATTCAGTGAACTTAGCTCTGTAGCAGCCTTTTATGTGCACACAATGGTATCTGAATTGGATGGCTTACTTACACCCATAGTTCCAGAGGATGTAATTTTATCTTTTGTCACGGTGTCATGTTATGTTTCATGGCGTCATGTTATGCTCAAACAGCAAATTTTCTGTGCAAACATAATAGATTAAGTTTACACATCAGATTATTTGGTGGCTAATAATTACATACCATCGCTGCATGTAGATAGCTGTCCTCCTGTTCTTTTATTATGTTTGGTTTTGCCACTTTAGCCTGATTAAGACTGTGTCACGGCGTCATGTTATGTTTCATGGCGTCAAGTTATGTTTAAGTGTTTTAATTTCAGAATAACTTTTTCTAAGGTTGTGACTTGGCTATGCAGTTAACTGTGCAATGTAGCTACCAACGCTATGCACACAATGGCTTCTGAATTTGATATTTTATTTGCATCTATAGCTCCAGATGATGTAAGTTTATCTTTTGTCACGGCGTCATGTTATGTTCAAGCATGGCTACTTTTTCTTTTTTCCCTCTCATTTAAAGACAAGGTAACACATCCACTTTTTTTTTTGTTGGCAAAGGAAATAATGTATGTAACAATGTTTTATTATTATTTAATGCCAAAATGATTGATTTGGGCGTGTTCTTGGTTTAATTTTTGGCATTTTCGGGTATTACGCAGCATCCAGTGAAGGATGGCTCTATTATTGATTTAATTTGATGACTATAATTAGTATTTTCATTATGATATTTTGGAGACACACAAACATTATCTATGTTTTCTGTTTTGGACTTAGTATTGATAGTATTTTGTCTTTGAACTCCATGCTGCATTTTGACTTAGTGTTTTGGTGTCATGTTATGTTTAAGCAATTTCAAGCTCAGGTATTTGACCCAATTAGAGATTCTTACCTGCTTATCTTGTTTGTATTGATGGATGTGTGGTCTAGCAATAAAGAAACACCACCAACATTTCTTTTTGTTTGTTCTTGGATCATTAAATTGCCTGAATCTGAAATTGTGATGGCGTCATGTTATGTTTGAACATTAATATTATTTTTGTAAATACATCTAAACGATGGCTCAAGTGTGAAAAACATTTTTCGTAGAAGTTTAGCATGACCATACCTAGTAAATTGTCAGGAAATTGTCAGCTTGTAATAACATTGAAATTTGTTCTTGCATGTCACACTCATTGGAGTCACCTCCTGAGCCTTGACCAACCATAAAAGGATTTTATCATACACAGAAATTTGCAGTATTCACATTAATCAACTTTATTTTATAAATATTGTTTTAATAGGTATACAACAAACAGCATGTGTTTTGAACACACCCACACAATATTTATCACAGAAAAACAACTCACTCTAGTGGGTCAATGAAAGACTGAGATAGCTCTTTCTGCTTCACAGTCCTACCAGCTCTTGATCCATGAAACTTCTTGTCGCTGAAAGCAGCATATAATGTTAACTAATCAACAGTTCTCTCCTGCAAATTCAACTACAATACCACTATACTTTAACTCTAGTCTAAGTGAAACCATTTCTCAGAATATTTGTTATTTCACGCAGCTTTCTTCATTATTTTCTGATGATCTAGACACAGATAGTGACACATATTTTCAAACATGAAAAAATACAAAATATGAATTATGTAACAAGCAAGCTCACCCTCTTCTCAGAACATCCTGGTCACCATCATCATTTCAATGCTTGTTAATCTACAACTGCCACAACGTCCTACCAAAAAAAGACATGATGTATACGTGATATACGTTAGGCGTGAGGCATGATATTCTATGGCCCAGCAGCCTGAGCTTAATTGTTATCGTTTACAAATCATAATATTATTTAGTATCAACTAACTGTTTGGCTTTTACACCAATAACAAACACACTTCCATCTTCATATATATATCTCTATAAATATAATTATGACTTTTTTTGTACTATTTATTTTATTGATAATTTAAAACATACAACTACCTGCTGAGATCAAAAGAAGTACCGCCTGCCTGTGTTCTGCTTGGCATTGTTGCTGTAGCCTCAATACTGATTCACAAAATAAGAAAAATTAAGTAAATGTCCTATAAATAAATAATGTTCAAGACTCATGAAAAACACAAGCCACAACCACAGGGATACACAGACATGGCCACATACACACACACACACACATTCACACAGGGACACACACACACACACACACACACACACGAGGGCACATAGAACACAGGGGCACACACACACACACGAGGGCACATATAACACAGGGGCACACACACACACACACACACACACACACACACAGTGTAGAGCAGAAATCGCACAATGCGCCGATAGATCTATGTTTTGTAATATTTCATTTGCATAGTTCTATAAATAGTATCATAACAGACGCAAATGGCCGCAGAAAGAAACGGTTCGCTTATCCGAAATAAATCGTCAAACATCTCGTGCATACATTTTCCTTTTTACAGGTTATAAATTGGGAATCCCAACACCACAAGCAATGATGACTAAACGACACTAAACAAGACAGCAGCTTACGCAAGTTCCCAGTAATCAAAGCAAACGCCGAACGCAAAGTATCGACAGTTTGTCAGGGCAACGGGCACTTTTACTGACTCACGGTGATACATTTCTGCTCCACAACAAATCCCTCCCACCCTAATTCAGTAATTCTTTGGTCAATTTACTTTTCACAAACAAGTCCAATATACACTTCCATCACATAACATAAATAGCATCCTAAACATCTCATGAAATGCATGAAAAAATACCCACTTGTTCAGCAGGTGACGAGCAAACTGCGGATTGGTGATGAATCCAGATTAATTCTTCACTTCGTTCCAACGCGCAAGCTCCTCACCGATATACACGCGCGACGTGTCATAGTTACGTGCACGAGTGCGTTTTCGTTTCTTCTTGGTTGAATCCGGTACAGTCGGCCGGGGACCCTTGCGTTTTGTTCTTTTCTTATCACCCTGGTTCGATACGACTGAATGAGCCTCCATTTTTTCCTACAAGCTCATCAATTATGTGTGACCTAGTTTGCTTGTGACGTGTCATTCTATGTGCATGTGGTGATCATCAAGATGATGCAGATCTAAAAATAATTAAGAAATAGGCCAAGGACCGGCGGGTCCGAGTTAAAAATTAATTCGTAAAAAAATTGAAGTTCTTGACTCCTTGGATGGAAGTCAATGAAACTTGGTATTTATTCAAAGGAATAGATGCCTGAGGTATGACTAAAAGCCCCAGGGGCTCCGTGCACCTGGATTTGACAAGTCCAGTATCTTTAATTATCATTTATCTTTATCTTAATTGTTTCTGTTACAGGTTTGTTGGTCCGGCCACCACGGTGTCTGTCCCCTGCTACAACGGTGTCCGTGTGGAGGTGCGGACTGCAGGCCAGGCGGTGGCGGAGTTGGGGCAGAGGCTGGCACTTCTGGTCCTGACCCTGCAACAACTGGGACTAATGAACCGAGACCCGACACTGGTCTACATTACGGGAGCACCAGGAACAGGTGACAAGCTCACAGCTTCTCTTACTAGATTGTTTGTTTCTTATTTTGTTTGTTTGTTGTTGTTGGTCTTGCTGCCGATTTGTGACACTAAGCTCAGCCGTCTGTTTCGCGTTAAATGCCAATCGGCGCGCAGCAAATGCAGCTCTAGTTTTTCGTGCTGGCCTTCTACTATAATAAAAAACGCTCGCGCTGGACCCGAGTACTCTTCAGACTGGTTCGTTCCCCCAGTATGAAAGTTTTTGTCTTGTGCACGTTTAAGACCAAGTGATTGCTCTGTGTGAATTACAGGCATTCCCTTTGCTATATAAATACATTGCATGCGAGCCGAGGATGTGCGTGGTGACTGGCCTTTCTCTTTTATTTGATCACAGTGAAAAATATACTGCCGACCCTCTTCATAACTTAACAATATACATGTTTGGAATGCCTGTGGTGTGAATGTTGGTTTTTGAAATTAAACTTGAGAAAGACAGAATTGAGTTTTGGGGGACGAAATAACAGGCATAAAAACAGGACTGAAAAACACAATTGCCCTTTTACACATACCCTACACACGCATGCGCGCAGAAAATAGATTCAATGCGTTTCGTGTCTTTTCTGGTTGAATGCATTCAACAAAGTATCAACCAACGTTTCTGAATCTTTCAATGAAAAAAAGAAAAACTTATTTTGAACCAAACAGCAAATACCAACGAAAGCTAAACACACAAACACACACGCGCACTAACACAGATTGAATGCAAAGCGCTTGATTCCAAAGTGCTCGTGCATGTCAAGGTCACAGCCTCTCTTTACGTTCCAAGAGGTAAGAAGCCGGCTGGCTTCCCTTTCACCCCTGTGCACCACAGGCGTTTGACTTTAGATCGTAATGGCTTGAAACATCGAGCCCTTCTGATCTAAACTCAAATGCCTATGTGCTAACTTCGCTCGTTCATAAAATTAGGTCGCGCAGCACGCGAACTGGCACACGCAGCGTGTGTGCTCAGGCCGGCCCAGTGTGACTCTCGGGGTTAGCTGTGTAGTGTAATAATAGACCAAATCCCCACCCGCTGGCTGGCTGTTCTATCAGGCTGCCTGGATGGCTGTTGCTCCGTGTGAATTCCTCCCACCGCCAAGTCGTTTTTGTGGTTTATTTCGCATTTAGGTCCCAGGTAACATTATGAAGTTTTAATACGATCAATCGGACCTATTATCAAGTTAGTGTATCAACTTTTGAACGAACTGCGCCCAGTAGTTTCCCAGCAATAAGCTGTTAAGTCGAGACAGACACACAGACACACAATTAAAGTCTGTTGAGCCCAAGTACTAGCGTACTCGGGGACAAGGTTCAGTCTCTTATGCGCACTCGACTAACTATTTAAGCCTCCAGAAAAAGCTGTTCAAAGCAAACGCCCTGTATTTAGGTTCTTTGCTCAAAGTCGCACAGTTTTCAAAGGGAGATTTCTTTCCGACCAGGCCTTCCGGCAATTGTTCAAAATTCGGGTTGTCTTTTGACATGGTCAACTTCACGATTAGTTTGCTGCACCAACTTTTGCCTGCCTTATCATCGACAAAAATCGGCTCAAACTCGGCTGAAAGTCGCACATGTGAACATCACTAGTAGAACATGACGTGAATGAGGTTACACCGTACACCTGCTGACATGTGTGTGAAGGGTGCTGTGCTAATACTGCTGTCATGAAAAGAAACAAACCCACCACCACCACCACCCTTTCATTACTACTACTGCTGCTTCTGCCACTGTTTTATATTTGTTTAAAACACCCACACACAATATTTTAATAATTTTCATTTATGTTCCTTTCATCGTCGTCGTCGTCATCATCATCATCATCATCATCATCATCATCATCATCATCATCATCATCGTGAACAACAAGAATCATTATTGTCGTCGCTGTTGTTGCGGCAAACGATACTGACAGAATTTTTTTCTGATTTCCTTTGGGGCTGTCACACTCTAGAGTTTTAGAGAAATTTAGGCTTATGTCTAGCGTGGGAAAAGTCAAAACATAATGTCAATACGTTGGCATACGTCCCAAAAAAAGCATCAACATTCTAAATTGGACTTATGCATAACGTATTCATAGCGTAGCCTACGTCTAACTTATTACAAACACATCACTAACTTATATAAAACTTATGATAGCGTATCATAGGGTATGACCAGCGTATGTCTAGCGGCCTCGCCTTATGCCCAACGTATGAGTAACTTATGAGAAATCTATGCGCAGCGGGATCGGCGTGTTTCGAACGATCACGTGACAATCACAATAAATATTGCGTCAATCTCAGACAGAACATCATTCCGAACTGTGCGAGCAACCAACATGGGTCCGAAGAAGCAGACTGCTACCAAGAACCGCAGAGGAAGAGCCATTTATATACAGGGACAGCAAAACGCCAATCATACGCTAGTTGTACGGTAGCGACACGTTCAATAAGTTACACGATCGTCAGACATGCTTGGAATACGTTAGATATAGGTAAGACATAGGTTACAAGTAAGTTACTACTGTAATAGGTTATCGATAAGTTAGCTGTATGGTACACCTTTCTGCTAGCGTATCTCGACGTATCTCAACGTATCTCGACGTATGTCTGTATGAGTAAACTACCTGTCACGTATTTAACATATGCGTAGCGTATGTCTAGCGTACGCCTAACGTATGAAGAGTACGTCGGCATACGTCCACACATTTTGAACATGTTCAAATTTTGTTTTTCGGTCTCAGCATACCAGAACGTATGCCAGCTTATACCAGTTTGCTTTTAACGTATTACTACTTATAAGAAACCTACACCTAACTTATGTCAAACGTATTCCCGCGTTTCGATGAAAATTCTCACAAGTCGGCATAAGTTACTGTTATACGTGATAGTGTGACAGCCCCATAACAGTGCTCTGATACCAGCTACTTTGCTCAAATGACGTCTTAGTCGAATGAATGACGCGATGAGTATGACGTTGTTTTTTTGTCAAGTTTTACTTTATCCTCATCGTACCAGAAGGTTCTAGTTTTGTTGGAGGACGGTTTGTTTTGTGCACGCTGTGTGTGTTGTCTGATTCCATCCAAAATGTGTCAACTGAAGGAAAGGCATCCAGCTGACTCGGAGAAAAGTTTGTTCATTTAGTCTCCATGAAATTTAATTTTCTAAAATAAGAATTTTCTTGGCAGTTATATCCATTGCGTTATGCTTATTGCTATGTTCCTGATGCTGTGTTTCGCGTGTAACTGGTGAAATGGACTCAATGTAACAGAGCCTTCCTTTCACATTGTATTGTAATACATGTATTTTGTTTAGGTTATATTTTATGTGTGAACAGATAAGACAGTTCTGGTACTGCAGGGGTTGGGGTGGCTGATCGCGGGCCTACATCTTCCCTATCACCAGGGTCACGATGTGCAAGTCGTCTCTACATGTAACACTGCCTTGTTTTCACATTGTCCTGCAATATATTAACCATTGTTTGTGTTCCAACAGGTAAGACAGTGGTGCTGGTGCTGCAAGGCTTGCGGTGGCTGCGACAGGGGCACGATGTGCACGTGCTGTCAACATTGTACAACACCTGGGCCATCAGCACATCCATCAAACAACAGCTGGAGATGTCGCTGAGCGCGGGCCCGACGCCTTCCCTGACACCAGGCAGCGTGTCGTACCACCGATACAATTTCTGGGACAGGGAGGCTGATGTCGAGCAGGCAGTCACCGACCTCTTGGCATGTGTGAAAAACGGCCACCTGCACGTCTTGCTCGATGAGGCGTTCTTTGACAGCAGGTTTGTGTTCATACGTGTGTGTTTATGTGTGTGTGTGTGTGTGTGTGTGTGTGTGTGTGTGTGTGTGTGTGTGTGTGTGTATGTGTGTGTGTGTGTTTCAGAGAGAGAGAGAGTGAGAGTGAGAGAAAGAGAGAGAGAGAGAGAGAGAGAGTCGGAGTCGGAGTCGGAAATTTTATTTGTTAGGCCTCCGGCCCATAACAAGACTGGTGACACATTATACAAGCGAACAATGTTTAAAATAAGCAGAAAAAGCAACATTATGGACCTGCATCTTGCAACTGAGCATTTTCCAGCGAATCAGTGCGAAATCGTAGTGCTTTGTAAATATACGTTGCTAATTGTCTTACCACTTGGCCATTTGTTGAGGATAGTAATTGGCACATTCTAAACATGGATGGGTTCCGATAATACTTTGAGGCTATTAATTCAACTCTGATCTCATTATATGCGGGACAAGAGAGACAGAGAGAGAGAGAGAGAGAGACAGAGAGAGAGAGAGACAGAGAGAGAGAGAGAGAGAGAGAGAGAGAGAGAGAGAGTTAACTGTCTGATTCATGTAACTCGCACCACCGTGTACGAGTGGAATTGCATGTTGTTTTAACCACAGTGTGCGTAAATTGGTAAAATATCAAGTGACATCTTTTTTAAGTTGCGGATAACGCATTACTATTATCAGCTTACCATGTCTCATGTGAGTGTGACACACATCTCTAACACCATGTCTCCATTCTGTGTCACAGTGCTAAGGATGGTCCCCGTCTCACACGCCTTGTAACACGCCTAGCGCAGCAAGTACCACACCTGTACCTGTGGTGTGCCGGTACTATTAACACCGACATACCCCCAGCACTGCAGACACAGGTGTTCACTGTCCCCCTCCGCTCGGCGCCCGCCGTCCTGCGTGAAATACAACCCGTGATTCACAGGTATCCTGTCCACGACTACAGCGACAGCGGCGTGCCTGCCCCTGGGGACGGGCTGAGCGTGATACGGCTGAGTCACCATGGCAACGCTCACACAGGTCGGTGGCCGGTGAACTGCGCACAGTGTGGTCAGGATATCGCTGCTCAGCTGCGCCGTCTGGGTGTGGGTAAGTTGTGTAGCTGATGATGATGATGGTGATGATGATGATGATGTTGGAGTTGTGGTGGTGGTGATGATGATGATGATGATGGGGTTGATTTGAGTGAGGGGTAAACCTTCCCGTTCCCTAATGGTGTTTTACCACCCCCCCCCCCCCCTCAACCCCCCCCCCCCCCCCGAGAATATATTGAAAAGTCTTTGCTCAAGAACTAAATTTTCAATCAAATCTAAAGTCAGGTCAGTGTGCAGGGAGAAAAAAGGACGTCATTTTTGACTCACATGCCAAGCAAAAGTGAGTCTATGTACTCACCCGAGTCGTCCGTCCGTCCGTCCGGAAAACTTTAACGTTGGATATTTCTTGGACACTATTCAGTCTATCAGTACTAAATTTGGCAAGATGGTGTATGATGACAAGGCCCCAAAAAACATACATAGCATCTTGACCTTGCTTCAAGGTCAAGGTCGCAGGGGCCATAAATGTTGTCTAAAAAACAGCTATTTTTCACATTTTTCCCATTTTCTCTGAAGTTTTTGAGATTGAATACCTCACCTATATATGATATATAGCGCAAAGTAAGCCCCATCTTTTGATACCAGTTTGGTTTACCTTGCTTCAAGGTCAAGGTCACAGGAGCTCTTCAAAGTTGGATTGTATACATATTTTGAAGTGACCTTGATCCTGAACTATGGAAGATAACTGTTTCAAACTTAAAAATTATGTGGGGCACATGTTATGCTTTCATCATGAGACACATTTGGTCACATATGATCAAGGTCAAGGTCACTTTGACCCTTATGAAATGTGACCAAAATAAGGTAGTGAACCACTAAAAGTGACCATATCTCATGGTAGAAAGAGCCAATAAGCACCATTGTACTTCCTATGTCTTGAATTAACAGCTTTGTGTTGCATGACCTTGGATGACCTTGACTTTGGGTCAAGGTCACATGTATTTTGGTAGGAAAAATGTGTAAAGCAGTTCTTAGTGTATGATGTCATTGCTAGGTTTAGTTATTTGACGGTCAAGGTCATGTAAAGGTCAAGGTCAAGCATGTGAGTCGTATGGGCTTTGCCCTTCTTGTTATTGACGTAAACTGCAAAATTACGTCATGACGTCGAAGTTTTGATGTCTGTGTTTGTTGAAAATGTACACACTTTGTGGTGATTTTATAAATCAAGTGTGTGTGTGGGAGGGGGGTGTGTTTGAGAAAACAAATACACGGATAGGTTGTGTCTTAAAATGTAACGAATGTATGCTTACATACATGACTATTTATTAAACAAGACTGTGTAACCGTTACAACCGTTTTTTCCCTGCAGGGAGGAGCGCCGCCAACAGTCCCTCCCGGCCGCTGAGCTACCGCGACGTGTTCGTCCTGACCAGAAGCGACGATCTACATGGTGACGTCACAGATGAGGCAGGGCGGGTGACGTCACCAGCTAGCGGCGTGGTGCAGGGACTGAAGGATGCAGGTGTACCGGTGAGTGTGTTGGGGTATCAAGACTTCCTACACAACAGGGCGAGGTGGGATGGAGCTGTGCAGGACGTGGCGGTGGCAGCAACGGACACAGTGACAGTAGCGGATTATGGCTGTGTGCTAGGCCTGGAGCGGCGCGTGGTGGCCGTGTTACAGGACAGAGATCAGTATGATGATGATGCAGGGCTGACTGATGAGGAGACTGATCGTGATGACAGGCTTGATGCAGTATCACGCTGCACCACACAGCTCATCACGGTCCGCACGCCTCCTGTCACCACCACCCCGCCATCCCTTACAACAACCACTACCCCCACCACCACAACCACCCACACCACAACCTAATACAACAACCACTACCACCGCCATCACCACAACGACCACCAATACCACCAGCGACGACGACCACCACCACCATCGCCAAAAGGAGGAGAGATAGGAAGTGTATCTTGTCGGGACATGCCGCCATCATCACCATCGTCACCACCTCTACCGTGAGCTTCACCACTGTCGTCACCACCACCTCTACCACCCCCACCACCACTACCACCACCACCACTACCACCACCACCACGACCACCACCATCACCACCACCACCACCACCACAACAACACCACCACCGCCTCCACCACCACCACCACCACTACCACAACAACAGCAACAACAACAACCGCCACAACAACAACAACAACAACAACCGCCACCAACACAAAGGTATTGCCCAAAACACATCAGGTTATTTCTGGTTTTCACAGAGTGTAATCACTTGGAGATTGCCAGACAAAGATTTCGTCAGTTCAATGACGCAAAACAAGAATTGACGTCATCGTGCTTGTGTTTTACAAATGTTTACTGCTTGTTTGAAAAGTAGATAGCAAATCATGGCATTCCTCAAAAAGCACCAACAATAACACACAATTATTTTTAAATAAAAATGTTTTTGCTCTTCTATCTGTCTTAGGTATTATGTGTGTGTGTGTGTGTGTGCGTGCGCGCGTGCCTGTGTGTGTGTGTGTTCACGCGCGCGCATATTTGAGTGTGTGGCCGCATACATTTTTATTGTAAGCTGAAGACAACTCAAACCTGACACACTTAGTGTTTTATGACCAAAAACACCCCATAACGGTGCACTATCTCAGAAACATTCTACAAAATTAAGTTAAAAAAACTGTTCAAGAAAAGACGGTATACAGTAAGTCACCATCTTGACTTGAATTTCCCTCCAAGCAGACGGGAGATAACTGCAATTTAATCTAACATGTAACAAAAGACAACCTCAAAGTCAAAACAAATCAAACCAAAAAATCTTCAACAAAACACACACAAACAAATAAAAAAAGAAAGGCGCACAGCTGGCAGGTTGATCTTTGTGATAACCCTAAAAGTAAAACACAAAATCGAGGATACAAAAAACAAGATATGTTAGTTATTGGAATGTTAAATTGTTGATAAAACAAGTCATTCACTTGTCTTGTTTTGTCACAAATGTAGGCTAACGTTCCAATAACTAACCTTTCTTGTTGTTTTGTGTCGACCTTTGTGGTATGTTTCACTCAGGGATGATGCTTGATGGCGGCAGTTTGTACAAGTCCAACACTGTAAACTGAAGTGGTCCACTTTGGAACACACGTTTTGCAACCAGTTGTGAACACGCATGGTAAACATCTAATAGTGATTACCAGATGTTTGACTTTTCCAG
>NC_090252.1:63752426-63764926 GCF_037325665.1 Littorina saxatilis
GGAATAAAGAGGTTACACACCTCGTCTCAGTGATTATAAAAAATAATGGTCTCAGTTCGCGGTCATGAAAAAGCTCGCTAAAGCTCGCATTTTTCATGATCCGCTAACTTCGACCATTATTTTTAATAATCACTGAGACTCGGCGTGTAACCTCTACATATATCCGACAGTGGCACAGATAAATTATGTTCAAATGAAACAATACTTTCGTCTATCCATACATCTATTTCACGTACACAATTCACACCAGCTTCAATCTATTTATCCCCCCCCCTCTCTCTCTCTCTCTCTCTCTCTCTCTCTCTCTCTCTCTCTCTCTCTCTCTCTCTCTCTCTCTCTCTCTCTCTCTCTCTCTCTCTCTCTCTTCCGAGCTTCCTGCGGCAATCACCAGCACGAAACAATTTTAAGAGCAGATATTGTCTTATTTAATGAAGTCAAAATAAAATATGTTATTTTTCTTAAAAGGTATTCATGCTTGTAGTTGTATTTAACATGCCCCTCCCTCTTTTTTGGTATAATGTACACAGAACCTTTTCAGAAGAAGGGACTTAAAAACCAACAACCATTTAGACGTGTGATGATCTTTGCAATGTGTTGCATGTTTGATTGCTTTTCTTTAAGATGTAATGTATGGCTTAGAGCATGGTGTTAAGTCTGGTCTATACCACTAAATTAACTCGCAATTTACCTCTATGCAATGCATTTTGTGTGCATGTTTTATAATGTGTTTTCCCTTTAGTTATTTGTTAAAATGTAGAATTTTAGTTTTTCTCTCTCTCTCTCTCTCTCTCTCTCTCTCTCTCTCTCTCTCTCTCTCTCTCTCTCTCTCTCTCTCCCCCTCTCAGTCTCTCAGTCTCTCTTTCTCTCTCTCTCTCTCTCTCTCTCTCTCTCTCTCTCTCTCTCTCTCTCTCTTATACTCTCTCTTTCTCTCTCTTTCTCTCTCAGTCTCTCTCTCTCTCTCTCTCTTTCTCTCTCTTTCTCGCTCAGTCTCTCTCTCTCTCTCTCTCTCTCTCTCTCTCTCTCTCTCTCTCTCTCTCTCTCTCTCTCTCTCTCTCTCTCTCTCTCTCTCTCTGGTATACACAATAACCTCTTGTTTCAAGATCAAGTTCTGAAAAGCGGCTCCTCTTTCCTGTTGACGGGTGTTACTCCTGTCTTATGACTTGTACTTTGTCTCTGAATTCTGATGGTATTCATTGACAGAAACATTCTCCCTCTAAGCATATTCGCAGTTTGACAATTCACATCGACAACACTTTTTCCAATGACATGTTGGCAGCAATGTGCTACCATACCCCCATTGCCACATCAGTGTAATGTAATATACATTTTGTCGGCCTCTGACGTCACATGGCTCAAAGAAGGGAAATCCAGTGTTCAATCGATACATTGAGTTATGCACCCCGGGTACACAGAGTGTGTCACTTGGTCGCTGTCGTTGTGTCGACACCACGCATGCATGAGGAAGAATACTTCAACCAGGAAGTGTTAGTTATGTGTTGCATTTCGTCTTAGCTCAGCGAATTGTTCTCAGTATCTCAGTCAGTATTGCAACTTGATTCATAACTGTTGAACATTTTGATCACTTAATTACGTTTGTTTTGCAATCAAGGCATAAACGGGAGTGCCAGATATAGTGAACACCCGTGTTTGGAGTCTGTGACCGACAGTACTGTATACTTTACGCGATCAAGAAAAAGATTTAAGGCGGTTCAGGGGATCATAGGATCATAATTATGTTAGTTGCATTTCTTGGAGTGTGAAGTGTTGGGCTGAGGACTGTGAACTGTAGCGTTGCAACTACACAGCACAGTGCTGTAAAAAGATCAATGTAACACGTGTTGATGTGTTGGGTTGAGGACTGTGAACTGCAGCGTTACAACTACACAGCACAGGGCTGTTAAAAGATCAGTGTAACACGTGTTGATGTGTTGGGCTGAGGACTGTGAACTCATATGTGTAGCGGTTACAACTAGTACACAGCACAGTGCTGTAAAAAGATCAGTGTAGCACGTGTTGATGTGTTGCGCTGAGGACTGTGAACTGTAGCGTTACAACTACACAGCACAGTGCTGTAAAAAGAGTAGTGTAACACGTGTTAATGTGTTGATTTGAGGACTGTGAACTGTAGCGTTACAGCAAAACACGGCACAGTGCACTGAGACAAACAGCTTGCCACTTGTGTCTCAGAATCTTTCTGTTGGACTGAACATCTTGAGAGCTGTGTCTGAGCACCACAGGTAAGTCTGTTCTGTCGTTATACAACACTAACATCAAACGCAATCGCCCACAAGCAAGATGCAAAAGACCACACAAAATATTCCAAAATAAGGATATTTTTGAAGAGTAAATCATATGCATTTTCCTGAAATTAACACCTTATTTTAATAAATAAGGCCTTTTTAATGAGTCATTTAATTTTTTCAGAAATATGACCATATTTTGAGGGAAGAAAAGGCCTTACTTTCAAGGCCTTTTTGTGATTTGTAATCCTTTGTGTCAGCACATTGCCGTCACAGGTCGGTATTAGCCATGATGAGTTACCACCCCTGTCAGATATATTTCTGTTCCACTCTCCACCCTACCCCACCACCGTCCACACACTCACACTGCACCCCAACACCTTCGTCGTCACGGGTAGGTGCTCGCCGTTGTGTCAGTGAGCGGGCCGGGTGGTTACCCGACTTGACTGTTGGTTCTCTTCTACACATCATACCCTCCCTACACACATCATACCCTCCCTACACGCATCATACCCTCCCTACACGTATCATACCCTCCCTACACATCATACCCTCCCTACACACATCATACCCTCCCTACACACATCATACCCTCCCTACACACATCATACTCTCCCTACACACGTCATACCCTCCCTACACACATCATACCCTCCCTACACACATCATACCCTCCCTACACACATCATACCCTCCCTACACACATCATACCCGGCCTACACACATCATACCCTTCCTACACACATCATACCCTCCCTACACACATCATATCCTCACTACACACATCATACCCTTCCTACACACATCATACCCTCCCTACACACATCATACCCTCACTACACACATCATACCCTTCCTACACACATCATACCCTCCCTACACACATCATACCCTCCCTACACACATCATGCCCTCCCTACACACATCATACCCTCCCTACACGCATCCGGTATGTGTCCCCATGCCCAGCATGATTCAATGATGTTTTTGTTTTTTACCTCAGTGAGTTTCAGTGTAGTCTAAGCGAACAGGGCGGACCAATTTCCTTTAAAGCTACCGCACAGTCAGGCTGATCTAATGTGTGAAATATAAGCGAACAGGGCGGACCAATTTCATTTAAAGCTACCACGCAGTCAGGCTGATCTAATGTGTGAAATATCAGCGAACAGAGCGGACCAATTACCTTTAAAGCTATCGCGCAGTCAGGCTGATATAATGTGTGAAATATAAGCGAACAGGGCGGACCAATTTCCTTTAAAGCTACCGCGCTGTCAGGCTGATCTAATGTGTGAAATATAAGCGAACAGGGCGGACCAATTACCTTTAAAGCTACCGCGCAGTCAGGCTGATCTAACGTGTGAAATATAAGCGAACAGGGCGGACCAATTACCTTTAAAGCTACTGCGCAGTCAGGCTGATCTAATGTGTGAAATATAAGCGAACAGGGCGGACCAATTACCTTTAAAGCTACTGCGCAGTCAGGCTGATCTAATATGTGACATAAGCGCCCACTGCAATTAATCGAGGCTTTTGCTTATGGTTGTCCAGGGTTGCTGCAGTTGATATGCAATAAATGGAACATTCCACGAAGCGGCCTCTCTAAACAGATCCTCAGAATAGACGGTTGTCAATAGCCTAACTGCAGACATCATGTTTATCTGAAGAACATGCTCATTTCTTGCTGTTTTAAAGCTCAGAGACTCATTACACAAAGCACACATACTTTAGAAGTCTCTCTTTTTTTCAAATCAGTCATCACACTGGTGCTATTTTAAGCGTAAACACACACAGATAAAGAATTAAACACAGTCATACAATACAACATGCTCTCAGGTAAAACTTCCCGCCACATTCCTGCGGAATTTCTGTCACTAAACATAGTCAGTGGAACCCCCAAGGTCATCTAATTCTATTGTTGCTATAATTTTATAGTTGCTATATAAATATAAGAACCAGTTCAAAAAGTGAATCATTCCTTCTGCAGCCACGTCCTATTCTGAATTCTACTTGTATCCTGTAGAGGTTGATCAGCCACGTCCTATTCTGAATTCTACTTGTATCCTGTAGAGGTTGATCAGCCACGTCCTATTCTGAATTCTACTTGTATCCTGTAGAGGTTGATCAGCCACGTCCTATTCTGAGTTCCACTTGTATCCTGTAGAGGTTGATCAGCCACGTTCTATTCTGAATTCTACTTGTATCCTGTAGAGGTTGATCAGCCACGTCCTATTCTGAATTCTACTTGTATCCTGTAGAGGTTGATCAGCCACGTCCTATTCTGAATTCTACTTGTATCCTGTAGAGGTTGATCAGCCACGTCCTATTCTGAATTCTACTTGTATCCTGTAGAGGTTGATCAGCCACGTCCTATTCTGAATTCTACTTGTATCCTGTAGAGGTTGATCAGCCACGTCCTATTCTGAATTCTACTTGTATCCTGTAGAGGTTGATCAGCCACGTCCTATTCTGAATTCTACTTGTATCCTGTAGAGGTTGATCAGCCACGTCCTATTCTGAATTCTACTTGTATCCTGTAGAGGTTGATCAGCCACGTCCTATTCTGAATTCTACTTGTATCCTGTAGAGGTTGATCAGCCACGTCCTATTCTGAATTCTACTTGTATCCTGTAGAGGTTGATCAGCCACGTCCTATTCTGAATTCTACTTGTATCCTGTAGAGGTTGATCAGCCACGTTCTATTCTGAATTCTACTTGTATCCTGTAGAGGTTGATCAGCCACGTCCTATTCTGAATTCCACTTGTATCCTGTAGAGGTTGATCAGCCACGTTCTATTCTGAATTCTACTTGCATCCTGTAGAGGTTGATCAGCCACGTCCTATTCTGAATTCTACTTGTATCCTGTAGAGGTTGATCAGCCACGTCCTATTCTGAATTCTACTTGTATCCTGTAGAGGTTGATCAGCCACGTCCTATTCTGAATTCTACTTGTATCCTGTAGAGGTTGATCAGCCACGTCCTATTCTGAATTCTACTTGTATCCTGTAGAGGTTGATCAGCCACGTCCTATTCTGAATTCTACTTGTATCCTGTAGAGGTTGATCAGCCACGTCCTATTCTGAATTCTACTTGTATCCTGTAGAGGTTGATCAGCCACGTCCTATTCTGAATTCTACTTGTATCCTGTAGAGGTTGATCAGCCACGTCCTATTCTTAATTCTACTTGTATCCTGTAGAGGTTGATCAGCCACGTCCTATTCTGAATTCTACTTGTATCCTGTAGAGGTTGATCAGCCACGTCCTATTCTGAATTCTACTTGTATCCTGTAGAGGTTGATCAGCCACGTCCTATTCTGAATTCTACTTGTATCCTGTAGAGGTTGATCAGCCACGTCCTATTCTGAATTCTACTTGTATCCTGTAGAGGTTGATCAGCCACGTCCTATTCTGAATTCTACTTGTATCCTGTAGAGGTTGATCAGCCACGTCCTATTCTGAATTCTACTTGTATCCTGTAGAGGTTGATCAGCCACGTCCTATTCTGAATTCTACTTGTATCCTGTAGAGGTTGATCAGCCACGTTCTATTCTGAATTCTACTTGTATCCTGTAGAGGTTGATCAGCCACGTCCTATTCTGAATTCTACTTGTATCCTGTAGAGGTTGATCAGCCACGTTCTATTCTGAATTCTACTTGCATCCTGTAGAGGTTGATCAGCCACGTCCTATTCTGAATTCTACTTGCATCCTGTAGAGGTTGATCAGCCACGTCCTATTCTGAATTCTACTTGTATCCTGTAGAGGTTGATCAGCCACGTCCTATTCTGAATTCTACTTGTATCCTGTAGAGGTTGATCAGCCACGTCCTATTCTGAATTCTACTTGTATACTGTAGAGGTTGATCAGCCACGTCCTATTCTGAATTCTACTTGTATCCTGTAGAGGTTGATCAGCCACGTCCTATTCTGAATTCTACTTGTATCCTGTAGAGGTTGATCAGCCACGTCCTATTCTGAATTCTACTTGTATCCTGTAGAGGTTGATCAGCCACGTCCTATTCTGAATTCTACTTGTATCCTGTAGAGGTTGATCAGCCACGTCCTATTCTGAATTCTACTTGTATCCTGTAGAGGTTGATCAGCCACGTCCTATTCTGAATTCTACTTGTATCCTGTAGAGGTTGATCAGCCACGTCCTATTCTGAATTCTACTTGTATCCTGTAGAGGTTGATCAGCCACGTCCTATTCTGAATTCTACTTGTATCCTGTAGAGGTTGATCAGCCACGTCCTATTCTGAATTCTACTTGTATCCTGTAGAGGTTGATCAGCCACGTCCTATTCTGAATTCTACTTGTATCCTGTAGAGGTTGATCAGCCACGTCCTATTCTGAATTCTACTTGTATCCTGTAGAGGTTGATCAGCCACGTCCTATTCTGAATTCTACTTGTATCCTGTAGAGGTTGATCAGCCACGTTCTATTCTGAATTCTACTTGTATCCTGTAGAGGTTGATCAGCCACGTCCTATTCTGAATTCTACTTGTATCCTGTAGAGGTTGATCAGCCACGTCCTATTCTGAATTCTACTTGTATCCTGTAGAGGTTGATCAGCCACGTCCTATTCTGAATTCTACTTGTATCCTGTAGAGGTTGATCAGCCACGTCCTATTCTGAATTCTACTTGTATCCTGTAGAGGTTGATCAGCCACGTCCTATTCTGAATTCTACTTGTATCCTGTAGAGGTTGATCAGCCACGTCCTATTCTGAATTCTACTTGTATCCTGTAGAGGTTGATCAGCCACGTCCTATTCTGAATTCTACTTGTATCCTGTAGAGGTTGATCAGCCACGTCCTATTCTGAATTCTACTTGTATCCTGTAGAGGTTGATCAGCCACGTCCTATTCTGAATTCTGCTTGTATCCTGTAGAGGTTGATCAGCCACGTCCTATTCTGAATTCTACTTGTATCCTGTAGAGGTTGATCAGCCACGTCCTATTCTGAATTCTACTTGTATCCTGTAGAGGTTGATCAGCCACGTCCTATTCTGAATTCTACTTGTATCCTGTAGAGGTTGATCAGCCACGTCCTATTCTGAATTCTACTTGTATCCTGTAGAGTTTGATCAGCCACGTCCTATTCTGAATTCTACTTGTATCCTGTAGAGGTTGATCAGCCACGTCCTATTCTGAATTCTACTTGTATCCTGTAGAGGTTGATCAGCCACGTCCTATTCTGAATTCTACTTGTATCCTGTAGAGGTTGATCAGCCACGTCCTATTCTGAATTCTACTTGTATCCTGTAGAGGTTGATCAGCCACGTCCTATTCTGAATTCTACTTGTATCCTGTAGAGGTTGATCAGCCACGTCCTATTCTGAATTCTACTTGTATCCTGTAGAGGTTGATCAGCCACGTCCTATTCTGAATTCTACTTGTATCCTGTAGAGGCTGATCAGCCACGTCCTATTCTGAATTCTACTTGTATCCTGTAGAGGTTGATCAGCCACGTCCTATTCTGAATTCTACTTGTATCCTGTAGAGGTTGATCAGCCACGTCCTATTCTGAATTCTACTTGTATCCTGTAGAGGTTGATCAGCCACGTCCTATTCTGAATTCTACTTGTATCCTGTAGAGGTTGATCAGCCACGTCCTATTCTGAGTTCCACTTGTATCCTGTAGAGGTTGATCAGCCACGTCCTATTCTGAATTCTACTTGTATCCTGTAGAGGTTGATCAGCCACGTCCTATTCTGAATTCTACTTGTATCCTGTAGAGGTTGATCAGCCACGTCCTATTCTGAATTCTACTTGTATCCTGTAGAGGTTGATCAGCCACGTCCTATTCTGAATTCTACTTGTATCCTGTAGAGGTTGATCAGCCACGTCCTATTCTGAATTCTACTTGTATCCTGTAGAGGTTGATCAGCCACGTCCTATTCTGAATTCTACTTGTATCCTGTAGAGGTTGATCAGCCACGTCCTATTCTGAATTCTACTTGTATCCTGTAGAGGTTGATCAGCCACGTCCTATTCTGAATTCTACTTGTATCCTGTAGAGGTTGATCAGCCACGTCCTATTCTGAATTCTACTTGTATCCTGTAGAGGTTGATCAGCCACGTCCTATTCTGAATTCTACTTGTATCCTGTAGAGGTTGATCAGCCACGTCCTATTCTGAATTCTACTTGTATCCTGTAGAGGTTGATCAGCCACGTCCTATTCTGAATTCTACTTGTATCCTGTAGAGGTTGATCAGCCACGTCCTATTCTGAATTCTACTTGTATCCTGTAGAGGTTGATCAGCCACGTCCTATTCTGAATTCTACTTGTATCCTGTAGAGGTTGATCAGCCACGTCCTATTCTGAATTCTACTTGTATCCTGTAGAGGTTGATCAGCCACGTCCTATTCTGAATTCTACTTGTATCCTGTAGAGGTTGATCAGCCACGTCCTATTCTGAATTCTACTTGTATCCTGTAGAGGTTGATCAGCCACGTCCTATTCTGAATTCTACTTGTATCCTGTAGAGGTTGATCAGCCACGTCCTATTCTGAATTCTACTTGTATCCTGTAGAGGTTGATCAGCCACGTCCTATTCTGAATTCTACTTGTATCCTGTAGAGGTTGATCAGCCACGTCCTATTCTGAATTCTACTTGTATCCTGTAGAGGTTGATCAGCCACGTCCTATTCTGAATTCTACTTGTATCCTGTAGAGGTTGATCAGCCACGTCCTATTCTGAATTCTACTTGTATCCTGTAGAGGTTGATCAGCCACGTCCTATTCTGAATTCTACTTGTATCCTGTAGAGGTTGATCAGCCACGTCCTATTCTGAATTCTACTTGTATCCTGTAGAGGTTGATCAGCCACGTCCTATTCTGAATTCTACTTGTATCCTGTAGAGGTTGATCAGCCACGTCCTATTCTGAATTCTACTTGTATCCTGTAGAGGTTGATCAGCCACGTCCTATTCTGAATTCTACTTGTATCCTGTAGAGGTTGATCAGCCACGTCCTATTCTGAATTCTACTTGTATCCTGTAGAGGTTGATCAGCCACGTCCTATTCTGAATTCTACCTGTATCCTGTAGAGGTTGATCAGCCACGTCCTATTCTGAATTCTACTTGTATCCTGTAGAGGTTGATCAGCCACGTCCTATTCTGAATTCTACTTGTATCCTGTAGAGGTTGATCAGCCACGTCCTATTCTGAATTCTACTTGTATCCTGTAGAGGTTGATCAGCCACGTCCTATTCTGAATTCTACTTGTATCCTGTAGAGGTTGATCAGCCACGTCCTATTCTGAATTCTACTTGTATCCTGTAGAGGTTGATCAGCCACGTCCTATTCTGAATTCTACTTGTATCCTGTAGAGGTTGATCAGCCACGTCCTATTCTGAATTCTACTTGTATCCTGTAGAGGTTGATCAGCCACGTCCTATTCTGAATTCTACTTGTATCCTGTAGAGGTTGATCAGCCACGTCCTATTCTGAATTCTACTTGTATCCTGTAGAGGTTGATCAGCCACGTCCTATTCTGAATTCTACTTGTATCCTGTAGAGGTTGATCAGCCACGTCCTATTCTGAATTCTACTTGTATCCTGTAGAGGTTGATCAGCCACGTCCTATTCTGAATTCTACTTGTATCCTGTAGAGGTTGATCAGCCACGTCCTATTCTGAATTCTACTTGTATCCTGTAGAGGTTGATCAGCCACGTCCTATTCTGAATTCTACTTGTATCCTGTAGAGGTTGATCAGCCACGTCCTATTCTGAATTCTACTTGTATCCTGTAGAGGTTGATCAGCCACGTCCTATTCTGAATTCTACTTGTATCCTGTAGAGGTTGATCAGCCACGTCCTATTCTGAATTCTACTTGTATCCTGTAGAGGTTGATCAGCCACGTCCTATTCTGAATTCTACTTGTATCCTGTAGAGGTTGATCAGCCACGTCCTATTCTGAATTCTACTTGTATCCTGTAGAGGTTGATCAGCCACGTCCTATTCTGAATTCTACTTGTATCCTGTAGAGGTTGATCAGCCACGTCCTATTCTGAATTCTACTTGTATCCTGTAGAGGTTGATCAGGGAAAACAGTGTGTGTGTTGCCTTGTGTCTGTGTGTCATAGCGTGTGAAGTCCAAACGAAAAGTGCACATCAAGTGATGGTTTCACTTACATTTGGCACCATTGTGATGATTCCAGTGAATAGACACTTAACTGTCAAAACAGTTATTTGAAAAAGAATAGCCTGATTTTGCATAAGTGTTGCCATGCTGCGTGCTGCAAATTTTGGACTGAAACGGTTTTGTTGTGTTGTTTATATTTGAATAAAACAGGTCATGCCTATCGGTTTTGCTGCGGGTTGTTGTTATAGTACCAAGTCAAGTCAAGTCAAGTTTTTATTGTTCATTACCCAGGGGCATTATAAACAATATTCGCAAATTCAAAAATGCACAAAGTACCAAGTGATCAAAAAAGAAAAAAAAGAAAACAAAAAGAAAAATAGAGGATAAGAAAAGAAAAAATGAAATAAATATTTGGAAAACAAAAGTACACAAACAGTGAACACAAAATATTATAGTACAGAAAATGCAAACACACACACACACACATTGATTCCTGGCAATGGGGGACACAAAACGAAAATACGGTTAACAAATCCCAGCACTATGAAAAATTGCTACTAATTAATTTTATAAATTCCAAGAGTTTCGTCAACAATTTCGTATTTCTTGATACAAACAGTTTTTTGTATTTAAGTGAATTTGGTTTTTTCCAGTAGAATGGTGGAATAAGTTCTGCTCTTTTTTCATTGAAAAAGTCACAAACAAACAAATAATGATACTCATCTCCTATATCTTCTGATGTACATTTTCTGCAAATGCGATTCGCTCTAGGTATATTAAGATATCTTTCTTTCTGTACTGGCAGGTTGTTATTTGTAGTTCTAAATTTCATGAGTGTAACGACTTTTTGGAACGTCAAGGATTTAATGTAGTCTTCACACACAAAACTATCTTTAAACATTCTATAATTACAAAAAATGTCTTTTGTATCCATTTCTGAGAACCAATTGTGAATATACTGGTCATATAAACACCGCTTTACTTTTTCTTTAAACCAAGTAGATGTATATTGAGAAACAAATTCTTGTTGTATCCAAAGCCCAGAAAGACCTATATCACTTAACGTTTTTTCTATGCATGACAGATAATCAGAAGTAAACATCTTTTGCGAATATAGTCTATAGGTAAATCTGTAAGCAACACTTGAAAATTTGTTTTTGTTAACTGGGTCAATTAGTTTATACCAATAACAGAGCATTCTACATTTCGTATTGACATCTAAGGGATATTTTCCAAGTTCGCCAAAAACCATTGCATTAGGGGTGAATTTTCTTAGTTTGAAAACTATCTTATAAAAACGCAACTGAAGCTTCGTAGCTAAATCGCAAGAACCTGAACCCCAAATTTCACAGCCATATAGTAAAATCGGAACAATCATTTTGTCAAATAGATCAATCTGTATATCCACGGGCAATGAGAGTTGTCTACATGTGCGATGGTACGAATCCAGTGACCTGGTGGTACTAATTGAAGACCCAGTCTCGTGATTCGCACCTTTCCAAGGACTGAAAAGAACAGCATTGTGTGGTGTCTATTGTGTGTACCATCTGTTGATATGAAACATACTACATGGTAGAACGAAATTGGCACAATGCAAGGTGCAAATAGCAGTGCTCTGGGATATCATGCTTGTGACGCAGATGCGTTTTTTCTTTAGTGGTAGGGAACCAGTAACTCTCCCTTATGTAGGTAAAACGCCAGGCAAGTCCTGAAGGCAGCGTGCAACACACTCGTGTCTGGACACGCTATACAACTCTGCATGTCGATCCGTGTTAGGACCGTTACCCGCAGTTGTCAATACGTTTCATATCAGCGATCACAACTTGCTTTGACGTGTTTCTAAGCGTATTGAATCTTTATAAGAAAGCATTCATTTCATGACTATAACAGCGTCAACGGTTTGGCGGCTGTCCAAATACAACCCCAAACAGTCTCAACAGTGGAGTGTGCCAACGGGTTAACGCGTTCTTAAGTAAATACACACTGACTGCATGCTAGCAAGGAAACAAGTTCATGTTTACTCAGGAGAAAAAACACCAATCACTGTATGTTAATGTTCCAAGTTCGCTTTCACAACACGTGGGGGTGTTTAAATAAATGTGTGTATTTGAACCAGCAACTATAATTCTTATTTACAGCATGGGTTTGATTTCCAGAATGTAATGTTCACGTT
>NC_090252.1:63769926-63852426 GCF_037325665.1 Littorina saxatilis
TTGAATGATAACGTTAAGATAAGGTGTGCTTGCCCTTGAGTAGCTGTAAGATTCTGTGATGGCTTATATAAATTCTGGAGGATGTAATTTTGGTGCTATAAAGAACCGACGCGCTCACAAAACAAAACGAACACTAGAATTGGAAAATTAATTAAAGTTTATTGAATACTTGTCGATGTCATGGTAATTCGGAATCAGCTCATAATATCAATATATAAAAGGCTAAACATAAATCTATGGAGAGGCTTAGGTAACCTATATCGGAGCGTGGCGGAAAAACTAATCTAAGTTTAGAAAGTGAATTAAAGCTAAAATGTGAAGTAGAAAAGACTAGCTTGAGTGAGAGTGCAGAACAGTAGAGTGTGAAGCGTGGAGCATGGAGCGAGAAGCGCGGAGCGTGGTGCGAGAAGCGCGGAGCGGTGGAAACTGATAGAAAAGAAAAAACTAAACTTAGAATTCGAAACATCAAACTAAACATCAAAGGTGTCCTAAAAACATAAACATCAAAGGTGTCCTAAAAACATAAACATCAAAGGTGTCCTAAAAACATAAACATCAAAGATGGACGACAAAATGGCGGCCGAAACAAGATGGCGGCAAATCAATAAAAAATCACCAAGACAAAAATATGTTAGAAAAACCCTACATAGAATAAACGTAGGACACAGAAACGGAAAGAAGACAAAGAAACGGACAGAAGACACAGAGACGGAAAGAAGACAAAGAAACGGAAAGAAGACACAGAAACGGACAGAAGACAAAGAAACGGACAGAAGACACAGAAACGGACAGAAGACAAAGAAACGGACAGAAGACACAGAAACGGACAGAAGACAAAGATTCAAAACGAAAATTACACGAATTCGGTAAATAAAAGAAACATAGTCAGAAATGGATACTCGCCTTTGACAGCATCAATAATCTAAAAACAGACTCAAGGCGAGCAACTGAACCTGAACTACAAAATAACTTAAAAACAAAACTGGAGGCTGGCAGAAAACACTGGGCCCCGGAACAGAGCAAAAAAATCTATCTATCCTAAAACATCTTGTTCCGTGAACGGCTTCCCAGTAAGTGACGACGAATACAGGCTATCCACCACAGAGGTGAACTAAAAATTACTGCGCGTTACTACAATATTACTGTTGCAAAACATGCGTCCCGTGCTCTCCGGGGAAAAACTCCATAGGCTGTCCAGCGTGAGCCATACAGGCACATGAAATTAATATCAGAAAAACGCCGGCCACACTACCTTGTTTATAAATTAGTTCGTTACAATATTTAACGTCATTAAAACAAAACAAAGTTCGTACCAGGACGCTCATACTTAAAAAAGAAAACTAGAGGATAAAGAGCGAGCTAGACCCGCACGCGAACCTACAGAGGTGGCTGCAAAATGGGAACAAATAGGGACAAAAGTGAAATAAGATAATAAAAGTGAAAGAACAAAAAGGGAAAGCCACCACCACGGAAAGTCGCATGCGAGTCAAGCTAGAAGCAAGACTAAAAAACACAAGCAAAACAAAAAGAATCTAAATACACAGAAGGCTCCTTAGCAGGGGCATTCACATTCCCCCCTCGAAGACATCTTAGTCTTTACAAAAGTCGACATAAAAAAATCAACAAAAATCATCGAATACATACGTGGTTCAAAAACAAAATCCGAGACATTACAGAATCCTTTTGGCATTATCCCAAACGTAGCTGTTCGAAACGCACTCTCATACGTGGTTCAAAATACAAAAATCCGAAACGTTACAGAATCCTTTTGGCATTATCCAAAACGTAGCTGTTCGAAACGCACTCTCTATGAGTCTCAATCTAAAAATCACACGTGTTCTTTCAACAAATGTAACATCATATTTCGTCAGTCCGTCACTGTCAACATATCGTGTCAACATTATTCTTACACCTTTACATAACCCGCAACTCAGTATGAAAGACTGTAGTCGCAACCTACAAAATACAAAAGAAAAACATCTTCAGTCGTCTTAATCATAAGCACAGGCATCCGCACGCGGGAAGGACTAAACAAACCGATTCATTAAGCGCTTGCCTCTGTCAAGAGCTTTCGTTCCAAAATGCGGAACCAAAAACATATATACAAATGGAGAGAAATCACAAAGTCACAAAATATTTGCATTAAGACGAAATTTTCTCCCCAAATCAAAACAGCGCCACCTGTCAAAAAAGGCGAACGGATTACGTCAGACCAAAACATGCACAAACGGTCTGTCGAAACAGTAACGTTCACTGGAAAAGTCATTGGGTGTCCGGGTCTGCCTTCACCAGCACGGTCAGCTTAGAGATGGGGCGCCAGTAGTAGAAAGTGGAATGGCTCGTCTTCGAGGTGACCTTGACAGTCTTGAGCTTGCAGGTTCGCACGAGCCCATCGTCGCTGGGGCGAACCTCCGTCACGAGTCCAAGAGGCCAATCTGCTCTGCATACGGCTTCGTCACGTAGCACGACGACATCTCCGACAGCAACGTTACGTTGGGGAAGAAGCCACTTTCTTCTTCGTCGTGGTCGTCTTCGTTGTGGTCTTCTTCGTACTGGTCTTCTGGTACTGGTCTTCTTCGTCGTGGTCTTCTTCGTCCTTTCCATGACATGGAGGGGGTCGGAGATGCTGGGTTCGGCGAGTGTCGTGCGATATACGAAAGTGACTGATTCACCTTCGTACTCGCTGGGACAATGTTCTGTTAGTGACACGTGCATCACGTCATGGACAGACTGTTTCGGCGACACTTGTCCCAGTATGGTCCAACCCAACGGTGTGAGAACGGCGTATGGGTCTCCCTTGATGACTCTCTCTGGCATGAATAGCTCTGCATGATCGTAGCCAATCAACAACCCGGGAGTGCAGCCTTCGAGCAATGGGGGAATCTCGCTGGCAATATGACTCAAATGCTTGATGTTACGAGCGGTCTCTGATGTTGGTATGTTCTCAGTGTCATTGGTGAGATGGTCCGTCGTGTAGAGCGTTTTCAGGTTGTGGGAAACATTGGAGTTGAGGGCCTTGACACACAATCCGGTCACTCTCTGACATTTGATATGAGTGTTCTGAGAAGTCATAGTGTTCAGCCTCAATGACGCTGGCTCGGAATGAGTGTTCAGCTTGTCACTCAAAGATTCAGTAACGAAGGAGATGCAAGACATGGTGTCAAGCAGCGCGTATGTCGTATGCTCTACCGTGGGATTCTCTTTCGTCGAAACTCTGACCGGAACAATCATGGTAGCTCTGACTGGTCTGCCTGACTTGTTGGTTGTCGCGAATGCTGATCCAGAGGCAGAAACACGGGCATCTTGACTGATACAGACAAACCTTGAAGAATCTGGCTGACCCCGTGCATTCCGTTGCTGATTGGGAAACTTCTTCCTGTAGCTAGGCGCTCCATGCAGCATAGTGAGATGTGGGCCTTGGCACTTGTCGCATATCGCCCTGGTAGTGCAGTCTACACTTCTATGGTCAGTCTTTCTGGCACAGGAGAAGCACAAGGACGCTTCGTACATGAAGTGTTTCCTGTCCTCAACGGGAATCTCATCGAACCTCTGGCATCTGAGTAGAGGATGAGAAGAAGAGCTGGTCGGAAAACGAACGGTACAAAAGGGACAGACTTCGTCGCAGTTCGTACTCAGGACAGTTTTAGCGTGGTGCTGACATCTGTCACACTCTTGACATGCAGATGTAGTAGAACAATCCGTACTGTACGATGTTTTCTTGGGGACTGCTGAACTGGCGGTCTGTGAGGTGGAAGAGGCGGCAGATTTGCTGGAGGAGAAAAGGGGCTCGCAAAGGATGTCTGCCTCTGTCTTGATGAAAGCTGACAACTCCTCAAAGGTAGGGTAGCGTTTCTTCTCGTTCTTGGTCTTGTTTACTTTCCGCACCCAGTTTCTCACCAACCAATCTGGAAGCTTGCTCATGAGTGTCTTGTGATAGGCTTGGTCTTCCAGATTCTGTAGCTGGCCTATCACTCGGCTCGCCACAAGGCATTGTCCAAGAAAGTCCGAGAAGGCGCGGAGGGCTTGTCCATCTTTGGGTTTGATTACCGGCCATACATCTAGTTTCTCTCGGAAGGCTCTGGCAACGACGAAAGAACTGCCGAACCTTTCCTCCAACGTCTGAAGGGCCTGCTGATAGGCCTGGGCATCCCTGATCAGAAAGAGTCCCTTGACCGCATCCTTCGCCGGACCGTCCAAGTACTTCTCCAAGTAGAGGAGCTTTTCCTCTGCAGAAACGCCCTGCCGCTCAATCAAAAGAGTGAATGAGGACCTCCAGAGAGGGTACGTCAAAGGATCTCCTGAAAACGTAGTGGGCTCCTGCGTCGGTAACCTGTTGATCAGGAGAGCCTCAGCTAGAGTACGAGCTAGGGCAGAACCCTCGGAGAGCGCTGGCTGGCCTTGCATCTGAGGAAGGTATGCATCTTGCCCGTAGTAGACGTCTGAAGGGCTCGTGACCGTAGCCTCTTGAAAACCATGCTGTGTGTAGTCCGTGTCAGGAGCAAAGCTTGCAGCGTGGTCATATTGCTGCGTTTGCATGGGAGGATGCATGACAGAAGGCCCATATGCAAAGCTTGGCACATAGGTCGGAGACTCTCGGGAGGTCATGGCAGGAAAAGGACCAGGGAAAGGCCCGGGAAAAGGTCTCGCTGATGGATTGAGGGATTTGTGAGGGAAACGGGAAGGCGCGTAGATCTGGCGAGGACGATCTTCGTGGCTTGGAATCTCAGCTTTGACAAACTGAGGCCGAAAGGAGGTCGCGAATTGGCCTCCGACTCTTGTCGTCATCGTGGTGGCTGTAGTCATCGTCGTAGTGGTAGGAGCCGTGGCTGTGACCGCTGCTGGAAGTGGGTGAGAAGCGGAGACAGGTTGGGCAAGGGTCCTGGAGATGCCTCGAAGAGTGTCGCGGATATCCTCGGCGGCCGACTGGAGATGCGAAGGGGCATAAGCCCTGACCTCCGTGGGCTTCTGAAGTGGCGGGAGTCCAGGTTTGGCTGCCGCAGGCTGGTGTTGCGCAGAGACCAGGGTGTTGGCTGCCGGCTGGTGACGCGGGCGGGCGTAGGTGTCGGCTGTCGCAGGCTTATATGCATCTTGTGTGTGCTGTGTGTGCCTATCATACCCTACCGCCACATCTCCTATGCTCTCTATGTGTGTACCTACATGCAGGGTGCTGTGAGTACCTAGGTACCTATCAATGGGGCTGTCACGAGGTAGTTGGGGCATGAATCTTTCTCTAGCCCTTTGCTGGTCTTCTATGTCAGTTTTAAGGATCTTAAAAACGTCATGCTCTTCTTGCATCTTGCCTTCTCTCTCCACCCTCTCTAGTGCAGCCTTAACTTCCTTTTCTTTTTTCTTCAAAGCTAACCTTTCATCTTGAGCTTCTCTCTCTAAACGAGCACACTCTCTTTCCAACTCTCTTTCCATCTCTGCCTTCTTCTCAGCAGCCAAAGCTATAGACCTCTCCAACTCTCTTTCCAACTCTGCCTTCTTCTCTGCTGCCAAAGCTTTAGACCTAGAAGCCTTCTCCTCTAAAAGCAAAAGAGTCTCTTCTTGTCTAGCCCTTTCATCTGCGACCATTTGCTGGGACTTAAATCTCGCTGCGCTAACCGCCAAAGAAGCATCTAGAGAAACCTCTCTAGCACCTCCAGAAGCGACTGTGGAAGTCAAGTCCGAGCTGGAGGCGTACGGGTCTAACTTGGGAAAGAGTCTGTGATATTGTTCTTTGAGCGTCTCCGTTTGCATGTGCATATCGCTCAGATCCTCTTCTATAGCTACATCACTTTCAGCCACTTGACAAAGCCTCGAGTTCGCTACATTTAGCTCGTCTAGGTGCTCACAGAGGGTTATTTTACGAGCTTTAAGGGCTCTTCTTTTGTGTGGTGTCTCCCTAAAGGCTGTGCACAACTCGCTGATCATATTCTTATGAGCTCGGCTTATGGCCCAGTACTTGTCTGACAGTTCCCTCACCTCAGCATTAAGTCTAGCCCTAACAATGGCGGGGCCTCTTTCTTCTCTACTTCGCTGAGCGAGATGCTCTGCACTTGCAGCCTGTTGGGAGGGCTCAGTTCCTAAACCTTCCTGTGTAGGAGAATGTTCAGCTTGAGAGGGAAAGTTATCTGAATTCAAAGTGTCTTGGGTCTGAGTGGGTTCAGCTAGAGTCTCTCCCTGAGCGCCATCACGGTCGCCTTCATTCTTACGACTATCAGTGTCCGAAGCAAAATGTTCATCCCTCTCTACCTTCAAAGTGTAAGGGGATAGCTCGGCACTCTCATGAGAAGGTAATTTCTCATCCATACTTTAAGTCAAGTGAAAACGTAGAGGTTAACAAAGACTTGCGAAATATAGAGAAACAAAATTCAAAACGGCACACCTCGGGTCACTCACTAGAGGGGAAGAAAATACGAAGTACGAAGTGTGCAATGCTATGGTCAACAAACCTAAAATAATGCCTAAGTTGCTCTGCTCTGGGCCCGACAAAAATAAATTAAAATATTGTTCGCTAGATACGAAACACAGTTCCTTTAAGACAAAAGGTTCATGATCTCTTCACAAGATTCGTAAGGATAAGAAGTTCAAAAGTCAGTGGCCCTAATCACAGGCCTACAAAAGTTCATAAAGTTCTTTCTCGAAAACAATCCAAAATGTTCCAAAAAATATCAAAGTTTCCACTGTGCTTGCCCTTGAGTAGCTGTAAGATTCTGTGATGGCTTATATAAATTCTGGAGGATGTAATTTTGGTGCTATAAAGAACCGACGCGCTCACAAAACAAAACGAACACTAGAATTGGAAAATTAATTAAAGTTTATTGAATACTTGTCGATGTCATGGTAATTCGGAATCAGCTCATAATATCAATATATAAAAGGCTAAACATAAATCTATGGAGAGGCTTAGGTAACCTATATCGGAGCGTGGCGGAAAAACTAATCTAAGTTTAGAAAGTGAATTAAAGCTAAAATGTGAAGTAGAAAAGACTAGCTTGAGTGAGAGTGCAGAACAGTAGAGTGTGAAGCGTGGAGCATGGAGCGAGAAGCGCGGAGCGTGGTGCGAGAAGCGCGGAGCGGTGGAAACTGATAGAAAAGAAAAAACTAAACTTAGAATTCGAAACATCAAACTAAACATCAAAGGTGTCCTAAAAACATAAACATCAAAGGTGTCCTAAAAACATAAACATCAAAGGTGTCCTAAAAACATAAACATCAAAGATGGACGACAAAATGGCGGCCGAAACAAGATGGCGGCAAATCAATAAAAAATCACCAAGACAAAAATATGTTAGAAAAACCCTACATAGAATAAACGTAGGACACAGAAACGGAAAGAAGACAAAGAAACGGACAGAAGACACAGAGACGGAAAGAAGACAAAGAAACGGAAAGAAGACACAGAAACGGACAGAAGACAAAGAAACGGACAGAAGACACAGAAACGGACAGAAGACAAAGAAACGGACAGAAGACACAGAAACGGACAGAAGACAAAGATTCAAAACGAAAATTACACGAATTCGGTAAATAAAAGAAACATAGTCAGAAATGGATACTCGCCTTTGACAGCATCAATAATCTAAAAACAGACTCAAGGCGAGCAACTGAACCTGAACTACAAAATAACTTAAAAACAAAACTGGAGGCTGGCAGAAAACACTGGGCCCCGGAACAGAGCAAAAAAATCTATCTATCCTAAAACATCTTGTTCCGTGAACGGCTTCCCAGTAAGTGACGACGAATACAGGCTATCCACCACAGAGGTGAACTAAAAATTACTGCGCGTTACTACAATATTACTGTTGCAAAACATGCGTCCCGTGCTCTCCGGGGAAAAACTCCATAGGCTGTCCAGCGTGAGCCATACAGGCACATGAAATTAATATCAGAAAAACGCCGGCCACACTACCTTGTTTATAAATTAGTTCGTTACAATATTTAACGTCATTAAAACAAAACAAAGTTCGTACCAGGACGCTCATACTTAAAAAAGAAAACTAGAGGATAAAGAGCGAGCTAGACCCGCACGCGAACCTACAGAGGTGGCTGCAAAATGGGAACAAATAGGGACAAAAGTGAAATAAGATAATAAAAGTGAAAGAACAAAAAGGGAAAGCCACCACCACGGAAAGTCGCATGCGAGTCAAGCTAGAAGCAAGACTAAAAAACACAAGCAAAACAAAAAGAATCTAAATACACAGAAGGCTCCTTAGCAGGGGCATTCACATAAGGGATGTTCAAACATGTATCTGCTTGCAAACACAAGCGCAAGGCCAGATCTATCTGCTTCATTGACTGCCAGATTTTCATTGAATCTTCAAACTGACTCGTTTGCAGACTCTCAAATTAGATCCAGTGTTTGTATTCTTAGATTCATGATTGACCATTCAGGCTGTTTACGATGATGACGTTGTGTTTGTTTATGCTGATGCAATCTGCAGATCAAAGGGCACTGACCACAGGCTGACCCAGTGATCAATACAACTTGTGTTTACCACTCAACATTTCCTTCCACCTATAACTCAAGGGCAAAAATAAAGGTACATGCTTGTGGATTCATTATGCAATTCATGTCTGTGAAGATCAAGATAGTTGTGAGCTTTAACTGATTATGCTTATTAATATCAGCACCATCCTCACCCCATAACACTCTCATGTCCAACTAGCACTGTAACCAACCTTCAACCCTGCCCCCACCCCCCTATCCTTGCCCCCTCTCTGCATAATTATGTTCAATTTTTCAGAATGACCTTGTTATCACTCCAGCGTCTGACCATGGAGTCTACAGGCCATAGTCTCAGGTGTGATGGGATCAAGAGGATGCCACAATGATCAAGGTAATTTTGCAAATATTCAAACAGATCTAAATGCAGAAGGTGATCCACAAACATGTTTGCTTAAACATTACAAGGTTACACCCAGAACAACATCTGGCCTTAGTTGCTTACTAACTGCTAGCAACAAAGACCCTCTCCCCCTCCCCTCTTCCACCTGCAACATATATTTTCATATCCATATCCAACTTTTCCATTGCCTCTTATGTTGTATAACTGTTGATAGTTAACAGTAACAAGTTTTTGTTTCCAATCAATGGCTCTGCATTTACCCTGTACACACACACACACACACACACACACACACACACACACACACACACACACACACACACACACACACACACACACACACACACACACACACACACACAAATATATTCACAATGTCTCTCTCCCTGTTTTAAATTCAGTCATTTGAATCACTAACAGTCTTAACTGGGGTTCAGTTACTGAATCTGTGATAGTGTTATTTGGAGTAAGATTATTGACTTTTTTGCTGCGCCTGTTCTTCTTACTGTTTTTCCTATCCACATAATTCGTTTTGTCCATTAAAATGCTGGTTTTTGTTTTAATCACTACAGTATGTGTCCATATAGTTTACGCCTGAGATGTGATGGGACCAAAAGGTTTCCAGAATGAAACAGGTAACTTTTTTTTTTACCTGATCTTTGTCGTGCAGAAGTTGGTTCACATCATACATTGCAGTGTTGTTGTCTTCCAAATACATTAAACATTGTACCAGTCATTACATTTAAATGACAATGCTGACTAATATCAAACCTCCCCCGGTTCCCCAACTAGCCTTCTCACATCCCCCCCCCCCACCCACCCCACCCCGTCCACCCCCCCCCCCCCCCCCCCAACTCATTAGATCACGAACACCACACTAATAAAATCATGTATACTGTTACTGCTGCTAAAAATTGTTGTGACTTGTTCTTCCTCTGTGTGTATGTTTTGTGTTTCCACAGAATGCAGTTCTTCCATGCGCCTCAACGTCTATAGATCTATGGAGTCTACAACATTGTCTGAGATGTGATTTGAGCCACAGCATGTCAGAATGATCAAGGTAACTTTTTAAACACATATAGCTGATCAAACTGAAGAATTCAAACACACAGTTTCAGTGGGTTTTTTTTTAATGCATAAAGCATTGCAACAGTCAGGGGCTTTCTCCCAATAAAGAGAGGTTTTCTTTGCAAGTTGTTTCGCTATGCAGAGTGTGATGTTTTTGTTTGTTTGCTGTACTAAATGAAGATGCACAGATAAAAGAAAGTCTTGCATGTGCCATGTAGAGGAAGGAATATGCTTTTGGTTTTTGACAAGACAAATTTTTACTCATTAGAGCGTATAAATTCCTTACATTTTGAACCAAAATGTCAGACATCACAGATCTCTCAAATTAAAAAAAAAATGAGGGCATCATTCTGACTTGAACATATACCACACATTTGATAGCCTGGTTATCTTCTGTGTATAGTGAAAACATTTCGCTTAATGAATTTCACATGTTGACACCAGTGCCTAGTAGGAAATGAATCGCACATCCTCCAATCTCCACCAAAAGAAGTCAGACGTATGTGCCCATGTTAAAATAAAGTTTTATTTTTCCCATGTAAAAACCTGTAGTGGAATGCATGAATGGAGACTATCAAGCTAGTTGGGAACTAAATCCAAAGTTCGAAACTATCGCTCTAGTGCGCAATGCATGGCACGATATTTTCAAATGTTCCGACCTAAGTTGGTGACTAACTTGCCTAAATTTGGTCCTCCTCCGAGGAGGACCAAATTCCTTAGTTTCGAACTATTGCAAAAATACAAATGGCGGCCGCCATGACAGTCTTTGATTTTGCTGTACAAAAAAATCAAATATTCGGCAGTCCGACGCATGAACCAAAGAATGATGTCGACAAAGAAGTTGAAACATTGATTGCGCTTTGGAGGGGGTTCAAATACAAGTCGTGAAGTGACCGGCACAGCTGATTTGGGACACGATCTACCTTGAGTCGGGAGATTTGCTATGAACATTGACTAAATTTCCACTTTTTACATCAGCGACTGTACACATTTGGCTTGTACATCTTCCTGTCGCTGATTTTAATCGGTTTGGATCATCCAACAGGTAAGAGCAAGATTCATCCGTTGTGTGCGTGTAGTTTGTGTGTCCCACGGTGTGTGTGTTCGTTTGTGCGCCTCGGTGTGTGAGTGTGTGTCAGATTATATTGCAATAATACATCAGTTTGTTAGAAAGTGAGAGCAAGGGTAGATCTAGATCTATGGGCCAGGCAATACTGGGTGTCTCCGAAACCGTGTTCAGTGTCATAGGAAAATAGGCCTACGAGCCATTGTGTAGTGGTGACGATGAAAGATACAGTTGTTGTTTTTCTGACAGTGACATTGACAATGAACGATCGTCAATGCATCAATGATTATGCACAGCAGCATCGGTTTCTTCGGAACTGTGCACTGTTGACTGAATTTCCCACGGTGGAGCAATGAACAGTAGACACTAAAACAAAGCTAATCTAATGCATTGAAGCATCGCTGTAGATCTATCTCATTCAACTAACAATATAATGCAGTGAATGGCAAATCTATAGATCTCTGAATGAACTGTTGTGTATCCTTATTTGCTGTAAATGTCCTGGCTCACACTGCACTCCCAACATTAGAAGTATGTTTTCTAAGCTGAATGCATGTATAATTTGATATAGTAAGTGTGTAAAGCCAAGAGTAACACTAACTGGCCCAAAACAATTTTTGTGTGTATACAAATGAAGAAAGAAACTGACTTCACTTGAATCACTGCCACTGAAAGTGTGTCTATTGTGTATTTTTAGAAGGGTTATTCAAGAATGACTTATTTTTCTGTTTAAATACTTGATATTTACTCTGCATGAACAGAGTCAGAGGTAAATGCTGCTGTATAAACTATGATTGTGAAAGAGGGAATAAAAGAATCAATGAGCGAGTGGTTTAATTATAATACAGTTATTATTTATTGTTAATTAATTATTTTATGGTGTGTTTTTTCAGGCCTC
The DNA here is from genome assembly GCF_037325665.1 of Littorina saxatilis. Lineage (NCBI taxonomy): Eukaryota > Metazoa > Mollusca > Gastropoda > Littorinimorpha > Littorinidae > Littorina > Littorina saxatilis. Next base: position 63,781,790 of record NC_090252.1, read on the forward strand.
CTAAGAAACCAGAGATGATGTGTGATGAAGTGTTCATACAGCTCTTGCATTCAGATATATATATGGATTCTGGAGAGGACATGCTGCTTTACAGACTACCATGAAGAGTAAGTCACACATTTCTGTACCACTACCAAGTACCTGCTTGTGCCTATTAAATTGTTATTGTAAAATTGATTTATGATATGTAAATTGGCACTGGTGATAGTAGTTTGAAGCTGTGTAGATGTTTTTGGCAGACTTTTGTACTTTGTGTAGTAAAGAGATCTGCGTTTCACATTAGATGCACTTACAATCTAGATAGATACATTCAGCTATGTCAACACTTGTTACATCTGAATCTGAGAGTAGTGGCAGGAGATGCAAGTTTATTGACACAAAAACATTACGGCTTTGTATAAAATAAATTCTTACATCTGTATGTATCCTTGCATAGTACAATTTGTACTATTTATACAAAATGGTACATAAAGCTTGGTTTTAGTTCTCTTTCTCTTCTCAAATCCTTTGCCACTATTCTTAAAGTAAATTACACAGTGTGAATGAACTAATGCAGCACAGGAAAGTAAAACAAAATTGCAAGATAAAATGAAATCATTACTAATTTACTGGAATTATTTTAAAGGCACATACAGTTATTCTTCCCTTGGCTCACCATCCTAGATCTTGCCAGGCTTTTACATGGAATAAGAATGAATCTGTTCACTCGGATACTTCTACATTCAACACCCTGGCTTCTTCCTGCTCAGAGTTAGATTTTGTTGTGGAAACCACTCTCAGATTAACAAAAATGTTACTTCTTTACTTCTGCGAGTGACTTTTGAGAAATTCGTTCATAAACAAAATTCAACTATGCACATGAAGCAGTCACTGACTGTCAGGGTGTCAATATTTTATGTGTCTGGGTGAAGTTATGTTCCTATCCCATGTACAACTGGCCAGATCTGAAATGGCCAAAATCAATGGGATCAACACACATCCCCAGAATCTTCATCACTGGAAAATGTGGTGGGTTGAATGTATTTTAATAAAAAGGCTGACAGGCGAGTGCTTTGGATCCTGAAAGTTCTGTTTTGGACTGAAATCGAGACACATTTCCCAATGAAACTCAAACTGTATAGTGTTGATGCTGAAGAGCGAAAGTGTGTGGGTTGAGGGCACACTTGTTTTTGACTAAAATCGAGAAACATTTCTGCCGAGCACAAAGTTCATACACGCACAGATTTTTTTAATAGTTTAGATTACAATATTACACACACCATCCCCGATCCCAATGGTCATGTGAAGAGCAAGTGCTTCCTCACCCCCCCCACACACACACACACACACACACACTGCTCAACACGTACACACCTTCTCCCCCCAACACACACCCTCCCCTCGCTAACCAAAACCCAACCCCGTGAATACTGAAGGTGCTCAGTTATATGTTTTCTTTATTTTTCAGGAAGGACCGCTACATTAAGGGAAGGCTGTTTGCACCTTGGTTCCTGGGTTCGCTGGGGACGATGATCAAAGTCAGAGTACCATCACAATTCTGTGCTTTTCCATCTGATTCGGTTGAGAATGCTTGCAGAGGTTTCTACACTACCCGTCATAAAAAGTAGGCAGATGCGTTTGAGGGCAGATCTTACTGATGAGGCTGTTGATTGAAAAACCAAGTATATGACTGAAAAGGCCATTAATTTCCCTACTTTATTCAGAAACAAAATTGGGTTTTCATGACGTAGTGTCTATGCAGTGAAACCTGCAACACAGACACCCCCCCTCCCCTCCCACAAATCAAATTCACAAAATCAAGCTTCCCGTGTTAAAATCAACAACACAAATCAGAACAACTAAACCGAAACATGTTTTGCATGTCATTAGACAGAACAATCAAATCTTTATCCAAAACAGTCCGTTTTGTTCACATATATATCTTGTCTAACATGAACGCTATGGCATGCTGAGCGTGTAGTTGTCAATCCTCTCAGTTTTTGAAGTCGTTTTAGCGGGTAATGAGACCAAAAATGGTACATTTCAGAACTCCTCAACGCATTGTCTTAAGGGGAGAGGTGGCACGAAAAATTTCTACTGGATGTTTGCACTTTTTCTTGCAATATTTGTACGTATTATCAAGCAAAAACACATAAAAAGACTCATTTGTGCAAAAAAATTGCCTGAGGGTCTTTTTATGGGTAAAAACGCTCGATTTTTGACAAAAAAACATGAAACGGCCTATTCAGCTCTAGCGTGATATTTTAGAAATTTCTGAAGCTAACAACCTCATATTTGTTGTTATGAACTCACAAGTAGCGTTTCTCAGTAGTTACAGAGCATTTTTGTGAGTATCAGCCTTAGTTTCCATACAAAAAAAAAATTGGCCGACATTATATTTTCGCATGAAAATGCTATGTCAGGCTTTTATTCTAATTCATAAAAAACAAAAAACAAATTTTTTTGAAAAAGCGCTCCTGTAACTACGGGGCGAATTCATTTACAATGATTGGGGTGACAAAATTGGTAGTCTACCACAAGTAGATGAGAAGTGAAGACCTTCGTCGCGTGGTTACCGTCCTTGAAAATCATATTCTGAGAAAATGGTGATTGAAAGTTTGTGAAATGTTTCTGTAAAAAAGATGAAGACAGATGGGCAAATAAAGATGATATGAGTGCTCCTGTATTGTTCACAGACTTCTTGAAATGGTTCAGTTACTTATTCTCCCCCGTCTCCCATCAGTCCAGCTCCGTACACCTCCCCTTCCTGGTCTTCTTGCTGCTCCAGCTGGCGTTGACGACCCGCACATCTTGCCCTACGGGCTGCCACAGCGGCCACAGCTGTTGCTTTCTCTGCTTTCTGAATCCTCACCTTGTCTTTCTTGGCCAAAGCAGCCTCCATGAGATCAGTTATTGGCAAGCTCATGTGGTCCATGACCTGTGCCAGTGCAAAGTTGCCTCTGTTGAACTTCGCAACAGCCTCAGCGGTGGCTGCTTCCACCCGGCCTTTCCCAACAAAGATTTCTTTGGGGCAGTGTCCCCACATGACATTGTGCAGAGACTCGTTACTGTTCTGGGTTTTGCCATGGGCCACGCGCTTGAGAAGAATGGGATTGGTCATTCTTCTGTAGATGGGCAGAACAGCATGCGATACTTCCCTGGACAAGGCGGTGCCGTTGTGCTCTGCGTGTGGAGGTGGTGGTTGCCCTTCTGCCCTGGCTTTTTGAAAAAAGCACCAGGAGGCTGGCCCAGCTGGACATCTGTCATGGTGAGGGTCCTCGTCCGTTGAAGTTACATGGAAGAAAGTGGCCCAGATCGCCTGCTCCATGGCTCGCTGATCTTCAAGGTTGTTGATGATCGCGCTACGGAAGTAGTTTTGCAAGCGTTGGCACTTTTCCTTGGTTAGTCGCCCCTCCCCTCTTCCACCAAGCCTTTCATCCTTTGCTGCCTTGCGGAGAGCTGTGCCCATTCTCTTGGGGAGGTGGTTGGTACATTCCAGCTTGGTGACGGGACGTGTGGGACCGTAGGGCTGAGCTGCAGCCACAGCATTGAAAGCCGTAGAATCTCCGTCCGACAGCATAGTTCTGTACCTGAGGTTGTGACGCTCAACAGACCTGCAGCACAGTAAAAATCAGAAAACCCATTGTGTAGGCAAGCAAATTGTGCACCTCTACTTGCAGAACACAATTTATGAGTTCAGGATTTGCTTATAAAGTTATAAAGGGGGGGGGGGGGGTGTTGTGTTACAAAATATTTTCACAGTAGTATTGTTTTGTTCTTGTTTTGTTATAAAAGGCTATAAATGAACTTTGTTATTGTTACTAATTCATAATCGAATCTTCGTGCACTCTCTCTCTCTCTCTCTGTTCTGAACTTCAAAAATTAAAAGATAGGCTATGGTGGGGGTATACAGATTATATTCTTACCTTCCCCATAACTCCAACGCTGCATCCCTCTCCATAGACTTTGCAGATCCCTGGTGGTTGATGCTGCACTCAGCCCGGTGTTGCTGCTCCCATCGCAGTTGTTGGGCAGGGGTCATCTCCTCCAACTTCTCCTTATTCATGGCACATGTGTGGCAGTAGGTGGATTTTACAGAGAAGTCGAGCACCAACCCAGTGAGAACGTCAACCACCACTCCTACACCATAATGTGATGAAAAACCCCTTTTATGCCAGGTGCCATCAAAGGCAACATCTACCCAAAGAATACCGTCATCTTCTTCCCAGGCAGCGTCTTCATCCTCTTCGTCAAACTGGACATCTGCTCTACCTTGAGGAAAGGTCTGCCTGTATGCAACATTTACATGCTCAACAGTTTCCACCAGTGTGACATTTGTTACGGCCAAGATGCTGGCATTGACCTTTTTATCAATTCTTTGATATGAGCTTTTGTTCATCACGGGCATGCCAAACACTGTGCACAGCTTTTCCACACTTGAGTACCCACTGCCAATCTCATGCGAGTATAGGACAATCTGTTTGTTCACGTCAAAGGGAACATTCTTCATGTGGTTGCGGTTGCTCTCTCTAGGTGAAGAAAATTCTGACCGTCTGTACTGGCAGCTGTCACAGCAAAGTGCCAACTCTTGGGACAAGCCCATGGATTCTCCAACGCGTATCGTTAAATGTCCTGCTTCGCATTCCGGGCACTTCACATCCGATAATAGCGAGTTGAGCTGACCACACTCAACGATACACCATGTACGTTTCGGTTCAGCAGGCACATCGGCTGGCACTTGTGCGTTCTGCAAGTCATCGGCACCACTGAATCTTCTTAGCTTCTTCGCAGAGGCAGAAGCACCCTCTATTTCCTGCTGGTTGTCGTGTATATCGCACAACACTGGCCGAGGTTCGACTTGAAGTCGATGAGAAAAATGTGCATCACCTCCACCATCCAAAACGACACACTCCGCTGCGCCAACTTCGCGGGGCGCGTTTTCATCGCCCGTGGACTTTTCTTGTTCGGCTATTCGAGCTAATGCAAGCTGCTTCTTCCTCTTGCCCGATGCCTGCCCCACAAACCTCTTTCTATCGTTGAATTTTGCAGTGAACATTGCTGGCCGACTGATAGACGGTAGTGTAATTCGATCGACAAACCGATGTTGTGTTTACAGCGGATAAGGCCTGTTGCGCATGCGCCAGTAGCCATGGTAAGTTACAATGACCAACCAGAGAAGAGCTCTCATAGATCGACGGTCAATCTTGCAAATCCGGGAATTCCTGTCGCGGATAGTATGCTTGTGCTCTGACAGTTGAGCGAAAATAACGGGCTATTTTGGGGTATTGTTGACGTCACCAGCAAACGGGAATTCCCGATGGATCGTGTCGAGTGCAACGAGTTTGTCTTCTTGGAAGAAAAGTGGCTGTTTCAAGCCCTTGAAAACATCGATTTTTCAGCAAGTTTTCTGACTTTTATCACTCATGCATGTGCACTCACTTTGAAATTCATCACTTTATTGCAAAAAATACGATACAATTGACAAAATAAACATGACACAATGAATCTAGGGTGTTCAAAGTACCTAATATTGCAGGAAACTCAAAACACATTTTGGAAGGATTTTAGTAAAAAAATTCGTGCCACCTCTTCCCTTAAAACTGTCAGTGATTTGTGCTAACACACGTCGTTAAGTACAAAAATGAGACCAAAAAATGGTACATTTCAGTAACTCCTCAACGCATTGTCTTAAAACTTGTCAGTGATTTGGGCTAACACATGTCGTTAAGTACACACGGAATCTCAAGTCATGTGAGATATTAGTTCTGCTGTTGCGCGACATGCCAGAACGAATTTTAAAAATAACAAGAAGAGCAAACGCTCGATCGAGTCACTTTCGCAGTTCTGAATATTATATGAGGCATCAGATGGACAGGAAGAAATTGCTATTCACAACACAATACAGATGTAAATAATTTGATGTAAAGAATAATCCTATAAAGTTTGAATCAAATCCGATGAATAGTTTCAGAGATATGATATTTCAATTTTTTTCCTTCAAGACATACCTGTGACCTTGAAAAAGGTGAAAGGTCACCAAAGCAGACGTCAAAGTGTAGAGGTCACTGGGAGTCACGTTCACATAAAATTTGAGCCCGGTCACTTTTATAGTTTCCGAGAAAAGCCCAACGTTAAGTTGTGTGTTGCCGAACAGAAAAGGCTAGTTATCTCCCTTGTTTTTCTGATAACGTTCGTAAAAGGCTACAGATGTAAATACTTTGATGTAAAGAATAATCCTACAAAGTTTCAATCACATCCGATGAACTTTGTCAAAGATATAAAATGTCTAATTTTTCCTTTGACGCTGACCTGTGACCTTGAAAAAGGTCAAAGGTCAACGAAACCATCGTTAAAGTGTAGAGGTCATTGGAGGTCACGACTAAACAAAATATGAGCCGGATCGCTTTGATAGTTTCCGAGAAAAGTCCAACGTTAAGGTGGTGTCTACGGACGGCCGGCCGGACAGACTAACACTGACCGATTACATAGAGTCACTTTTTCTCAAGTGACTCAAAAATGTACCCTGTCCAATGAACTGAATTTGTAAAAACAATTAGCATGCATTAAGAAAAATGAAAGCTTCAATTTACCTTTAATTTCATACATTTACAACTATGACTGTTCACAGCGCACTTGTACGCACGCACACATTCTTGGAAAATGCTCTTTCAAGAGCCATGATCAGATAAGCGTGTCAGCCGTGAGCTTTTCTAGGCGTAGGCCTTCATTTGCACTCAGCGCTCTGAATGAGGCAAAATATTAATGTTCGCGTTGAAATCCTCATACCGCCAATGTCTGATAAAATATGTACATGAAATTTAATTGTGTGACGCATCTGTTATTGTTCTCGAAGATAACAACAAATTAATTGTTTTTCAATGAGACAGCGAAGACCTACCATCAATTTAAGAACTCTTTCTGGCATGTCAATTAACAAACTCAGTGCTGACAACAGCAGGCTAATGTCTCAAATGACTAAAATCCGTATGAACTTTCCCACATGTGTTACTACTGTTAGCACAAATCACCGCAACGTTGAAGGCAATGCGTTGAGGAGTTACGAAAACGTACCGGTCTTTGTCTCATTACCCACTAAAACTGCCTTTTACAGCTTCTCAGAGGAATGACACCTACACAAATCAACATGCCTTAATGTCAGTGTTAGACCAGATATGTGAACAAAACTGACTGATTTGGATGCAGATTTGATTGTTTTTTCTATTGACGTGCAGAAGATGTTCTGACTTTTGTGCTCTATTTCAAAAAATAAATTCCAAATTCGGCGGTCGATTCACTAAAACGAAGTTTGACCATGAACGGTATCAATACTTACTTAATTTAAACCCTCCAGACTTTTAGCTTTTATATTATCTGAATGTCTGAGTATACACCCCCTAGATCATCGGTGACCTGAAGAAAGCAGTTATATACTCATAGACAGACGCGTGTGAAGCATGTTTAAATGTGGAGTACGCTCATTTAAAAAAGAAAATACACCAAGTTTGTTTGAGAATACTCCAAGTCCAAAACAGGGATTCCCAGGTCTGAATGTTGATTAAGGTATACTTTTGTGATTCGAATTGCCCCGAATGTTACAATCTTGAGCGCTTAGATCGGGCAAGTTTGGCTACCGCTCAATTTTAAAACCCGTACCGTTGAGTCGATCCCCCAAATTGGGAACTTAATTTAAAATTGCACAAAAGTCAGCCTATTTGATCTTCAAAATTGTCATGCATAGGCTGAAGTTTATGTCCACAAATGTAGGTTATTAACTTGTTGTGGGTTGCATTGTTTTTGGGTCAACCTGTATTTGTTTTTTTTTAATAAACGGCCTCATCATAAAGATTTGCCCTCAAACGGATCTGCCTACTTTTTATGACGAGTATCATAGTTGGCTCAGTGGCTAAAGAAACATTCTACAGGATGAATAAACAAACAAACAAATCTCATGATTCTCTGTGTTTTAATGTGTGTGTGTGTTTTGGGGAGTTTGTTTTGGTTTTTAGTGAGAGGATGGCTGGTGGTTTGGATGGGGTGAAAAGCTGAGTGACACTGTGATTGTGGATAATTAAATTGTTGTTGCTGCTGTCAGTTTCAAGGCACCGTTCTTCTTGCAAACGCCAAGTTTGGCTTACTATTTTATATCTGCATGGGCTCTTACATGAGGTTAGGCCATCTATACACTTTGATACATACCAAACATTTACATTCTGACTGGGTCATGTGCAAAGTTGGAATGTTTGAATGAATACATTTTGCGGATTGATGCCAGTGGAAGTTAAAAAAATTAATTCATCACACATTCCAACACTTCAAAGTAAACACACGTGTTTTTGACAGCTGGTATATATGTTAAAGTGGAGGGATGGTTTTATTCCACGTGAAGCCTGCATGCCACATCTGAGACGTTGAGCGAAATCGTTTACACAAAATATGCAATCATTGTTTATCATCATTTAAATTAAAACGTTCATACACAATGACACAGCAAATGTTGTCGGAAACTCAAAAGAACACATGAAAGAATAAAAGATGATCAATGCAGCAAAACGCGCCACTTGTACAGAGTGGGTTACAATTTCATTCTTTGTTTAATTTAGCCTTCACATTTCCCTTATCATATCTTATATTTTAACATCGTTCTGTTCTTGTCAGCTTGAAATGTTTGCAGTTTTTACTCACGAAACAGGTTAGTCTTCTGAAGTCAGTGCAACATCAAAGCTAAAATTTCACACATGAGATGCATTTTGATGATCAGCTCTACCATACCGAAGCAATGCATTTAAACTGGCGCAGATTAATTTTCAAATGATGTTCAAGAAACAGCTAGCTTCCTTATAGACAGAGTGTCTAAATTACAAAGTATAGTCATCTCAGTATCCAACTTCATTACCTCTGTTTCTTTGCTTGCTTAGAAGAACTTCTCAGAGTGTTTGCGGCATTCATCAAACAAGATCATACACATTAAAATATTGTCACTTCCTACTCATTGAATAATGTATTCATTGTATCTAATTATTCATGTTAAAGACCAGCACAAAATTGCAATCATTTAAATATGTCACTGACATAAAGTATTCTACCCGATCTGGAAAAAAGGAAGAAAATCATAAGTGCATGATTCAAATCACTGATGATGTCTTGTAATTCGGTAGTGTTTCCAGTTAATCTTTTCTCTTTACATCTCACAATTCTTTTACTAGTTTATTTTGTAAGTAGAACACCAGGCCAAAACATTGTTGGCTCCTTTTGTATGACATCACACATTTTCAAGGATTTGCTTGCTAACTTGCTTGTTTCTTAATTTGTTTAATGATCGCTCCAAATTACATTCCTTCCTTTATCTGGCACTCTTGTTCTCAACTGTGTCCCTCCCTCTTAGCGGTTTAGAGAGAGAGAGTGAGTGTGTGTGTGTGTGTGTGTATGTGTGTTAGTGTGTGCGTATACCTGTGTGTGTGTGAGAGAGAGAGAGAGAGAGAGAGAGAGAGAGAGAGAGAGAGAGAGAGAGAGAGATAGAGACTGAGAGAAAGAAAGAGAGAGAGTTGATCTATTGTCTTGATTCCCTCATTCAATTTTCTTTTGTTGTATAGTGTAGAACTTAGACAGCTTCGTGACATACCTGTGGTGCGGTTTTATGGTCGTTTAACTCTCCATCGGTGAACCATGCAATTATTTCTCTTCAACGATTACTCGGTCTCTACTGACAACTCTAAACTCCACAAAACACGACTTTTTTCAGTTCAGAAATGTCAGTTTCGCTCCCATAAATTGAAACACAAACTTAAATACATCCATACATCATTGTCTGTTACAAAGTTCCAGGTTTGCTTTAAAATGCACAATCAGTATGAGGGACACGGACTTTTTCCCAGTACATACCGACTGAACCATCACTCAAATCTTCGACGACACTGACTCAGCCTATATGCTGCGTACATCTTCCCGGTCGGGCAGTTTTAGCTCTCGTAATGTGCGGAAGAACTGAGAGAAACATTTGCGTTCTGCCTATGTTTGTCTCGTTTGCTCGCCAAAGTAATATTGCATCGATCAACCACTCAAGTTCGCACTGTTACCATGCTCCCAATCCCATGCTGGTTTGTTTACCACTTTCGAAGGTGAAGAGTTCACCGCGCCTGCGCAGTGACGGGGATTTCCCTATGACGTCACCTAAAAGTTATGACCTACTCTTTTAGCTGGTAACTAAGTAGTCTCGACCAAGTTCGCTCTCATGCATTGCAGACTGACTAAATCTTTAGTTACGAACTGCGTAGTTCGAACCTACGTTTAGTTGCTAACTATAATAGTCTCCATTCATGCATTCCACTACTGGACAAACATGACAATGTGGTGTCTAATATACTGGGTAATATGATGAGGAACGTACCTTTAAAGGCCCAGTCCTTATTGTGAAAGCAGTTCTGCTCAGCTGGAATTTGGTGAATTTGTGTTTTTTTACAAGTTTTTTGTTAATGAAGGGAATTCGCAAAAAAATTAAAAAATAACAATTTGTTGTGCACACAAAGCATTCACTGATTCAGGCTGTTGAATTTTGTCATGTGTCTTGGGAAAGGGGAAGTCTTATTCTACGTAAAAGCATCGCCAGGTTTCGGTTGAGCCAAATCGTTTGCATGGAAAGGACTGTGCCTTTTAAGGACGCATGGATTTTTCATCTATTCAATTGCAGGATAACAACACAACACCGAATAGTTTCTAAGCTATTATTTCTTTTCCTTTCTCGAGTCCCACGAAGTTCCCAATGCCAGGGCATACTTTTGTATAGAAGCTGTTCGTGGAAATGTCATGTAAGGTTTTACACTGGCGAACATGAATTTTTCAGACTGGCTAAAATGAAAGAAGTATGCATTCTTGTGTTTTGTTTCTGCAAGCGGTATCATTTTCCTAATGTTATCTGATTTTGATCTCTTACAGTTTTTACAGCCAGGATATGTACAATGGGCTAATTAAACATATATACGCCAGCCCACATTGCAGAACAGGATATGAACAAGGTATGTAGCGCTGTTTGCATCATTCGTTTAAATTCAAAAATCAGACTAATTTGCCTTCTTTGGCATTTGCATAAGAAAATTCATCTTTATTTTTTGCAATGCTGACTGTAATTCTGTGTGTGTGTGTGTGTGTGTGTGTGTGTGTGTGTGTGTGTGTGTGTGTGTGTGTGTGTGTGTGTGTGTGTGTGTGTGTGTGTGTGTGTGTGTGTGTGTGTGTTTGTGTGTGTGTGTTTTTTTTACTGATATATTGTAATTTATTAATCGGCTGAAGACGACACAGTTTCCAACTCCCCAGTGAGACTTCTTGAGTCAGTTGCATGCATGATAGCTAACTGAGGTGTCTGCAAGAAAGTAAGGGTATTTCGTATACTTCATACTTGGTGTACATTAATTTCAGCTTCGGCATGACTAGTCCCGAAAGATGCTATTTTGTAGGTGAAATGGTCTGACTTTGGTTGTCTTTCGAAAAAGAATCCAAATTCGGGGATGGACTCAACAGTTCGAGGTTTAAAATGGAGCGGTAGACTAACGAACCCGATTTAATTCTTCAAGATTGATATTTTGGGGGTTATTTGAAGGACGTAGTATACCATAAACAACCTTAGACAATCAGTGACTTGAGTACAGCCATTACAGGCAGGAGGAGGGCATCCCCATAGAGGATTGCGTTCCTGTCATCGGTTAATTTTGCGCAAGTGTGACTCTGCCATGAAGGGGTCATTTTTCCAGTCAATCGTGTTCGGCGAATATCTTCATGGTTGTTGTGCATGAATTTCACTTTGTTCATCACCATTCCACGAAGTTTCCTGTTTGTAGGTTTCATGGTCCGATTTTTTAGCTTCTTTCAAAAGTGTTCCAAAGTACCCCTCCATTTAACCTGTAAACTCACAACTTTGTTGACCTTCGTCATGCATAAGCTGTAGTTAATAAACACCAAATGATAACTAATTCGGTCAACGGATGTAGAAATTATAAAAACAAAAATTGGGTTGAATTGTGTGTGTGTCACCATCTATGTTTGTATTTTTGCAGGCAGGCAGGGGTGGAGTTGTGATGATGCGGCGCCGGTTGACTGAAGACACACGAACCAGCATTCTTCGGAAGTGTTTGGATCACAAATCAACATTATTTCACATTGAATGGCGGAAGACATTTATGTATATATTCTCAGCTCAGACGTGTGCTTTGAATTCGGATGTTTAAGAACAAGAGACAAACTTGAATAAAGCCTCATGATTGTAACTGGAGCAAAAGTGTGTGTGTGTGTGTGTGTGTGTGTGTGTGTGTGTGTGTGTGTGTGTGTGTGTGTGTGTGTGTGTGTGTGTGTGTGTGTGAAGTGCAACAGTTAACAATGACGATGAGACAGAATGCTAAAGCACAGATCCTTTTATTTAACAATCTATATCGTCCTCCTTTTTTTTAAAATGTTGCTGTGTTGACAAACGTTCTCCGAGCAAACGTGTATCTAATGTTTTTGTCATCACATTGAAAGATTTTCTTCTGAGTAGAATGAAGCTGAATTAAAATGTAAAGAAAAAAAAACCATTGCTCAAAACATTAAGAAACAGGATGATTTTGGTTCGGTCGTAGACCTAAAAGCATTACCGGTACCGAGGGATTCATTCGAGGCCAGTGTATCAGTGCAAATTGAAAATCTGTGAAACCTCAGATATAACTTTATAAAACAAACAGAATTTTGATAAAAATAACCAAAATTCACAGTAGTTTTTTGTTTTTTTGCATCTCCCTCTTCACCCAACCCCAACCCTAATTGATGTGCCCTAAAAGCGCTCAAAAACAGACACACGTTAGTTTTTCGCCTCAGTGCTTATCCACATTTACAAATGTATCATTTATTTTTGGTCACTGCCCTTCCCTTTTCTGATAATTATAGTCAAGATTTCTTTAATTTCCCTTGGATTCCCGATGGCTCCACGGTAGACACCATGATCAGCGCATGCGCACTAAGGCCACTCAAGTCACTTTCCCGAATCTATTTATAACCTCCGACACAGTAGGGTAAATGACCGAGACGGCTTCGTGCACCGCGACCAAGTGGGAGGGAGAGACCCAAGTCGGTTAGCCCCCAAGAAGGTGACAACTCTCACCAAGTTACCACCCAATGGTTGTCACCCGCTTCGATCTTCGTGCACCTCAGCCCTGGGCGCACTCGGTTAACTAATTAAGCCTCCAGAAAAAGCTGTTCAAAGCAAACGCCCTGTATTTAGGTTCTTTGCTCAAAGTCGCACAGTTTTCAAAGGGAGATTTCTTTCCGACCAGGCCTTCCGGCAATTGATCAAAATTCGGGTTGACTTTTCAAATGGTTAACTTCGCGATTATTTTGCTGTGCCAACTATTGTCTGCCTTCTCATTGACAAAAATCGTTTCAAACTCGGCTGAAAGTCGCACATGTGAACATCACTAGTAGAACATGACGTGAATGAGGTTACACCGTACACCTGCTGACATGTGTGTCCGAACCCTCCCCCCGTGTACACTACATTGGGTGTGCACGTTAAAGATCCCACGATTGACAAAAGTGTCTTTCCTGGCAAAATTGCTTAGGCACAGTTAATAATTGTCTACCTATACCCGTGTGACTTGGAATAATAGGCCGTGAAAGGTAAATATGCGCCGAAATGGCTGCAATCTACTGGCCGTATAAAATTTCATCTCACACGGCATCACTGCAGAGCGCCTAGAACTGTACCCACGGAATATGCGCGATATAAGCGTCATTGATTGATTGATTGATTGATTGAAGGGTGCTGTGTTAGTACTGCTGTCATGAAAAGAAACAAACCCACCACCACCACCACCCTTTTATTACTACTACTGCTGCTTCTGCCATTGTTTTATATTTGTTTAAAACACCGACACACAACATTTTGGTAATTTTCATTAATGTTCCTCATCATCATCATCATCATCATCATCATCATCATCATCATCATCATCATCATCATCATCATCGTGAACAACAACTATGTTATATAACATAATTATTGTCGTCGCTGTTGTTGCGGCAAACGATACTGACAGAACAATGTTTCTGATTTCCTTATGGGGCTGTCACACTCTAGCGTTTTAGAGAAACTTATTTCTAGCATATGAAATGTCAAACAATAATGTCAATACGTTGGCATACGTCCAAAAAAAAGCATCAAAATTCTAAATTGGACTTATGCATTACGTTTTCATAGCGTACGTCTAACTTATTACAAACACATCACTAACTTATATGAAACTTATGATAGCGTATCATAGCGTATAACCAGCGTATGTCAAGCGACCTCGCCTTATGCCCAACGTGTGAGTAACTTATGAGAAACCTATGCGCAGCGGGATCTACGGCATGTTTCGAACGATCACGTGACAATCACAATAAATATTGCGTCAATCTCAGACAGAACATCATTCCACACTGTGCGAGCAACCAACATGGGTCCGAAGACGCAGACCTCTACCAAGAACCGCAGAGGAAGAGCCATTTATATACAGGGACAGCAACACGCCAATCATACGCTAGTTGTACGGTAGCGACACGTTCAATAAGTTACACGATCGTCAGACATGCTTCGAATACGTTAGATATAGGTAAGACATAGGTCACATGTTACTACTGCAATAGGTTATCGATAAGTTAGCTGTATGGTACACCTTTCTGCTAGCGTATCTCGACGTATCTCAACGTATCTCGACGTATGTCTGTATGAGTAAACTACCTGTCACGTATTTAACATATGCGTAGCGTATGTCTAGCGTACGCCTAACGTATGAAGAGTACGTCGGCATACGTCCACACATTTTGAACATGTTCAAATTTTGTTTTTCGGTCTCAGCATACCAGAACGTATGCCAGCTTATACCAGTTTGCTTTTAACGTATTACTACTAATAAGAAACCTACACCTAACTTATGTCAAACGTATTCCAGCGTTTCGAAGAAAATAATCATAAGACGGCAGAAGTTACTGCTATACGTTATAGTGTGACAGCCCCATGACAGTGCTCTGATGCCAGCTAATTTGCTGAAATGACGTCTTAGTCGAATGATTGACGCGATGTGTATGACGTTGTTTTTTTGTCAAGTTTTACTTTATCGTCATCGTACCAGAAGGTTCTAGTTTTGTTGGAGGACGGTTTGTGCACGCTGTGTGTGTTGTCTGATTCCATCCAAAATGTGTCAACTGAAGGAAAGGCATCCAGCTGACTCGGAGAAAAGTTTGTTCATTTAGTCTCCTTGAAATTTAATTTTCTAAAATAAGAATGTTCTTGGCAGTTATATCCATTTTGTTATGCTCATTGCTATGTTCCGGATGCTGTGTTTCGCGTGTAACTGGTGAAACGGACTCAATGTAACAGAGCCTTGCTTTCAAATTGTATTGTAATACATGTATATTGTTTAGGTCAAATTTTATGTGTGAACAGGTAAGACAGTTCTGGTACTGCAGGGGTTGAGGTGGCTGATCGCGGGCCTACATCTTCCCTGTCACCAGGGTCACGATGTGCAAGTCGTCTAGAGCTACATCTAACACTGCCTTGTTTTCACATTGTCCTGCAATTTAGTAACCTTACTATTGTTTGTGTTCCAACAGGTAAGACCGTGGTGCTGGTGCTGCAAGGGTTAAGGTGGCTGCGACAGGGGCACGATGTGCACGTGTTGTCAACATTGTACAACACCTGGGCCGTCAACACATCCATCAAAAAACAGCTGGAGATGTCGCTGAGCGCGGGCCCGACGCCTTCCCTGACACCAGGCAGCGTGTCGTACCACCGGTACAATTTCTGGGACAGCGAGGCGGATGTCGAGCAGGCCGTCACCGACCTCTTGGCGTGTATGAAAAACGACCACCTACACGTCTTGATCGACGAGGCGGATTTTGACAGCAGGTTTGTGTTCATACGTGTGTGCGTGTGTGTGTGTGTGTGTGTGTGTGTGTGTGTGTGTGTGTGAGAGAGAGAGAGAGAGAGAGCGAGAGAGCGAAAGAGAGAGAGAAGGAGAGAAGGAGAGAGAGAGAGAGAGAGAGAGAGAGAGAGAGAGAGAGAGAGAGAGAGAGAGAGAGAGAGAGAGAGAGAGAGAGAGAGAGAGTTAACTGTCTGATTCATGTAACTCGCACCACCGTGTACGAGTGGAATTGCATGTTGTTATAACCACAAAGTGCGTAAATTGGTAAAATATCAAGTGACATCTTTTGTAAAGTTGCGAATAACGCATTACTATTATCAGCTTACCATGTCTCATGTGAGTGTGACACACATCTCTAACACCATGTCTCCATTCTGTGTCACAGGCAGAAGCAAGGTCCCCGTCACACACGCCTTGTAACACGCCTAGCGCAGCGAGTACCACACCTGTACCTGTGGTGTGCCGGTGTTCTGAACACCAAGATACCCCCAGCACTGCAGACACAGGTGTTCACTGTCCCCCTCCGCTCGGCGCCCGCCGTCCTGCGTGAAATACAACCCTTTATTAACAGGTATCCTGTCCACGACTACAGCGACAGCGGCGTGCCTGCCCCTGGGGACGGGCTGAGCGTGATACGGCTGAGTCACCATGGCAACGCTCACACAAGTCGGTGGCCAGTGGACTGCGCACAGTGTGGTCAGGATATCGCTGCCGTGCTGTGCCGTCTGGGTGTGGGTAAGTTGTGTAGCTGATGATAATAATGATGATGATGATGATGATGATGATGATGATGATGATGATGTTGGTGATGGTGATGGTGATAATGATGATTGTGGTAGGTTTAATTGAGGGGTAAACCTTCCCGTTCCCTAATGGTGTTTTACCACCCCCCCCCCCCCCCCCTCAACCCCCCCTCCCTCGAAAATATATTGACAAGTCTTTGCTCAAGAACTAAATTTTCAATCAAATCCAAAGTCAGGTCAGACTGCAGGGAGAAAAAATGACGTCATTTTTATTGAAGTAAACTTCAAAATTACGTCATGACGTCGAAGTTTTGCTGTCTGTGTTTGTTGAAAATGTACACAATGTGTGGTGATTTTATAAATCAAGTGTGTATGTGGGAGGGGGGTTGGGAGTGGTGGTGTGTGTGTGGGAGGGGGGTTGGGAGTGGTGGTGTGTGTGTGGGAGGGGGGTTGGGAGTGGTGGTGTGTGTGTTTGAGAAAACAAATACACGGATAGGTTGTGTCTTAAAGGGATACGCTACATTTGAAAAAAATATGACACTGACACTGTGACAGTGCTCTAATATTTTCTGGGCAAGATATAGACACCATCCACATTAATTTAGTGTAAAAAATAGTTTTGTTGCTACGAGGCCCTCTTTTCGGCAGTTTCTGAACATTTTGACCAAAACAGTGGTTATATGATATGCATGGTGTTCAGCAGTCATTAGTGAATGGGTACTTTTTTATATTTAGTCAAGTTTTGACTAAATATTTTAACATCGAGGGGGAATCGGGACGAGGGTGTGGTGTATGTGTGTGTGTGTGTGTGTGTGTGTGTGTGTGTGTGTGCGTGCGCGCGTATGTGTGTGTGTGTGTGTCTGTGTGTGTGTGTGTAGAGCGATTCAGACTAAACTACTGGACCGATCTTTATGAAATTTGACATGAGAGTTCCTGGGTATGATATCCCCATTTTTGTTTTGTTTTGATAAATGTCTTTGATGACGTCATATCCGGCTTTTCGTGAAAGTTGAGGCGGCACTGTCACGCTCTCATTTTTCAACCAAATTGGTTGAAATTTTGGTCAAGTAATCATCGACGAAGCCCGGACTTCGGTATTGCATTTCAGCGTGGTGGCTTAAAAATTAATAATGACTTTGGTCATTAAAAATCTGAAAAATGTTAAAAAAAAAACTTTTTATAAAACGATCCAAATTTACGTTCATCTTATTCTCCATCATTTTCTGATTCCAAAAACATATATATATGATATGTTTGGATTAAAAAAACGCTCAGAAAGTTAAAACGAAGAGAGGTACAGAAAAGCGCAACTACTAAACCGCTCTTCTTGTCAATTTCACTGCCTTTGCCATGAGCATGAGCGGTGGACTGACGATGCTACGAGTATACGGTCTTGCTGAAAAATTGCATTGCGTTCAGTTTCAACTTTCATTCTGTGAGTTCCACAGCTTGACTAAATGTAGTAATTTTGCCTTACGCGACTTGTTTTTTATTGTGGTAGGAGGTAGAATATGCTTTTTAGTAAGAAAATATGTCAATTGACAAAAAAAATAAAAGTAAACTCAAACCGATAACGACATACTGTGTTGAAATATTTACAAAAATCAGCGAATCTTGTTGTTCAAACAACCATAATGACAAAATGGAATATGACAGCACTCTGATTTTCTTGCAGCAGGATATTTGATATCTTACCTTCAAAATAAACACAAGAAAACTGTAGGTCAACGTGCTTTTTTTTCCGAGTGGCAGCATCTTTTATACCCCTACCCCCTACTTTTTGGAATAAAAATCATTGGTATTATATGCTACATTTGAAAGGAATATGCGAGTGCTCTAATATTTTCTGGGCAAGATATAGACACTATTCACATTCATTTAATGTAAAAAAGAATAGGGTTACCATTTTAGTTTTTTTGTTGCTTTCAGGCCCTTATTTTAGCGAAGGTACGCTCAAGCACATAATGATACACAGTGTTGAAATAATACAAAATTCCGCTCATGCGAACGCACTTGCTCTCAGTCTCAGACCAGACAGACACACTAAGATTCAAAATAGAGAGAGAGACAGAGACAGACAGAGAGAGAGAGAGACAGAGAGAGAGAGAGAGAGAGAGAGAGAGAGAGACAGAGACAGACAGAGAGAGAGAGAGACAGAGAGAGAGACTCCGGGTCCAAGTCATCAAATAAAATGTACCCCAAAATTTTATTCATCACTTACAGAACTTTACACAAACTAAACACCAAAAGCCCAACCCAAAACTTCCCTCTGCATGAGCGCGCAGACATACACACGCACACACACACACAATATATAGTTAGTCTGACAATCGGGCGTTGCTGATACTGCCTCAGCCTGTAGTGCTTGATCACAGGACTGTTTTGCAACGTCATAATGTGTGGATGCACTTCTTCTTCATTGACTTATGGTGCAGGCCACGGATCTCCAGAGTAGCCATCATACTTGTCATCTGTCTGTTGGTGATGCCGGAATGCATCATGCCTGTACAAAACAGAATCACATTCTAATATAATACAGAGAAATGACCGTGGAATAATACTAGGGGAATGCTGTGTAGCACCATTAGAGCTCCTTGTATCATGTATGGCAGGGTTCTAAAGATATATGTGTGGGGTGGGGGCAGTATTTTCAAGAATGTTGTTGTTAGACATACATGCTTTGCCAAAAATTATTGTTTTGTGTGTGTGTCAAACATGTGTGTTTTTTATTTTTTGATAACATACCAAGTAAAAAAACAAAACACCTAAACAAAAACAAATGAATAAAAGAAACTACAACTGTACAAGACTGTGAAGACATAACATAACAGAACAATGCATCCATACTCAACATTGTAGTACATGGGAGTTTGACTGGATGCACAGTATTTATAAAAAAAAAATGTAAATTGTAATTTCTGGGAAAATAAAAATGGCCCAAAAAAGGAAAACAGTACAACCACTCACCATCTCAGTATGCACAATGGACAGTGCACTCCCAGGGGCGGATCAGTTCATTTTATGGGGGGGATTCCAAAAGTATGTTGTGAAGATATGGGTGTGAAGGTGTGAAGCGCCGAGCCGACGGCGCGAAGCGCCTAGCTTGCTAGGGGGGTCCGGGGGCATGCCCCCCCGGAAAATTTTGAAAAAAAAGGATGCAAAATGGTGCAATCTGGTGCATTCTGAGGATGATCATTACCAGTTTCAGGCAGCAGATTTTGTCACTGATTAATACCCCAAAAATTGAAACTCAACCCAAAACAAGAGGCGAAGCCTTCAAGGCTCACGTAAGAAATAGACAAACAGTAACACAAACTCAATCACTCCGTCACACATACACACACACACACACACACACACACACACACACACACACACACACATACACACATATACACACACACACATACACACACACACACACACACACACACACACACACACACACACACACAGCCGAGGGCCCTAAAGGGGGGGTATCATCACGATCACGGGAAGGGAAATTTTCGCTTTCACGATCACAGGTACCTTGATTTTTGTTTTCACGATCACGAACACCAGTGGCAAATCACGGTCACGGTAAAAGTTGCATGTACAGAAAGCACGTGTCAAAGTAAACACAACCACACAGTAATTCGCTCCTCTGGATCTATTGTTTATTCAACACAAAGTGACAACTGTTGCACTTTTTTATAATTATTTTTTGAATTCTCTTTCATACACACATAGAAATACATATCATGATTTGTAATCAGTAACAAGAATGTTGTTTTCATTGGGTTTTCTCTCTCTCTCTCTCTCTCTCTCTCTCTCTCTCTCTCTCTCTCTCTCTCTCTCTCTCTCTATCTCTCTCTCTCTCTCTCTCTCTCTCTCTCTCTCTCTCTCTCTCTCTCTCTCTCTCTCTCTCTCTCTCTCTCTCTCTCTCCACTCATACACATTCAACCCCCACACCCTCACTCACACACATGGATATATACTTGCACAATTTCACATTTCCAGAGCTAAATCTTGTAAACCCATTTTCTGAAAAACTATTGGGTGGATTGAAATTAAAGTACAAAGTCATGTATGTGTGATGGGTTCTTTATTTTCAACTTTGCCATACAATTTGAGGTACACCATCGCCTGGTTTCATGGCCTTGAAAAACAAACAGGAATGCTACAGACCAAAAACGGTTTTACTTGAAAGAAGCGCGCAGTACCAGTAGCGAAGCCACAAGCCTGAGCCTGCGACGCAGGCGAGCCAACTAGGGGGGTCCGGGGGCATGCCCCCCCGGAATTTTTTTCAAAAAACGGTTAAAATCTGTGCAATCTGGTGCATTCTGGGCATCATTTTAGGGGTTGTAATAGTGTTGTGATCTTGTTAAAAATCCCATTTTAGCCTCCCCCCACCACCATTCAACACACCTCCAAACTGGTGAAAACAACACTACTGTGCGCTGGCTTCATTGAGACCGGCGCCCGGTCGCGTTGCGCGATATTCACACGGATCGTTTTTGCGGAAATTTTTTAACTTCACCGGAAAAAATTTGACTTTACCGGATTTTGAAAACGGCTTTATCGGATTTCCGGCAATTACCGGAAAAGTAGCATGCCTGACAAAATCCCCAACGAACATGACTTTGATCGTCTTTGACATGAGGATCAAGTGACCCAAACTGGCGCGTCTCCCCGCCATTGTTTCTGAATTTAACCCATTGTTGATATTAAAGTTTACAGGCGCTAAAATAAATCCAAGCTTAATGCAAAGAAGCGACAATTAGAATCTATGCCAAGCGTGTCCACGTTGCTGGGATGAAAAACACATTTCTAGTTTCGGTTTTGGCTAAACGCAGACTCGATCTCGAGCCAGTCGAGGTCACACCGTGCGAGTGACAGCCGGACGTGGCAATGTCGACAATGTCAATGATCTCACTCAAACTCAACGATCTTGAACAAATTTCAAGATCTTTGCCTACATTCAGAACTGTCATAGAGCAACATAGATCAACATACCTTGATATTTCGTCTTCAGAAAGACCGACCCGTAGCCTGACCTTTCCACCAAGGAAGGCATTCTCGCCGCCTGCTTTGGTCTGGCTTGAATCCACAAAATATAACAGAAGTTCGATGACAGTACCGCTGCACGCCATTTTTGATCTTCGAATTCGAATTGCACTCAAAACTTTTGCACGAAGCCCTTCCATTGGATGAAGTTTGGCAGACTTTTGCAATTTGCCTTCTGATTGGATCTCTTTTTGTCAGTGTGTAATTGGTTCTTTTAAAGGGAAGCAATCGCTCTCAAAATCATATTTCTGAATGTGTTGTTGCTTCCCTTCAATCGGGGTTGGCTCCTTACCGAATAGACAAGAGGATTATAGAGTGTAATACAGCTGTGAAAAATGTACGTTGAAAATAAAATGCTTTGCAATAATGCCCATCACGATCACGAAAACAAATGACGATCACGATCACGAGACTTGATTTTTTTGTCATCACGGATCACGGGCAAAGTCCCATCACGATCACAGAAATGGAAATTTCGGCAATCACGGTCACAGAAAGGTCAAAAAACGCCAATCACGATCACGGTTTTAAACCCTTTGGGGCCCTCATAGGTGAAACTGTGCAAGAAAGCGAGACACTAGATCTAGATCTGTCTGTCTGCATGTAGCCTACTTACAAGGACACGACTGCCAACTAGTCTCGGCGCGCTCAAAATAATAATGACCGAGACTTTCAGTACTTCCTTCGCGTGACGTCTAACCCTCTTACGTCATAATGTGACGTCAATGTAATGTGACGTCTTCAAATGTTAGAGTTTCTACCACAGACATACACACGCACAGACGCACGCACGCACGCACGCACGCACAGACAGACAAAGTTACGATCGCATAGGCTACACTTACGTGAGCCAAAAACACACAAAAATATTACACAGAAACCCCAGAACCCCCCCCCCCCCTCGTCCACCCCTGACTCCTATCACATCTCCACTCAGAGTGAGAGAGAGAGAGAGAGAGAGAGAGGGAGAGGGAGAGGGAGAGAGAGAGAGAGAGAGAGAGAGAGAGAGAGAGAGAGAGAGAGAGAGAGAGAGAGAGAGAGAGAGAGGCCTAGATCTAGATCTACTCACCGTAAGCTGCTTTCGTGTTTACGTCGTAGACCATGCCGTTTGAATTTGTAGCACGATGGCGTTTCCCGGTCGTCACCTTGTTGATCGATCCGCACTCACACCTGACGCAGAACAAGCTTGCGTATCCGTATCTCTGCTCTTTGGTTATGTTGTGCAAGTGCAGAGGTTTCTCACAACACTTGCATGAGCGAAGTTCGTCTGCCAAATGATGCAATTCAACGATACGCCGGCCCGTCTGCCACTCGTGTGCAGTTTCCTCCTCCGCGGGCTCGATTTCATCGTTATGCACGGCTGATTTGTTATTACTTTGGTTGTCTGGTGTATTCTTCCAAACTTTACTGACAAGGTGACGCCTACCCTTCTCCTTTTTCGTGATGAATCGGCCTCGCCATCTTTCCGCCATTTTGCAGCCGCAAACGCAAGGGAAACTATCATGTCAAAGAGTATCGGTGGAGTTGCGTTTCTTGGGACACAGCGAGCGGCGCTCTCCCCAGAGAGCGCCACCCGGATGCCGCGTATCCCTTTAAAATGTAACGAATGTTTGCTTACATACACGACTATTTATCAAACAAGACTGTGTAACCGTTACAACCGTCTTTTTCCTGCAGGGAGGAGCGCCGCCAACAGTCCCTCCCGGCTGAGCTACCGCGACGTGTTCGTCCTGACCAGAAGCGACGATCTTCAGGATGACGTCACAGATGAGGCATGGCGAGTGACGTCACCAGCTAGCGGCGTGGTGCAGGGACTGAAGGATGCAGGTGTACCGGTGAGTGTGTTGGGAGATCAAGACTGGAGACACAACAGGGCGAGGTGGGAGCGAGCTGTGCAGGACGTGGCGGTGGCGGCAACGGACACAGTGACAGTAGCGAGGTATGACTGGGTGTCAGGCCTGGAGCGGCGCGTGGTGGCCGTGTTACAGGACAGAGATCAGCGTGATGATGATATAGGGCTGACTGATGAGAGGACTGATCGTCAAGACAGGCTGAATGCAGTATCACGCTGCACCACACAGCTCATCATGGTCCGCACGCCTCCTGTCACCACCACCACCACGCCATCCCATACAACAACCACTACCCCCACCACCCACGCCACAACCTAATACAAAAACCACTACCACCGCCGTCACCACAACGACCACCAATACCACCAGCGACGACGACGACCACCACCATCGCCTAAAGGAGGAGAGATAGGAAGTGTGTCTTGTCGGGACATGCCGCCATCATCACCACCTCTACCGTGAGCTTCATCACTGTCGTCTCCACCACCTCTACCACCCCCACCACTACCACCACCACGACCACCACCATCACCACCACGACCACCAAAACAACAACAACAACACCACCGCCTCCACCACCACCCCCCACAACAACAACAACAACAACAACAACAACAACAACAACAACAACCGCCGCCACCACCACCAGAACCAAAACACATCAGGTTATTCCTGTTTTTTTTTGCAGAGTGTAATCACTTTTATTCCCCCCTCTGCTTCTTTACCTCTGTAAACTTGTAGAGCTAGTTATTTTTCGATAATGACCCAGCAACCAAACAAATAACGAGCCAGCAACAGCCTGAATCCTCGATAGTGCAATGGGTTGAGAAGCTGTTCTGTTTCGGTACTACTTTTGCGACTGAAAAGTTCCGAACGCTCTATACGTACGAAGTATACATCTCTGGAGCAAACAATACAAACATACCGCATTTAAATTAACAACTACAGGCCTGAACACATGAATCTCCATATAAAATCCATGAGTTCGGTTGTTTTCTGAATCTAGATCTGCAGTGCACAAACCGTTCATCACAAGCAAATTCCCAAGGCAAGTAACTCATACTCTGGCGACAAGAGTAGTTCCCCTTCTTTTAACGCAGTTTCTTCGACAACACTGACTGCAATCCGACGGTCAGTTTTCAACAATATTTCATTTTATAAACAGATCACACGCAACCAAATGCACACATCTCATCAATTTAAACAACATAAAGCGGTTTCATACACTATTTTCCCAAGAAAACTGAACTTCATACAGTAATTAACGTTGGAACACGGGTGCAAAAGTTCGTCTGCTAGTCCCATTTGACGAAAGAACATTTACTAAGCGATATTAAAACATAAACAGAACACACAATATCTGCCTTTACCGCCACAGCAGAATAACAGCATATCTGTGTACTTGATTTTAGTCCAAAACAGGGAAACTGAAAAGAAGTGTTAACAGAATGGAATGATTTGCACGGAACTATACAACCGCGCATTAATCGATCGCCTGCGCAGGTTGACTGGTTGAGTGATTCGGATTCGATCAAACTTTCGCACAAAAACTCCTGTTTTTTTGGAATAACTGAAGAAAGGAGGAATAAAGAGGTTACACACCTCGTCTCAGTGATTATTAAAAATAATGGTCTCAGTTCGCGGTCATGAAAAAGCTCGCTGAAGCTCGCATTTTTCATGATCCGCTAACTTCGACCATTATTTTTAATAATCACTGAGACTCGGCATGTAACCTCTACAGAGATTGCCAGAGCAAGACTTCGTCAGTTCTATGACGCAAAACAAGAATTGACGTCATCGTGCTTCTGTTTTACGTCGTTCAGATCTTGACCAGGTGATTGCGCTTAGAAACTGCTTCCCCTGTTAGAACCTTTTTAGTCTAAACATGTCGTTTACAATTTACAAATGTTTACTGCCTGTTTGAAAAGTCGATAGCAAATCTTGGCATTTCTCATAAAGCACCAACAAAAACACACAATTACTTTTAAATACAAATGTTTTTGCTCTTCTATCTGTCTTAGGTAGTATATCTATATATATATATCTAATATATATATATCTCAGGACTAGATTACCTTGCGATACGTCCCCCACAAAGGGACTTTGCTCTGTAAATCTCGGTCCCCCTTGAGGAGGGTCTGATGCTCCCAATAGGCTGTCTGTGAAGGGATACTTATTTCTCTCTCTCTCTCTCTGCTGAGAGATTTTAACAAATCTCGGAAGAAAGTCTCTGCTAACTTTCAATTGTTTCTTTCACAATTTCTGATGTTTTTTTTATAATGTGGTCACCGTGAAAGTTGCATCGCCTTTAAAGCGATCCAATTGAATAAAGCAGAAAACTTCTTCTTTACCAAGTCCTGTGTTGAACAGCAGTGAAAAGTTGACCGCTTTTCCTGTTTAACCTTTTTAAAATTAGATCTAACTTGTTCGCGTATCCATTTCTGGATCTGCAGGCTATGTACAGAGTTACCTCCCTTTAGGCTTTTTCAAATTTCCCTTGTTTTAACCTAATTTCTTGGTTAAAACTTGTCTAAATTTCTAAATTCTTTCTTAATAAATATCAATTCTACACTTTGGCCTTTAATCAAAGTGTTTCCCTTCACAGATATCCTCTTGGGGTTGTCAGATGAGGGTAGTCTCCCATGCCAACAGAAGCTACCATTCAGAGAATGGTTTGCTTCTTAGTTGGATACCATGGGTTGACAACTCTCGCCATCAGTACCACCTGACCACTGATGAGACACAATAGTGTCGAAACACGTGTCTGGTCTAGGTACAAATACAATGGTCCTCCTCAGGACTAGATTACCTTGCGATACGTCCCCCACAAAGGGACTTTGCTCTGTAAATCTCGGTCCCCCTTGAGGAGGGTCTGATGCTCCCAATAGGCTGTCTGTGAAGGGATTCTTATTTCTCTCTCTCTCTCTCTGCTAAGAGATTTTAACAAATCTCGGAAGAAAGTCTCTGCTGACTTTCAATTGTTTCTTTCACAATTTCTGATGTTTTTTTTATAATGTGGTCACCGTGAAAGTTGCATCGCCTTTAAAGCGATCCAATTGAATAAAGCAGAAAACTTCTTCTTTACCAAGTCCTGTGTTGAACAGCAGTGAAAAGTTGACCGCTTTTCCTGTTTAACCTTTTCAAAATTAGATCTAACTTGTTCGCGTGTCCATTTCTGGATCTGCAGGCTAGTACAGAGTTACCTCCCTTTAGGCTTTTTCAAATTTCCCTTGTTTTAACCTAATTTCTTGGTTAAAACTTGTCTAAATTTCTAAATTCTTTCTTAATAAATATCAATTCTACACTTTGGCCTTTAATCAAAGTGTTTCCCTTCACAGATATCCTCTTGGGGTTGTCAGATGAGGGTAGTCTCCCATGCCAACAGAAGCTACCATTCAGAGAATGGTTTGCTTCTTAGTTGGATACCATGGGTTGACAACTCTCGCCATCAGTACCACCTGACCACTGATGAGACACAATAGTGTCGAAACACGTGTCTGGTCTAGGTACAAATACAATGGTCCTCCTCAGGACTAGATTACCTTGCGATACGTCCCCCACAAAGGGACTTTGCTCTGTAAATCTCGGTCCCCCTTGAGGAGGGTCTGATGCTCCCAATAGGCTGTCTGTGAAGGGATACTTATTTCTCTCTCTCTCTCTCTGCTGAGAGATTTTAACAAATCTCGGAAGAAAGTCTCTGCTGACTTTCAATTGTTTCTTTCACAATTTCTGATGTTTTTTTTTTATGTATATGTATATATATATGCGACGTGTGTCTGTCTGTGTGTCTGTGTGTGTGTCTGTGTGTCTGTGTGTGAGTTCGCGATGCACGGCCAAAGTTCTCGATGGATCTGCTTCAAATTTGGTGGGCATATTCAGGTAGACCCGGTACAGGACACAACCTGGTCGATATTTCAACACGTGCTCTCAGCGCGCAGCGCTGAACCGATTTTGGTTCCACCTCAGCTATTTTGGTTCCACCTCAGCTACCCGGGCCCCCATACCGACACACCAAAGCCAAAGTTCTCGGTGGATCTTTTTCAAATTTGGACACCGTATTCAGCTACACCCCGGACACAATATCATCGATGAGATATTTCAACACGTGCTCTCAGCGCGCAGCGCTGAACCGAATTTGGTTTTTGTGTTCATTTCACCATTATAAGTAACTCTTCCTTATCTTCTCATCTTCTCCATGTTTTCAGCGTTTACCTCCCTTCCTTCGTATGGTGCACTGTTGTATCTTCGGATATTCCCGGCGTTCTGTTACTATTTTTAGAAGGTCACCGCAGTGTCCAGAACGTAAATTGGACCCGTAAATTATCCTCACTGTAAAAGTGCAAAGGTCGAATCTTCTTCTTCTTCTTCTTCTGCGTTCGTGGGCTGAAACTCCCACGTACACTCGTGTTTTTTGCACGAGTGGAATTTTACGTGTATGACCGTTTTCACCCCGCCATTAAGGCAGCCATACGCCGCTTTCGGAGGAAGCATGCTGGATATTTTCGTGTTTCTATAACCCACCGAACTCTGACATGGATTACAGGATCTTTTCCGTGCGCACTTGGTCTTGTGCTTGCGTGTACACACGAAGGGGGATAAGCCACTAGCAGGTCTGCACATAAGTTGACCTGGGAGATCGGAAAAATCTCCACACTTAAGGGCAGACCGGGTAGGCAAAATGAGTTTTTTTGGTCTCATCCACCTTTTTGGGGTTGTTGCATTTTTCACACCTTTGAACATCCTGGAATGCATTCAATAATCTGCTTTTGTCATTTTAGACATGTATTCATGTAAATAAAACCATTTTCAAACCGATGTTTTGTTGTTTTTGTCTGTGTTTTATCAAAAAAATCGAAAAAATGGTCTACTTTGGATACTCCGTGCTGGTAAATGTGCGCACATGACATGACCCTTCGCTGTTCAAACTGTGTGGAAATTTCCGTTCTTCAAGATGACGTCATCACCGTTGGGGAATTTCCGTTGACATAGGCACAAAGAGAGAGAATCCGTTCCAACCGAAACCCCGGAATTAATATATGCAAATATATGTAGGTCAAAGGCATTTGGCGCAAGCGCAGTAGACAACTTATCAGTCCCCCGGTGTCAACAAATCCATGACTTTTTCACCGATTCAGCAGCATTTTTCAAAGTTTTGAGCTGCGGAGAACAACCCTAACATTGGAAATGTTCAGCATAGTGGCAAGAAATATCAGAGAAAGATGAACCAGCAGCAGCGAACAGTAGAAGGAAGTAACAACACTCCGAAATGAACCAACATGATCGAATTGAAGCAGACGACATTCTAAGATTCTTGACTCGACGAGGTGGGTTTTGCTTCTTCCTCTTTTCGATCTTGTTTGTTTGACAACGTGATTTATTGCACATTGTTATGTTGTTGTTGTTGTAAGAATGTGTTAGGGTTTGCAGGTAAATGATAAACAGTTTGTGTCTGAAGTATTTTGCGGGTTTCTTGATACAATTTACTGACCATGCCGCCGCCGCAACCCCCCCCCCCCTCCCCCCCGCCCCTCCCTCCCTCGATCATCTCTGTGATATCGTCTTCACAACCCCTATTTTATTGTTCTTCGCTGGCCAGTCCTTGAGAGCTTACTATGGTGTAACATGTCATCATTATTCTTTGTCTGTGGTCAAACTGAGAAGCAGCATCTGAGCGATGTACGACTGACACAGTTTCTGTTTCTGGTCATTGACCGTAGGAAAATAAGTACCCTACTAGAGAGCGTTCTCTAATTCTAAAGGATTGGTTTACACCAGCATGGCTGACCAACCTATCATTGACAGCAATATTGTTGTCAAATCTTTTCCATTAACTAAGGAATAAAAAAATAGATCCAATTTACTTCACCAAAGAAAAAAAAAGAGTTAAACTAAAGGACTGGGGATGCAACTCATGAATCAAAAGCATAAAGATCACCTGCAAACAGTGCTAGGTTTAGGAAATCTGAAAATGTATACACACACACAGAACACACACACACACACAAAACAGACAACAGACAAGAAACAAGCAAATACATAGCAAGTGTGATGAAATGAATTAATTTTAAAAGAAAAATATGAAAAGAAAGGAAGAAAGAAAGAAAATAATTCAGCTAGTTTCAGTATTAGTTCCTGTGTGTATCATTGTATGTGATTGTGTGGTTACTCAAATCCCATTGTAAACTTGACATGTAAATTTTGTGATAGGGGCTGGTATGTATATGAGATAACCTTCTGTGAGGTTTAGTGTGTGACAGGGTGAGAATACTTTGATTTCTTTTGCTTTTTCGTGGCTGCTTTTATTTTCAATTATTTATCATTATATATATTTAATATTAAAACATACACTTTTTTGTCATTAAGTTGTGTGTGTTTGGGTATTAATAAGTAGTGCAAATCCACATGTAATGAGTATGAGTCACTGTTAAATTAATGAATGTCTTTTGTGTGTGTGTGTGTGTGTGTGTTCGTCAACCGACATATGTGGGTACGAGCCGCTGAGGTGGTTGTAAGAAAACCCGCCTGGTTCAGTGGTTGGGGGCTGATTGGGATTTCTGATTTACCGGCCTAGCCAAAAAGTTGAGGTACACCCCATGTAACATGGTCATTTGCAAAATAAAGTACAAGCACTTGTTGACGTTTATATTGAGTCTTAAAATTTGCAGCTTATTACAAACAAGAGGCGAAGCCATCAAGGCTCACGTAAGAAATCGACAAACAGTAACACAAACTCAATCACTCCGTCACACACACACACACACACACACACACACACACACACACACACACACACACACACACACACACACACACACACACACACACACACACACACACACACACACACACACACACACACACACACACACACACACACAGAAAGAGCATAGGTGAAACTGTGCAAGAAAGCGAGACACTAGATCTAGATCTGTCTGTCTGCATGTACGCCTACTTACAAGGACACGACTGCCAACTAGTCTCGGCGCGCTCAAAATAATAATGACCGAGACTGTCAGTACTTCCTTCGCGTGACGTCTAACCCTCTTACGTCATAATGTGACGTCAATGTAATGTGACGTCTTCAAATGTTAGAGTTTCTACCACAGACATACACACGCACAGACGCACGCACGCACGCACGCACGCACAGACAGACAAAGTTACGATCGCATAGGCTACACTTACGTGAGCCAAAAACCATGGACAGTTGTATCAAATATTAAATCAGTGTTTGTGTATTTATTAGGTTGGAGCAAGGGGAGAACCAGTCCTCCTGTGGTGGCAGCGAGGAGAAAGATTGACCTGATGGAAAAGTTTGCTAAACCGGAACTACCCTCTTCCACAGCAGAAACATCAGCTTTGCCATCTTCTGACCAACCATAAGAAGATACAGATACTTTGCCATCTTCTGACCCATCACAAGCAGATATGGATACTGGTACTGTGCAACGTCACTCCGCTGACATGTGTTGGGCTTTTGTCAACATTGATCAGCTCAATCTATTGCTGAAAGGTCTATATCCTGTACTGAATGCTTGTCTGATAGCAGTCTGATTATGAAAGAAGGTGATGCATCAGCCCAAGGATTTGCACAGGCCCTGCATCTGGAGTGCATATGAGTGTCCATTCAAGTCTGCAGTTGTTTACTCTTCTCCCGGTGTTTGCAACGCTTCGGGTGGTAAAGTTGCATTTAAAATAATCCGCGTATGACCATGTTGGTACATGGAAAGGGACATTCAGCTTTACAGAAATTTGCTGCAGTGTTAGGATTGAGCACAGAAATACTGTAATTAAAATGTTGCAACTTTTGAATGGCTTGATAGCTTTGTTCCATTTGTGTATATATAATTATGTAATGCTGTTGATGATTTGTGAAGCATCATTTCTATGCAATGGAATAAGAAATCAGTGCATCCGTTGGGTTTTTATGAGTCTGACAGTTTGGTTCTGATCAATATTTTCATATCAGCACAAACACAGATAATTGACTTTTTTAATGTTTTCATGATTTTTTTTTTAAATTAAAAAAATCTGATAATTTGATTTTCAAATCATTTCCCCTTCATAGTTAAAGTGTTATTCTGGTTAAAAAAAAACACCCCATTAATTCAAGCTCTACTGTGGTACTAGTTTACCGGGGTACTAGTGAGACTCTTTTACATGCTGTTTTCTCTACATGTAATTTGAGACAAAATGTGGTAATTAAAATGTTGTAACTTTTGAATGGCTAGATGGATTTGTTCCAATTTTGTATATGTTGTTTATGATTTGTGAAGCACCATTTCTGTGCATGGAATAAGAATACAGTGGATTCCTTGTGTTTTTATGAGTCCGACAGTTTCGTTTTGATTCATATCTGCACTAACATAGATGAGTTTTCAAATGATTTTTAAAAAAAAGTCCGGATAATTTGATCGTCAAATCATTTCCCCATCATAGTAAAGTGGTCATTCTGATAAAAACATATGAATTCAGGGTGCACTGTGCTACTTGTTTTTGTATGTACTGGTTCAAATCTTTAAAATGCTGTTTTCTCTGAATGTAATTTTCAGACAAAACGCTACAATTAAAATGTTGCAACTTTTGAAAGGCTTGATGGATTTGTTCAGTTTTTGTATATGTTGTTTATGAGTTGTACAGCATCAGTTCTGTGCATGGAATAAGAGTTCAGTGCATTGGTTGGGTTTTTATGAGTCTGACAGTTAGGATCTCATGTATTTTTCTTATCAGAACTGAACCGGTAACTGAAAATGCTAAATTAAAATAATATATTGCTTAGAAATGCTTTTCGATGCACAGAATTATTAAACACACACATATTGCTGCAAAGAAGAAAAATTGGATCAAAACATGCACTGGTTCACAAACTGCAACATTTTAAAAAAAGCACATTTTATAACGTTTTTTTTCACATTTTGGTGAATAAAACCCCCAAAAATTGCTTTTCACTCAAAATTTAAAATGGTTTCCCTTAATTAGGTTATTCTGCTTGCAAAAATCAAACAGGCAGCAAACTGTTTCAAAAAAAGAAAAAAAAAAGTGTTTGCCTACCCTGTCTCCCCTTAACCCACCAGGCGGCAGCGACCGGGATTCGAACTCACGACCTCCCGATTAGGAGGCCGACGTCTTACCACCGCGCCACCGCGCCCGTCCAAAGGTCGAATCAATTTATAGCCACGCGAAAAATACACTGTCATCTATCTCTCTATAGATACGGCTTCTCTGTGTTTGTGTGTGTGTGTGTGTGTGTGTGTGTGTGTGTGTGTGTGTGTGTGTGTGTGTCTCTATGTGAGCAACACCTGTGCATTGTTCAGTTCTGTTTGTGATGTGGTCTGGCGGCTTTTGTGTAATTTTATGTACTGGCCTTCCTTTGAGAAGCCATAACAGTTCAAAAGGGCTTAGAGATAAGCTCTAACTTGCTCAGTCCTGTTTGAGTGGAGTTCGCCTCCAAAGGTGATTAACACGGTTACATTCGTCGACAAGGATGGGACTCGATATGGTCAGGAATGGCATTATGGCCACTGAATCATTTTCGTGCTGTTCCCATTCCACGAATCTGGGAGGGACCTAAGCTTGGCGGGTCCATTGTTCGGACCCGGCGAAGCCGGCGTACGGCTCTAAGTACTTCTTCCCGGCGAAGCCGGCTACCCGGCGAAGCGGGTATTCATTCTAGTTAAATATATGTGTGTGTGTGTGTGTGTGTGTGTGTGTGTGAGTGTGAGTGTGTGGGTGTGTGCGCGCGCGCGTGCGTGCGTGCGTGCGTGTGTGTGTGTGTGTGTGTGTTTGTGTGTTCACGCGCGCGCATATTTGAGTGTGTGGCCGCATCATACATTTTTATTGTAAGCTGAAGACAACTCAAACCTGACACACTTAGTGTTTTATGATCACTGTTGTCCACAAAGTTTAGCGACCTCCGTTACATTTCAAAGTCTCCGCTATCACAAAAATAAAATACACAACGGTGCACTATCTCGGAAACATTCTACAAAATTAATTTAAAAAAAACTGTTCAAGAAAAGACAGTATACAGTAAGTCACCATCTTGAATTTCCCTCCATCCAGAAGGGAGATAACTGCAATTTAATCTATCATGTAAAAAACGACAACCTCAAAACAAATCAAACCAAAAAATCTTGAACAAAACACACACAAACAAATAAACAAGTCGCGTAAGGCGAAAATACAATATTTAGTCAAGTAGCTGTCGAACTCACAGAATGAAACTGAACGCAATGCCATTTTTCAGCAAGATTCGTAGCATCGTCAGTCCACCGCTCATGGCACACCATTGACATTGACAAGAACAGCGGGGAAGTAGTTGCGCTGAGAAGGATAGCACGCTTTTCTGTACCTCTCTTCGTTTTAACTTTCTGGGCGTGTTTTTAATCCAAACATATCATATCTATTATGTTTTTTGGAATCAGGAACCGACAAGGAATAAGATGAAAGTGTTTTTAAATTGATTTCGAAAATTTTATTTTGATAATAATTTTTATATTTTTAATTTTCAGAGCTTGTTTTTAATCGCAATATAACATATTTATATGTTTTTGGAATAAAAAAATCATGGAAAATAAGATGAATGTAAATTTGGATCGTTTTATAAAAACATTTTTTTAAATTTTCAGATTTTTAATGACCAAAGTCATTAATTAATTTGTAAGACACCAAGCTGAAATGCAATACCGAAGTCCGGGCTTCGTCGAAGATTACTTGACCAAAATTGCAACCAATTTGGTTGAAAAATGAGAGCGTGACAGTGCCGCCTCAACTTTCACGAAAAGCCGGATATGACGTCATCAAAGACATTTATCAAAAAAATGAAAAAAACGTCTGAGGATATCATACCCAGAAACTCTCATGTCAAATTTCATAAAGATCGGTCCAGTAGTTTAGTCTGAATAGCTCTACACACACACACACACAGACAGACACACACACACACATACACCACGACCCTCGTCTCGATTCCCCCCTCTATGTTAAAACATTTAGTCAAAACTTGACTAAATGTAAAAAGAAAGGCGCACAGCTGGTACTGGTAGGTTGATCTTTGTGATAACCCTAAAACACATAGACTGCTAACGTTCTAAAATTGAGGATACAAAAAGAAAAGAAATGTTTGTTATTGGAATGTTTAATTGTTGATAAAACAAGTCATTCACTTGTCTTGTTTTGTCACAAATGTAGGCTAACGTTCCAATAAGTAACCTTTCTTGTTGTTTTGTGTCGATCTTTGTGGTATATTTTACTCAGGGATGATGCTTGATGGTGGCTGTTTGTACAAGTCCAACACTGTAAACTGAAGTATTCCACTTTGGAACACACGTTTTGCAACCAGTTGTGAACACGCATGGTAAACATTTAATAGTGTTTACCACGTGTTCGACTTTTTCAGTAGAATTGTATAGTAGTTCACATAAAAACAAAAAGACGAAAGCTTGAATTTTTGAGGGCGCAAGCAAGAAAGCGGCTGTTAATAATTTAAAAAAAACTACCCAAATCCAAAGCTTCAAATTGTGCACAGCATAAATTATATTCATTCACTTTTTCACACAAAGCCAACAAGAATTAGGACATTTCAGTTGCACATCAGGTTGTTATTGTGAAATACAATTGTCACCCTCTTCACCTCCACTTTTACGCACGAAGTCAATTACAAAATCAGTTAATGGTTTAAACAAAATGTTATTCATAATACATGACACGAAACAATGAACAGTATTCAACGAGAACACGAACTCAAGCAAAAAAGCCTACATCACGTGACCAAAACAATACAATATCAGCTAATCATTTAATATACAGATGGATTTATAACGTATTTGATTAGCTTTGTGTCATAAAGTACTTAATCAAAAGCTATTCCTGATCACTTAGTTTACACGGATGCAGACATGTCGACACAGAGCAGTACATGGCAAAAGGAAGTAAGGGAAGTAACTGCCTGAAAGTGCCCGACCATGAAAAAAGTCAGTTACTTCCCCTATCCAGCTTCGCCTGCTGACTTGACCAGGTCAAATGGTGACCCACTTCTAGTGTATGTTTGAGCGAACGAGGAAAAACAAGATCAAGACCAAGAAGAAGAAGAACAAGAACAAGAATAACAAGAAGAACAAGAACAAGAAGAACAAGAACAAGAACAACACGAACAAGAAGAACAAGAAGAACAAGAACAAGAACAAGAAGAACAAGAACAAGAAGAACAAGAACAAGAAGAACAAGAACAAGAAGAACAAGAACAAGAACAACAAGAACAAGACCAAGAAGAACAAGAACAAGAAAAAGAAGAACAAGAATGAGAAGAACAAGAACAAGAAGAACAAGAAAAAGAAAAACAAGAACAAGAAGAACAAGAACAAGAAGAACACGAACAAGAAGAACAAGCACAAGAATTGGAACAAGAACAAGAACAATAATAAGAACAAGAACAAGAAGAACAAGCACAAGAATTGGAACAAGAACAATAAGAAGAACAAGGACAAGAACAAGAACAAGAAGAACAAGAAGAACAAGAACAAGAAGAACAAGAACAAGTAGGACAAGAACAAGAAGAACAAGAACAAGAACAAGAAAAACAAGAACAAGAAGAACAAGAACAAGAAGAACAAGAACAAGAAGAACAAGAACAAGAAGGACAAGAACAAGAAGAACAAGAAGAACAAGAACAAGAAGAACAAGAACAAGAAGAACAAGAACAAGAAGGACAAGAACAAGAACAAGAACAAGAAGGACAAGAACAAGAACAAGAAGAACAAGAAGAACAAGAAGAACAAGAAGAACATGAAGAAGAAGAAGAAGAAAAACAAGAAGAAGAAAAACAAGAACAAGAAAAACAAGAACAAGAAGAACAAGAACAAGAAGAAGAAGAAGAACAAGAACAAGAACAAGAAGAACAAGAACAAGAACAAGAAGAACAAGATCAATATGAAGAACAAGAAGAACAAGATCAATATGAAGAACAAGAAGAACAAGATCAATATGAAGAACAAGAAGAACAAGATCAATATGAAGAACAAGAAGAAGAAGAAGAAGAACAAGAAGAACAAGAACAAGAAGAACAAGAACAAGAACAAGAAGAACAAGAACAAGAACAAGAACAAGAAGAACAAGAACAAGAAGAACAAGAACAAGAAGAACAAGAACAAGAAGAACAAGAACAAGAACAAGAAGAACAAGAAGAACAAGAACAAGAAGAACAAGAAGAACAAGAAGAACAAGAAGAACAAGAACAAGAAGAACAAGAACAAGAAGAACAAGAACAAGAAGAACAAGAAGAACAAGAAGAACAAGAACAAGAACAAGAAGAACAAGAACAAGAAGAACAAGAACAAGAAGAACAAGAACAAGAACAAGAAGAACAAGAACAAGAAGAACAAGAACAAGAACAAGAAGAACAAGAACAAGAAGAACAAGAACAAGAACAAGACCAAGACCAAGAAGAACAAGAAAAACAAGAACAAGAACAAGACCAAGAACAACAAGAAGAACAAGAAGAACAAGACCAAGAAGAACAAGACCAAGAAGAACAAGAAAAACAAGAAGAACAATTTGTATATTTGTATAAAATATAATTAAAGATTATCAAGATAAGTGTTGAAGCTATCACTTGTTCGCCATGTTTTGCTATCTGAATGTGTATTGATTATAAGTTCAAGAACGTGTCCATAAGCAATCTGCTTGTTAACGTTCTTAATGTTGTTATTGTTTGAAACGTGTGTATGAGAATTTGAATAAACACGCTTAAACCAACAAGAACAAGAACAAGAAGAACAAGAACAAGAAGAACAAGAAGAACAAGAACAAGAACAAGAAGAACAAGAACAAGAAGCATACACAATACACACACTCTAAACAAAAGTGTTCCACTTTAAAACACATTTGTGTAACAAGTTTTGAACACTGTGTGATATAGTCCACAGTTGTACAAGCAAAAGAGGCACACCTATCAAACACATCGTATCACAGGTGTTCATTTCAACACTATGTGTGCCGAGCAACTTTTGCCAGTAGAGCTGTGTACTGAATGTCACAATATGTTTATCACGTGTTACAGAAATGTGTACCGAATGTCACAACATGTTTATCACTTCATGTGTTACAGAAATGTGTACAGAATGTCACAACATGTTTATCACTTGTTACAGAAATGTGTACTGAATGTCACAACATGTTTATCACTTGTTACAGAAATGTGTACTGAATGTCACAACATGTTTATCACGTGTTACAGAAATGTGTACTGAATGTCACAACATGTTTATCCCTTGTTATAGAAATGTGTACTGGATGTCACAACATGTTTATCACTTGTTACAGAAATATGTACTGAATGTCACAACATGTGTATCACTTGTTACAGAATCGTGTACTGAATGTCACAACATGTTTATCACGTGTTACAGAAATGTGTACTGAATGTCACAACATGTTTATCACTTGTTACAGAAATGTGTACTGAATGTCACAACATGTTTATCACTTGTTACAGAAATGTGTACTGAATGTCACAACATGTTTATCACTTGTTACAGAAATGTGTACTGAATGTCACAACATGTTTATCACTTGTTACAGAAATGTGTACTGATTGTCACAAAATGTTTACTCACTCAGTTGTTACAGAAATGTGTTTAAAAGTGGAACAATTCTGTTTATTAGAGTGATGGTGAACAAGAACAAGCAGTCTTCTTCTTCTTCTGCGTTTTCTTCTTCTGTCTCTGTCTGTCTGTCTGTCTGTCTGTCTGCCTGCCTGTCTGGCTGTCTGTCTAGTACACACACGCGGGCTCGTCACCCGCGTGTTCTCTAACTGTGTCGTCTCTCAGTGCTCGCGCGCAGAGGGCCGTGTGCAAAGCGTTGTACTCAAAAAGCCTTGTGGCGCTATGTATATCCGAAAGTGGCACAGATAAAAATGAAACAATAATTTCGTCTATCCATACATCTATTTCACGTACACAATTCACACCAGCTTCAATCTATTTATCTCCCCCCCCCCCCCCCCCCTCTCTCTCTCTCTCTCTCTCTCTCTCTCTCTCTCTCTCTCTCTCTCTCTCTCTCTCTCTCTCTTCCGACATTCCTGAGCCAAACTACCAGCACAGATATAGTTTTAAGAGCAGATATTTGTCAAAATAAAATATATTTGTCTTAAATGGTATTCATGTTTTTGTATTTAACATGCCCCTCCCCTCTTTATTAACATAATGTACACATAACCTTTTCAGAAGAAGGGACTTAAAGGCATATGTACTCGATGACTATACACGCTAATTGCTTTACCAACAGCTGGAGACATGCTAAATTAAGTTCCCTGCAAAATATTGTGGTCTAGGACCCCTTCAATGTTGAGATATGTTAATTTTCCTTTTGATCTGGATCGTCCTATTTATAGATTTGGCAACACATGTAACGTTGATGCAAGGGAGCTAACACCGCGGCTTTGTTGACATCCTCACTTTTTCAGAGGCTAGAACAAGCTGTAATGCATGTATTATGGTCCGCGCATGGTGACATATCGTCATTATATGGTCTTATGGTGCGTTTGACATCGATTATGGGCAAACTACACTTTGTAAACACGGGAGCGCGTACATTGCGTGCCTTTAAAAACCAACAACCATTCAGACGTGTGATGATCTTTGCAACGTGTTGCTTGTTTGATTGCTTTTCTTTACAATGTAATGTATGGCTTAGAGCATGGTGTTAAGTCTGGTCTATACCACTAAATTAACTCGCAATGTACCTCTATGCAATGCATTTTGTGTACATATGTAATGTGTTTTCACTTTAGTTATTTATTAAAATGTAGAATTTTAGGGTTTTTTTCTCTCTCTCTCACTCTGTCTCTCTCTTTCTTTCTCTCTGTCTGTCTCTTTCTTTCTCTCTCTGTCTCTCTCTTTCTCTCTCTCTCTCTCTCTGTCTCTCTCTTTCTCTCTGTCTGTCTCTCTCTCTCTCTCTCTCTCTCTCTCTCTCTTGCCCCACCCTCGCCCTCTCTCTCTCTCTCTCTTTCTCTCTTTCTCTCTGTCTCTCTCTGTCTCTCTGTGTGTCTGTCTCTGTCTTTATCTCTCTCTGTCTCTGTCTCTCTCTCTCTCTGTATCTCTCTCTCTCTCTCTCTCTCTCTCTCTCTCTCTCTCTCCCTCTCCCTGTCTTTCTGGTATACACGATAACATCTTTCTTCAAGATCAAGCCCTGAAAACGGCTC
This sequence comes from Littorina saxatilis, assembly GCF_037325665.1. Lineage (NCBI taxonomy): Eukaryota > Metazoa > Mollusca > Gastropoda > Littorinimorpha > Littorinidae > Littorina > Littorina saxatilis. The sequence continues at coordinate 63,821,526 of NC_090252.1, forward strand.
CTCTTTTCTTTTTACGTGTGTTACTCTTGTCACATGACTTGTACTTTGTCTCTGAATTCTGAATGTATTTATTGACAGAAACATTCTTCCTCTAAGCATATTCGCAGTTTGACAATTCACATCGACAACACTTTTTCCAATGACATGTTGGCAGCAATGTGCTACCATACCATTGCCACCTCAGTGTAATGTAATGAGTTATGCACCCCGGGTACACAGAGTGTGTCACTTGGTCGCTGTCGTTGTGTCGACACCACGCATGCATAAGGAAGAATACTTCAACCAGGAAGTGTTAGTTCTGTGTTGCATTTCGTCTCAGCTCAGCACACTGTACAACGATTTGTTCTCACTATCTCAGTCTGTATTGCAACTTGATTCATTACTGTTGAACATTACGTTTGTTTTGCAATCAAGGCATAAACGGGAGTGCAAGATAGTGAACACCCGTGTTTGGAGTCTGTGACCGACAGTACTGTATACTTTACGCGATCAAGAAAAAGATTTAAGGCGGTTCAGGGGATCATAGGATCATAATTATGTTAGTTGCATTTCTTGGAGTGTGAAGTGTTGAGTTGAGGACTGTGAAGTGTAGCGTTACAACTACACAGCACAGTGCTGTAAAAAGATCAGTGTAACACGTGTTAATGTGTTGATTTGAGGACTATGAACTGTAGCGTTACAACTACACAGCACAGTGCTGTAAAAAGATCAGTGTAACACGTGTTGATGTGTTGATTTGAGGACTGTGAAGTGTAGCGTTACAACTACACAGCACAGTGCTGTAAAAAGATCAGTGTAACACGTGTTAATGTGTTGGGCTGAGGACTGTGAACTCATATGTGTAGCGGTTACAACTAGTACACAGCACAGTGCTGTAAAAAGATCAGTGTAACACGTGTTGATGTGTTGGGCTGAGGACTGTGAACTCATATGTGTAGCGGTTACAACTAGTACACAGCACAGTGCTGTAAAAAGATCAGTGTAACACGTGTTGATGTGTTGCGCTGAGGACTGTGAACTGTAGCGTTACAACTACACAGCAAAGTGCTGTAAAAAGAGTAGTGTAACACGTGTTGATGTGTTGGGCTGAGGACTGTGAACTGTAGTGTTACAACTACACAGCAAAGTGATGTAAAAAGATCAGTATAACACGTGTTGATGTGTCAGTTGGGCTGAGGACTGTGAACTGTAGCGTTACAACTACACAGCAAAGTGCTGTAAAAAGAGAGTGTAACACGTGTTGATGTGTTGATTTGAGGACTGTGAACTGTAGCGTTACAGCAAAACACAGCACAGTGCACTGAATCTTTATGTTGGACTGAACATCTTGAGAGCTGTGTCTGAGCACCACGGGTAAGTCGGTTCTGTCGTTATACAACAATAACATATATATATATATATCAAACGCAATCGCCCACAAGAAAGATGCAAAAGCCAACACACATTTTGTTCTCCAAAATAAGGCCTTTTTTGAAGAGCAAATCCCTTTTCTTGGAATCAATACCTTATTCTAAGAAATAAGATATATTTCTGTTCCACTCTCCACCGTCCCCCACCCCCGTCCACACACTCACACTGTACCCCAACACCTTCGTCGTCACGGGTAGGTGCTAGCCGTTGTGTCCGTGAGCGGGGTGGTCACCCGACTTGACTGTTGGTTCTCTTCTACACATCACTGATACTCTCCCTACACACATCATACCCTCCCTACACACATCATACCCTCCCTACACACATCATACCCTCCCTATACACATCATTAACAGCTATTGTGTTTTCAGCGTAACAATAGGGTCCGATATTTAGACCAGACAAGTATGATGCCGACGAGTTGAAGACGAGTCGCATTATACTTGTTCAAGTCTAAATATCGGATCCTATTGCTACGCTGAAAACACAATAGTGATTATATAGCTGTTCTGACCTTGATTTGTTGTTCCAAACTTACAAAATGACAGTTTTTGCGTCGATGCGTTGATCTCAGGTTTTGATAGCAGACGCCGTTTCTTATGCGCATTAGTTTTGCGCAGGCGCCACACTGACTTTGGAAAAAAACCTCGATTTGACAACACAGCTGTTAAAGTAAAACAGCTTTTTATTAGTTCATTCGTATACAACAAAAAGAAGTTTGAGTTTTTTTAATTTTGAACAAGACTACTTATGAAGAAGACCAAAACACAACATCAACGAAAAACTAGAAACAACTGACTGACTGACTATTAGGGTTTAACGTCCTCTTAGACCAACTGGTCTATATTGGGACAGGTATTGGTAATACGTTGAAGATATGGTGGCCGGATACTTTGATTCGAACAAGCCCGCTGTGGCTGTCTTCTTCGACACACCAGCATTGGGTTTGTCTCGTCAAAGTATCGAAATACGATCATGATAATTGGAGACGAGAGATGATGCATGCGTGTCTTCGTGTTTTCCAAGCCCTGAGACTTTCGCTGTGAACGTGGGATCTTTTTCGTGCGCATGTGTGCACACGGGGGTGTTCGGACACCGAAGAGAGTCTGCACAAAGTTGACTCCGAGAAATAAATCTCTCGCCGAACGTGGGGATCGAACCCACGCTGATAGCGACCAACTGGCTACAAAGCCAGCGCGCTACCAACTGAGCTACGTCCCCGCCCCGAAACAACTGAAGAACTAGGATGCAACAAGGGGAGGAGAAGAGAACAGCTAATCCGTACAACGCGAGCAGACGGCAGCGAAGTTTTCAGTTTGGGTGAATGGCATTTATACTTGTCTCGTCATGAAGCGAATTTTTCAACCTCAGTTATAAACGACTACATGAATGTTAGTGCCATGGGTTGTACATCAATACTTCAGAGGGAAAGTGGGGTATTTAGTGTGGAGTTACGAGATAAGAAAAGCCGAGTGCGAAAGTTTGTGTCAGTCGGCAACTGTGAGCTCACACAGGCACACAAAAACGGCTGTTCCGTTTTACTCCCCTGTTTGTACTACATCTTTCGACTTTGGGCATTTTGTGGTGTTTAGGGACAGAAAATAATTGGTTTAGTCCTGTTTCATCGGGAAGTTAGCAGAAAAGGGTATGCTATCGACATTTGTAAAGCTGAAAAACATTCCCGAGAAGAATTTCAAGTTGTCAGTGTATGCCGTTGTCGATTGAAACATCGCTGCGTGGTACAGATAGGTAAACCGGAACCATGCGTCTTTGTTATTGCCAATATGCTTTTGGATATTGGCAAAAATGGCCGACTTCCGTAGCATTATGCTTTGATGATCGGATAAGGGATGTGTGATACCATTTAATCACAGACCCCGAATTCCCCCACGTGTCCATCAGAATAGCTAAATACCCTCCCTACACACATCACACCCTCCCTACACGCATCATACCCTCACTACACACATCATACCCTCTCTACACACATCATACCCTCCCTACACGCATCCGGTATGTGTCCCCATGCCCAGCGTGATTCAATTTTTTTTTTTTTTTTTTTTTATACATCAGTGAGTTTCTGTGTACTCTAAGCGAACAGAGCGGACCAATTTCCTTTAAAGCTACCGCGCAGTCAGGCTGATCTAATGTGTTAAATATAAGCGAACAGGGCGGACCAATTTCCTTTAAAGCTACCGCGCAGTCAGGCTGATCTAATGTGTGAAATATAAGCGAACAGGGCGGACCAACCGCGCATCCAGGCTGATCTATCTCATGTGTGAAATATAACTGCGAACAGGGCGGACCAATTTCCGTTAAAGCTACCGCGCAGCCAGGCTGATCTAATGTGTGAGATATAAGCGAACAGGGCGGACCAATTTCCGTTAAAGCTACCGCGCATCCAGGCTGATCTAATGTGTGAAATATAAGCGAACAGGGCGGACCACTTTCCTTTAAAGCTACCACGCAGTCAGGCTGATCTAATGTGTGAAATATCAGCGAACAGGGCGGACCAATTTCATTTAAAGCTACCACGCAGTCAGGCTGATCTAATGTGTGAAATATCAGCGAACAGGGCGGACCACTTTCCTTTAAAGCTACCACGCAGTCAGGCTGATCTAATGTGTGAAATATCAGCGAACAGGGCGGACCAATTACCTTTAAATCTACCGCACAGTCAGGCTGATCTAATGTGTGAAATATAAGCGAACAGGGCGGACCAATTTCCTTTAAAGCTACCGCGCAGTCAGGCTGATCTAATGTGTGAAATATAAGCGAACAGGGCGGACCAACCGCGCATCCAGGCTGATCTATCTCATGTGTGAAATATAACTGCGAACAGGGCGGACCAATTTCCGTTAAAGCTACCGCGCAGTCAGGCTGATCTAACGTGTGAAATAAACGAACAGGGCGGACCAATTTCCGTTAAAGCTACCGCGCAGTGAGGCTGATCTAATGTGTGAAATATAAGCGAACAGGGCGGACCAATGTCCTTTAAAGCTACCGCGCAGTCAGGCTGATCTAATGTGTGAAATAAGCGAACAGGGCGGACCAATTTCCTTTAAAGCTACCGCGCAGTCAGGCTGATCTAATGTGTGAAACAAGCGAACAGGGCGGACCAATTTCCTTTAAAGCTACCGCGCAGTCAGGCTGATCTAATGTGTGAAACAAGCGAACAGGGCGGACGAATTTCCTTTAAAGCTACCGCGCAGTCAGGCTGATCTAATGTGTGAAACAAGCGAACAGGGCGGACCAATTACCTTTAAAGCTACCGCACAGTCAGGCTGATCTAATGTGTGAAATATAAGCGAACAGGGCGGACCAATTTCATTTAAAGCTACCACGCAGTCAGGCTGATCTAATGTGTGAAATATCAGCGAACAGGGCGGACCAATGTCCTTTAAAGCTACCGCGCAGCCAGGCTGATCTAATGTGTGAAATATAAGCGAACAGGCCGGACCAATGTCCTTTAAAGCTACCGCGCAGCCAGGCTGATCTAATGTGTGAAATATAAGCGAACAGGGCGGACCACTTTCCTTTAAAGCTACCACGCAGTCAGGCTGATCTAATGTGTGAAATATCAGCGAACAGGGCGGACCAATTACCTTTAAATCTACCGCACAGTCAGGCTGATCTAATGTGTGAAATATAAGCGAACAGGGCGGACCAATTTCATTTAAAGCTACCACGCAGTCAGGCTGATCTAATGTGTGAAATAAGCGCCCACAGCAATTAATCCAGGTGTGTGACTATGGTTGTCCAGGGTAGCTGCAGTTGATATGCAATACATGGAACATTCCACGAAGCGGCCTCTCCAAACAGATCCTTAGAATAGCGGAGGTGTGTCAATAGCCTAACTGCAAACATCATGTTTATCTGAAGAACATGCTCATTTCTCGCTGTTTGAAAGCTCAGAGACTCATGAAAAAAAGCACACACACTTTAGAAGTCTCTCTTTTTTCAAATCAGTCATCACGGTGCTATTTTAAGCGTAAACACACACATATAAAGACTTGAACACAGTCACACAATACAACATGCTCTCCGGTAAAACTTCCCGCCACGTTCCTGCGGAATTTCTGTCACTGAACATAGTCATTGGAACCCCCAAGGTCATCTAAATCTATTGTTGCTATAATTGCGCGCTGCCTCAACTGGTCAGGTTTGTGAACAGTCAAGCTACGGCCCGGGCATTTCAACCCGGCTGCAGATACCAGACCTACATAATGAGTTCTCCCTTCCAGGGGAATTCCCATCGCACTTACCCTTCTTGCGAGGGTGGAGGGGGGAGAAGGGAGGGAGGGAGGGGAGAAAGGGACTGTCCCAGTTTTGTTGCTACCACAGTGCAGTCTGGGGCATACACGATGTGATAGTCTGAACAGTGCAGTCTGGGGCATACACGGTTTGATAGTCTGAACAGTGCAGTCTGGGGCATACACGGTTTGATAGTCTGAACAGTGCAGTCTGGGGCATACACGATGTGATAGTCTAAACAGTGCAGTCTGGGGCATACACGATTTGATAGTCTGAACAGTGCAGTCTGGGGCATACACGGGTTGATAGTCTAAACAGTGCAGTCTGGGGCATACACGATGTGATAGTCTGAACAGTGCAGTCTGGGGCATACACGATTTGATAGTCTGAACAGTGCAGTCTGGGGTATACACGGTTTGATAGTCTAAACAGTGCAGTCTGGGGCATACACGATGTGATAGTCTAAACAGTGCAGTCTGGGGCATACACGGTTTGATAGTCTAAACAGTGCAGTCTGGGGCATACACGGTTTGATAGTCTAAACAGTGCAGTCTGGGGCATACACGATGTGATAGTCTAAACAGTGCAGTCTGGGGTATACACGATGTGATAGTCTGAACAGTGCAGTCTGGGGCATACACGATGTGATAGTCTGAACAGTGCAGTCTGGGGCATACACGGTTTGATAGTCTGAACAGTGCAGTCTGGGGCATACACGATGTGATAGTCTGAACAGTGCAGTCTGGGGCATACACGATGTGATAGTCTGAACAGTACAGTCTGGGGCATACACGATGTGATAGTCTGAACAGTGCAGTCTGGGGCATACACGATGTGATAGTCTGAACAGTGCAGTCTGGGGCATACACGATGTGATAGTCTGAACAGTGCAGTCTGGGGCATACACGATGTGATAGTCTGAACAGTGCAGTCTGGGGCATACACGGTTTGATAGTCTGAACAGTGCAGTCTGGGGCATACACGATGTGATAGTCTGAACAGTGCAGTCTGGGGCATACACGATGTGATAGTCTGAACAGTGCAGTCTGGGGCATACACGATGTGATAGTCTGAACAGTGCAGTCTGGGGCATACACGATGTGATAGTCTGAACAGTGCAGTCTGGGGCATACACGATGTGATAGTCTGAACAGTGCAGTCTGGGGCATACACGGTTTGATAGTCTGAACAGTGCAGTCTGGGGCATACACGGTTTGATAGTCCAAACAGTGCAGTCTGGGGCATACACGGTTTGATAGTCTGAACAGTGCAGTCTGGGGCATACACGATGTGATAGTCTGAACAGTGCAGTCTGGGGCATACACGGTTTGATAGTCTGAACAGTGCAGTCTGGGGCATACACGATGTGATAGTCTGAACAGTGCAGTCTGGGGCATACACGATGTGATAGTCTTCTTCTTCTTCTTCTTCGGCGTTCCAGGATGTGATAGTCTGAACAGTGCAGTCTGGGGCATACACGGTTTGATAGTCTAAACAGTGCAGTCTGGGGTATACACGATGTGATAGTCTGAACAGTGCAGTCTGGGGCATACACGATGTGATAGTCTGAACAGTGCAGTCTGGGGCATACACGATGTGATAGTCTGAACAGTGCAGTCTGGGGCATACACGGTTTGATAGTCTGAACAGTGCAGTCTGGGGCATACACGATGTGATAGTCTGAACAGTGCAGTCTGGGGCATACACGATGTGATAGTCTGAACAGTGCAGTCTGGGGCATACACGATGTGATAGTCTGAACAGTGCAGTCTGGGGCATACACGATGTGATAGTCTGAACAGTGCAGTCTGGGGCATACACGGTTTGATAGTCTGAACAGTGCAGTCTGGGGCATACACGATGTGATAGTCTGAACAGTGCAGTCTGGGGCATACACGATGTGATAGTCTGAACAGTGCAGTCTGGGGCATACACGATGTGATAGTCTGAACAGTGCAGTCTGGGGCATACACGGTTTGATAGTCTAAACAGTGCAGTCTGGGGCATACACGATGTGATAGTCTGAACAGTGCAGTCTGGGGCATACACGATGTGATAGTCTGAACAGTGCAGTCTGGGGCATACACGATGTGATAGTCTGAACAGTGCAGTCTGGGGCATACACGATGTGATAGTCTGAACAGTGCAGTCTGGGGCATACACGGTTTGATAGTCTGAACAGTGCAGTCTGGGGCATACACGATGTGATAGTCTGAACAGTGCAGTCTGGGGCATACACGGTTTGATAGTCTAAATAGTGCAGTCTGGGGCATACACGATGTGATAGTCTGAACAGTGCAGTCTGGGGCATACACGATGTGATAGTCTGAACAGTGCAGTCTGGGGCATACACGATGTGATAGTCTGAACAGTGCAGTCTGGGGCATACACGGTTTGATAGTCTGAACAGTGCAGTCTGGGGCATACACGATGTGATAGTCTGAACAGTGCAGTCTGGGGCATACACGGTTTGATAGTCTGAACAGTGCAGTCTGGGGCATACACGATGTGATAGTCTGAACAGTGCAGTCTGGGGCATACACGATGTGATAGTCTAAACAGTGCAGTCTGGGGCATACACGATGTGATAGTCTGAACAGTGCAGTCTGGGGCATACACGATGTGATAGTCTGAACAGTGCAGTCTGGGGCATACACGATGTGATAGTCTGAACAGTGCTGTCTGGGGCATACACGATGTGATAGTCTGAACAGTGCAGTCTGGGGCATACACGATGTGATAGTCTGAACAGTGCTGTCTGGGGCATACACGATGTGATAGTCTAAACAGTGCAGTCTGGGGCATACACGATGTGATAGTCTGAACAGTGCAATCTGGGGCATACACGGTTTGATAGTCTGAACAGTGCAATCTGGGGCATACACGGTTTGATAGTCTGAACAGTGCAATCTGGGGCATACACGATGAGATAGTCTGAACAGTGCAGTCTGGGGCATACACGATGTGATAGTCTGAACAGTGCAGTCTGGGACATACACGACTTGACAGTCTGAACTGTGCAGTCTGGGGCACACACGATGTGATAGTCTGAACAGTGCAATCTGGGGCATACACGGTTTGATAGTCTGAACAGTGCAATCTGGGGCATACACGGTTTGATAGTCTGAACAGTGCAGTCTGGGGCATACACGATGTGATAGTCTGAACAGTGCAGTCTGGGGCATACACGATTTGATCGTCTGAACAGTGCAGTCTGGGGCATACACGATTTGATAGTCTGAACAGTGCAGTCTGGGGCATACACGGGTTGATAGTCTGAACAGTGCAGTCTGGGGCATACACGATGTGATAGTCTGAACAGTGCAGTCTGGGGCATACACGGGTTGATAGTCTGAACAGTGCAGTCTGGGGCATACACGATGTGATAGTCTGAACAGTGCAGTCTGGGGCATACACGATTTGATAGTCTAAACAGTTCAGTCTGGGGCATACACGATTTGATAGTCTAAACAGTTCAGTCTGGGGCATACACGATGTGATAGTCTGAACAGTGCAGTCTGGGACATACACGATTTGATAGTCTGAACAGTGCAGTCTGGGGCATACACGATTTGATAGTCTGAACAGTGCAGTCTGGGGCATACACGATGTGATAGTCTGAACAGTGCAATCTGGGGCATACACGATTTGATAGTCTAAACAGTGCAGTCTGGGGCATACACAGTTTGATAGTCTAAACAGTGCAATCTGGGGCATACACGGTTTGATAGTCTGAACAGTGCAGTCTGGGGCATACACGATGTGATAGTCTGAACAGTGCAGTCTGGGGCATACACGATGTGATAGTCTAAACAGTGCAGTCTGGGGCATACACGATGTGATAGTCTAAACAGTGCAGTCTGGGGCATACACGATGTGATAGTCTAAACAGTGCAGTCTGGGGCATACACGGTTTGATAGTCCAAACAGTGCAGTCTGGGGCATACACGGTTTGATAGTCTGAACAGTGCAGTCTGGGGCATACACGGTTTGATAGTCTGAACAGTGCAGTCTGGGGCATACACGGTTTGATAGTCTGAACAGTGCAGTCTGGGGCATACACGATGTGATAGTCTAAACAGTGCAGTCTGGGGTATACACGGTTTGATAGTCTGAACAGTGCAGTCTGGGGCATACACGATGTGATAGTCTGAACAGTGCAGTCTGGGGCATACACGGTTTGATAGTCTGAACAGTGCAGTCTGGGGCATACACGATGTGATAGTCTAAACAGTGCAGTCTGGGGCATACACGATGTGATAGTCTGAACAGTGCAGTCTGGGGCATACACGATGTGATAGTCTGAACAGTGCAGTCTGGGGCATACACGATGTGATAGTCTGAACAGTGCAGTCTGGGGCATACACGATGTGATAGTCTGAACAGTGCAGTCTGGGGCATACACGATGTGATAGTCTGAACAGTGCAGTCTGGGGCATACACGATGTGATAGTCTGAACAGTGCAGTCTGGGGCATACACGATGTGATAGTCTGAACAGTGCAGTCTGGGGCATACACGATGTGATAGTCTGAACAGTGCAGTCTGGGGCATACACGATGTGATAGTCTGAACAGTGCAGTCTGGGGCATACACGATGTGATAGTCTGAACAGTGCAGTCTGGGGCATACACGATGTGATAGTCTGAACAGTGCTGTCTGGGGCATACACGATGTGATAGTCTGAACAGTGCAGTCTGGGGCATACACGATGTGATAGTCTGAACAGTGCTGTCTGGGGCATACACGATGTGATAGTCTAAACAGTGCAGTCTGGGGCATACACGATGTGATAGTCTGAACAGTGCAATCTGGGGCATACACGGTTTGATAGTCTGAACAGTGCAATCTGGGGCATACACGGTTTGATAGTCTGAACAGTGCAGTCTGGGGCATACACGATGTGATAGTCTGAACAGTGCAGTCTGGGGCATACACGATTTGATAGTCTGAACAGTGCAATCTGGGGCATACACGGTTTGATAGTCTGAACAGTGCAATCTGGGGCATACACGGTTTGATAGTCTGAACAGTGCCGTCTGGGGCATACACGATGTGATAGTCTGAACAGTGCAGTCTGGGGCATACACGATTTGATAGTCTGAACAGTGCAGTCTGGGGCATACACGATTTGATAGTCTGAACAGTGCAATCTGGGGCATACACGGTTTGATAGTCTGAACAGTGCAATCTGGGGCATACCCGGTTTGATAGTCTGAACAGTGCAGTCTGGGGCATACACGATGTGATAGTCTGAACAGTGCAGTCTGGGGCATACACGATTTGATAGTCTGAACAGTGCAGTCTGGGGCATACACGATTTGATAGTCTGAACAGTGCAGTCTGGGGCATACACGGGTTGATAGTCTGAACAGTGTAGTCTGGGGCATACACGATGTGATAGTCTGAACAGTGCAGTCTGGGGCATACACGGGTTGATAGTCTGAACAGTGCAGTCTGGGGCATACACGGGTTGATAGTCTGAACAGTGCAGTCTGGGGCATACACGATTTGATAGTCTGAACAGTGCAGTCTGGGGCATACACGATTTGATAGTCTGAACAGTGCAGTCTGGGGCATACACGATTTGATAGTCTAAACAGTGCAGTCTGGGGCATACACGATGTGATAGTCTGAACAGTGCAGTCTGGGGCATACACGATTTGATAGTCTGAACAGTGCAGTCTGGGGCATACACGATTTGATAGTCTAAACAGTGCAGTCTGGGGCATACACGATGTGATAGTCTGAACAGTGCAATCTGGGGCATACACGATTTGATAGTCCAAACAGTGCAGTCTGGGGCATACACGGTTTGATAGTCTGAACAGTGCAGTCTGGGGCATACACGATGTGATAGTCTGAACAGTGCAGTCTGGGGTATACACGATGTGATAGTCTGAACAGTGCAGTCTGGGGCATACACGATTTGATAGTCTGAACAGTGCAGTCTGGGGCATACACGATGTGATAGTCTGAACAGTGCAGTCTGGGGCATACACGATGAGATAGTCTGAACAGTGCAGTCTGGGGCATACACGATTTGATAGTCTGAACAGTGCAGTCTGGGGCATACACGATGAGATAGTCTGAACAGTGCAGTCTGGGGCATACACGATGTGATAGTCTGAACAGTGCAGTCTGGGGCATACACGATGAGATAGTCTGAACAGTGCAGTCTGGGGCATACACGATTTGATAGTCTGAACAGTGCAGTCTGGGGCATACACGATTTGATAGTCTGAACAGTGCAGTCTGGGGCATACACGATGTGATAGTCTGAACAGTGCAGTCTGGGGCATACACGATGAGATAGTCTGAACAGTGCAGTCTGGGGTATACACGGTGTGATAGTCTGAACAGTGCAGTCTGGGGCATACACGATGTGATAGTCTGAACAGTGCAGTCTGGGGCATACACGATGTGATAGTCTGAACAGTGCAGTCTGGGGCATACACGGTTTGATAGTCCAAACAGTGCAGTCTGGGGCATACACGGTTTGATAGTCTGAACAGTGCAGTCTGGGGCATACACGGTGTGATAGTCTAAACAGTGCAGTCTGGGGCATACACGATGTGATAGTCTGAACAGTGCAGTCTGGGGCATACACGGTTTGATAGTCTGAACAGTGCAGTCTGGGGCATACACGATGTGATAGTCTGAACAGTGCAGTCTGGGGCATACACGATGTGATAGTCTGAACAGTGCAGTCTGGGGCATACACGATTTGATAGTCTGAACAGTGCAGTCTGGGGCATACACGATTTGATAGTCTAAACAGTGCAGTCTGGGGTATACACGGTTTGATAGTCTGAACAGTGCAGTCTGGGGCATACACGGTTTGATAGTCTAAACAGTGCATGCCAAACATAACATTTACAGGAGATGACGGGGTAAGGTCGGGGGATCACGGTCTCATTTACCGTGTTTATATAATTATATCCAATAGACCTTTTCGGTATCTGAGCAGCTCTCGCGAGACACGGTCTTTGTTATGCTTTGAACATCGCGAGAACTTCGAACCTTGGCTTGTGCAGCTCGCACGAGATCGCTGTACCGCATGCTCTGTTGTTTGCGAGATATTACGAGAGCTTGGAATACCGATAGGGTCTATTCAAACAGCCAACTTTTTATAAATCGTAATCCTTGTAAAATAAAGTTCAGTTTAATTCTGTTCTCTCTCTCTCTCTCTCTCTCTCTCTCTCTCTCTCTCTCTCTCTCTCTCTCTCTCTCTCTCTCTCTCTCTCTCTCTCTCTCTCTCTCTCTCTCTCTCTCTCTCTCTCTCTCCTTTTTTCTCTCCCTCCTTCTCTCTCTCTCCCTCTCTCTCTGTTTCCCCTCTGTCTCTGTCTCTGTCTCTGTCACAGTCTCTCTATGTGTCTGTCTCTCTCTCAGCTGCAACCACTTGGGAAGAAATCAGTGGTAAAATATATTCCCTTCACTACTACTTTGATCTACTTTACATTTCAACAACATTGCTTTTGCAACAAGATGAATACGATCTTCAAGCCATTGTTAAATCCATACCTGTAAAAGAAGCCGCCAAACGTCAGTGTGATACATGAATGTATAGGTAAAACGCCAGGCAAGTCCTGAAGGCAGCGTGCAACACACTCGTGTCTGGACACGCTACAACTGTTGATCTGTGTTAGGACGGGCCGTTACCGGCAGTTGTCAATACGTTTCATATCAGCGATCACAACTTGCTTTGACGTGTTTCTAAGCGTATTCAAACTGTTTTTGCTGAATCTTTATAAGAAAGCATTCATGTCATGACTATAACAGCGTCAACGGTTTGGCGGCTGTCCAAATACAACCCCAAACAGTCTCAACAGTGGAGTGTGCCAACGGGTTAACGCGTTCTTAAGTAAATACACACTGACTGCATGCTAGCAATGAAACAAGTTCATGTTTACTCAGGAGAAAAAAACACCAATCACTGTATGATAATGTTCCAAGGTCGCTTTCACAACGCGTGGCAGTGTTTAAATAAATGTGTGCATTTGAACCAGCAACTATAATTCTTATTTACATCATGGGTTTGATTTCCAGAATGTAATGTTGACGTTGCGCAACCCAGGTGTGGACGTGTTCAGGTGTAACCAGCCACCTGCATTTGTGGCAGAGTGACCGAGGTCATTTACGTGCCATCACAGTGGCACGGGTTGGGACATGGATACCATCTCTGAGTGTGCACATAACATCGGCCCGTGTGCGTCCTGGTCTGGATTCGAACCCGTAGTCAGGGAACTCGTGGCAAGGAAACACAACAATACTTTACTCTCTCTCAAAGTGACAGGCATGCATTTTCATATCGACACAGACTTTCTATACGTGTCGTGTGGCTTTCTGCCCGATGTTTTCGGTGTGACAGTTGCTAGTGTTGTTGTCACACTGTTGTTTGCAACGCCAGACGTCCCCACAGACACACACACACACACACACGCCGTGTGACTACAAGAAGAGTTTACATTGCTGTTCGGTACAGGACTGAGTGTGGTACCTGGATATTGGCTGCAGAGTGTTTCGCCGATACGCTCTGCTGATGCGAACAGCCACTAGTACTGTAATTGTCTTCTTCAATCAATCAATCAATGAGGCTTATATCGCGCATATTCCGTGGGTACAGTTCTAGGCGCCGTGTGAGATGAAATTTTATACGGCCAGTAATTGCAGCCATTTCGGCGCATATTTACCTTTCCCGGCCTATTATTCCAAGTCACACGGGTATAGGTAGACAAATATTAACTGTGCCTAAGCAATTTTGCCAGGAAAGACCTTTTTGTCAATCGTGGGATCTTTAACGTGCACACCCGAAGAGAGTCTGCACACAAAGTTGACTCTGAAATAAATTTCCCCCGAAGCTGGGATCGAACTCACGCTGACAGCGGCCAACTGAATACAAATCCAGCGCGCTACCAACTGAGCTATATCCCCGCCCCAATCTTGGGCGTATGACGAGTTGTATTCATCCTTTCTTAAATTCGGTTCTGGATGTTATAATTCATCATATCAGTCAACATTTGCATACGCGGCAGAGGCTAACTCTGGCCAAACGATAGGTATCTAAAAGTGATCCATCCAGTAGAAACCATGCGTGGTGTTTCTGGTGCGAGACAGAAGGTGCGCACTATGGCCACTATCAGCACCACCACTACCACCACAACTCCGACATCAACCTCTTCAGACTGTCGTTAGTTAACTCCGATTCGTATTTCTTGTTCCATTATTTCTTATTTGTCACTTAAAGCTTCCTGGACGAGTGGTTTTATCACGCATCATGGCGAGCTCCACCAGTGGTGAGGACATCCGTGACAAGTTGGTGGACATTGTGAAACTGCTTTACCCTGACGCTCTCACCCGTGACAACTTGGTGGACATAGTGAAACAGCTGTCTCCTGACGCTCGCACCCGTGACAACTTGGTGGACATTGTGAAACAGCTGCCCCCTGACGCTCTCACCCGTGACAACTTGGTGGACATAGTGAAACAGCTGTCTCCTGACGTTCTCACCCGTGACAAGTTGGTGGACATTGTGAAACAGCTGTCCCCTGACGCTCTCACCCGTGACAAGGTGGTGGACATTGTGAAACAGCTATCTCCTGACGCTCTCACCCGTGACAACTTGGTGGACATTGTGAAACAGCTGTCCCCTGACGCTCTCACCCGTGACAAGTTGGTGGACATAGTGAAACAGCTGTCTCCTAACGCTCGCACCCGTGATAACTTGGTGGACATTGTGAAACAGCTGTCCCCTGACGCTCGCACCCGTAAAAAGTTGATGTACATTGTGAAACAGCTGTCTCCTGACGCTCTCACCCGTGACAACTTGGTGGACATTGTGAAACAGCTATCTCCTGACGCTCTCACCCGTGACAACTTTGTGAAAATTGTGAAACAGCTGTCCCCTGACGCTATCACCCGTGACAACTTGCTGGATATTGTGAAGGAGCTGTACCCTGACGCTCTCACCCGTGACAAGTTGATGGACATTGTGAAACAGCTGTCGCCTGACGCTCTCACCCGTGACAAGTTGGTGGACATTGTGAAACAGCTGTCCCCTGACGCTCTCACCCGTGACAAGTTGGTGGACATTGTGAAACAGTTGTACCCTGACGCACTCACTCGTGAAAAGTTGGTGGACATTGTGAAACTGCTGTCCCCTGACGCTCTCACACGTGACAAGTTGGTGAACATTGTGAAACAGCTGTCTCCTGACTCTCTCACCCGTGACAAGTTGGTGAACATTGTGAAACAGCTATCCCCTGACGCTCTCACCCGTGACAACTTGGTGGACATTGTGAAACAGCTGTACCCTGACGCTCTCACCCACACCTACGTTGTACCACCTGTGCATCTTGCCAGGGTGCCTTATAACAAAGATACAGTACCCGGTACTGACCAGGAGGTGCTTGTGCTGCCCTCTAGTGAGCAGCTTCAGCAGCAGCAGGGCAACATTCAGGCAGACTTGGCACAGCAGCACGTGCTGCACAACTTGAAGCAGCTCGGAGATTCCGGAAAGGAGGTCATGTTCGTGGTGTCTGAGCTGAACTTTAAGGACTACCTCAACAAGCCGTTCTACGCCAAACACACAGGCAAGCTCCCAAAGCCAGCAAACCTACCTAAGGAGCTTCGGCATCACGGAAAGCAAGGAGACTTTGACATCCTGGTGATTCACCGACAGTATGGTATCATGATCGGAGAGATCAAGTCTGTCGGTAAGACCGAGGCAAGCCGAGAGGACACTGAGGTGGTCAAGGTTATTGACAAGGCGGTCAAGCAGTTGGACAAGTGTGAGGTGCACGCCAGACACATGGTCAGTGACATTGCTCCCGGCCTGACTGTGAGGAAGACTCTCTTCTTGCCCTTCGTCAGCCATACCCAGCTGAGGCGGATACTGAATGACAAAAACAATTCCAAGTTACAACAGGTGAGAGAGAGCGAGAGAGAGAGAGAGAGAGAGAGAGAGAGAGAGAGAGAGAGAGAGAAAGATAGGTATAGAGAGAGAGAGACAGAGAGAGACAGGGAGAGAGAGAGAGGGAGAGGGAGGGGGGAGAGAGAGAGACAGACAGACAGACAGACAGACAGATACAGACAGACAGACAGACAGAGAGAGAGGGAGAGAGAGAGAGAGACTAAGAGAGAGAGAGACAGAGAGAGAGAGAGAGCGCCAAAGACAGAGAGAGACAGACAGACAGACAGATAGACAGTCAGTATTTTACAACCTAATGAGCTATTCAATAGTTTATAAATCGACTTTTTTTTTGTTCAACATCACGTGCCGCCTATCTGTGTGTAATACGCTGTGACTCATTATAGACAGATAAGTATTGTTGTGACGTTGTGATGTGTATTTTACGCAATTTTACGAGAGGTATAAATTATGTACATTGCAGGCAGTGTGTCAGAGCCTGGGTGCAGCCAACACAGCAGAGGCCATACAGCTGTGCTGTTGCTCTGACCAACTGTCCCAGCCTGCATCGTACTGGCACGTGACACCCGCCGTGTTATCACAGCTGAGCACCTGGTGGCAACACAGGATGGCCTGTACTGTGGACGCTCGTCTCACTGATCAACTTTACCTGGACATCGTAGCCAGGTGAGAGAAATGACATCCGTGTCAGTTACGTCACATGCACAGACGGTGCTGAAACAATGTCGTTATTTTACGTTTGAGTTTAGATTATCATTTATCTTTATCTTAATTGTTTCTGTTACAGGTTCATTGGTCCGGCCACCACGGTGTCTGTACCCTGCTACAACGGTGTCCGCGTGGAGGTGCGTACTACAGGACAGGCGGTGGTGGAACTGGGGCGGAGGCTGGCACTTCTGGTTCTGACCCTGCAACAGCTCGACCTGATGAGCAGAGACCCGCCACTGGTCTGCATTACGGGAGCGCCAGGAACAGGTGACAAGCTCACAGCTTCTCTTACTAGATTGTTTGTTTCTTATTTTGTTCCAGCGTCGCGGACGACGCTGGTATCTGTGGTTGGGAAGAACGTGCCTGTGGAGAATTAGTCTCCAAGCCAAAGCGCGCTGACTCTCCAAGCCAAAACAATTTCAAAGCTGAAAAAAAATGTACAATTTACGCGAAACGATTAAACACAGCTTTCGGGTGTTTTTTTTAATCTAAGATGTACATAAATATACCACTCCGACCATAAGGAAAAGAAAAAAAGACACACAAAAAAAAAGACCGAGAGGAGCCGAGTCAATCCGAGACCAACCGAGAGGACGTGTTTCGCGCCGTTTCGACGTCGTTTGTTCAGATGCGGCCGGTTGGATCAGTTGCGGTCATACAGGGGCGCCTTGCACAAGAAAAGATCTTCAACAATCCCGATCATCATCATGGTACAATAATGTTTTGTGCGCCCCCATGTATGTGTTCTGTGCTAATAATGCACGGTTGTGAAATGTCCGTACACATTTTGTGGCACTATGTAATTGTTAGTGCATCCTCCTGCGGATGCTTCGTGCTAAAAATGCACTTCCATTAAAATATTGTACGCTCATGTCAGTAATATATTTTCAATTGTTTCTCTGTCAATTTCAAGTGTTTGTTTCCAATTACTTCAGTATCTCCCTGTTGCAATTCCAGGTGATTCATTATGCATGTGCCAATTTGAGGTGTTTAATGCTGATTCCTGTATTTACAGTGTAAAATTAAAACTATTGTTTTCAAACATTCCTATGACACCTGGTAATGGTTCTGTGGTTTTGTTTTTAATTTGTATTTTGTTTTTCTGCAATAAATATTTGAAATGGATCTGATGCCGACTTACTACTTTTAGCACTCTTTTTCACCACATACAGATATTGCAATATCAACTTTTCCTTTCTACCTGTTTCAAACAAGCTCTATTTTTTAATTAAAAAGTTTTTACTAAATGTCTTAACATAGAGGGGGGAATCGAGACGAGGGTCTTCGTGTATGTGCGTGTGTGTGTGTGTGTGTGTGTGTGTGTGTGTGTGTGTGTGTGTGTGTGTGTGTGTGTGTGTGTGTGTGTGTGTGTGTGTGTGTGTGTGTGTGTGTGTGTCTGTCTGTCTGTGTGTGTGTAGAACGATTCAGACTAAACTACTGGACCGATCTTTATGAAATTTGACAGACTTCCTGGGAATGATATTCCAGGACGTTTTTTTTTTTTTTTTTTTATAAACGTCTTTTATGACGTCATATCCGGCTTTTTTGTACAAGTTGAGGCTGCACTGTCACACCCTCATTTTTCAATCAAATTGATTGAAATTTTGGCCAAGCAATCTTCGACGAAGGCCGGACTTCCGTATTGCATTTCAGTTTGGTGGCTTAAAAATTAATTAATGACTTTGGTCATTAAAAATCTGAAAATTGTAAAACAATAAATAAATTATAAAACGATCCAAATTTACGTTCATCTTATTCTTCATCCTTTTCTGATTCCAAAAACATATAAATATGTTATATTTGGATTAAAAACAAGCTCTGAAAATTAAAAATATAAAAATTATGATCAAAATTAAATTTCCGAAATCGTTTTAAAAACTATTTCATCTTATTCCTTGTCGGTTCCTGATTCCAAAAACATATAGATATGATATGTTTGGATTAAAAACACGCTCAGAAAGTTAAAACGAAGAGAGGTACAGTAAAGCGTGCTATGAAGCACAGCGCAACCGTTACCGCGCCAAACAGGCTCGTCACTTTCACTGCCTTTTGCACTAGCGGCGGACTACGTTCAGTTTCATTCTGTGAGTTCCACAGCTTGACTAAATGTAGTAATTTCGCCTTACGCGACTTGTTTTTTCTTGTGGCTGTTTGATCAATTCATAGCAAGCATTGACTGAAATAAACAATTTATATATCCAGCACAACATGCAATTCATTGACTTTTGACCCTAACCTTTTAAAACTTCCCAAAATAAATCTTTGGTGGACATTGCATCGACGCTGTTCATTTTGAATGAACATTTTTCTTGTTTCTTTGTTGTTGTTGGTCTTGCTGCCGATTTGTGACACTAAGCTCAGCCGTCTGTTTCGCGTTAAAGTCCAACATCGGCGCGCGGCAAATGCAGCTCTAGTTTCTTGTGCTGGCCTTCTACTATAACAAGGTTCAGTCTCCTGGGCGCACTCGGCTAACAAATTAAAGGCACAGTAAGCCTCCAGAAAAAGCTGTTCAAAGCAAACGCCCTGTATTTAGGGTCTTTGCTCAAAGTCGCACAGCTTTCAAAGGGAGATTTCTTTCCGACCAGGCCTTCCGGCAATTGTTCAAAATTCAGGTTGTCTTTTTACATGGCTAACTTCACGATTATTTTGCTGTACCAACTTTTGCCTGCCTTATCATCGACAAAACTCGGCTCAAAATCGGCTGAAAGTCGCACATGTGAACATCACTAGAAGGACATGACGTGAATGAGGTTACACCGTATACCTGCTGACTTGTGTGTTTGTTTGTTTGTTTGCTTGCTTAACGCCCAGCCGACCACGAAGGGCCATATCAGGGCGGTGCTGCTTTGACATATAACGTGCGCCACACACAAGACAGAAGTCGCAGCACAGGCTTCATGTCTCACCCAGTCACATTATTCTGACACCGGACCAACCAGTCCTAGCACTAACCCCACAATGCCAGACGCCAGGCGGAGCAGCCACTAGATTGCCAATTTTAAAGTCTTAGGTATGACCCGGCCGGGGTTCGAACCCACGACATCCCGATCACGGGGCGGACGCCTTACCACTAGGCCAACCGTGCCGGTTGACATGTGTGTGAAGGGTTCTGTGCTAATACTGCTGCCATAAAGAGAAACAAACCCACCACCACCACCGCCACCACCACCACCTCCACCACCACCACCACCGCCACCACCACCCTTTTAGTACTACTACTGCTGCTTCTGCCACTGTTTTATATTTGTTTAAAACACACCCACACAACATTTTGATAATGTCATTAATGTTCCTTTCATCGTCATCATCATCATCATCATCATCATCATCATCATCATCATCATCATCATCATCATCATCATCATCGTGAACAACAACAATAACTATTGTCATCATTTTCACGAGTTTTCATTCACAAGCACCTGGGAAATAAATGTCATGTTCCCCGGGGAATAAATCCCCGGTTACCATAGTTGCAGGAAGCCCTATTTCATGGATAATCAAAAGCAAACCCAATAGAAACGCTCGAGAATTCTTCGGCTCTTTTCATTAGCGTTTCCCCAGACCTAAACAGACGACACTGCTTCGCCAAGTTCCAAATACGAACTGGCAAACTGGCAAATGTAAACAAAAAACAAAACTTCCGCATCAAAGGTCATACATTTATGCTTTATCGCAAACAAATGAAACCTATCGATATGTTTTATCTTCTCACAAAGTCATGGAGTGCGTGTATCTCTGTTTGGAGAAACACGAACGTCAAGTTTAAGTCAAACCAATTGACCCCTGACACACACATTTTGACCCGTGCACAAGACGTTGTATCGATAAACTAAGCGCAAATAAAACAAGGAACTTAGTCGATAAATATCGACAGGGGGCGGACAAATGGTGCTTCACAGATCAGCTGACAGGCATTCATTTTCTGCAATCTCACTGCACACCTCTTCCAAAAGTGGAACTGTCACCTGTTGACATTTAAAAACACATGTAAATGTACACACAGTGACACAATAAAAAATCATGCGTAATGAGAATTATCCAAAAATATTATATGATGCACTGGTATCAAATGTGTTATGGTATTTTATGTTATCACAGAATCTAAGTCTTGAAAAATACACATGTTCACACAAAAATATGGCAAATACCACATGAGACTGAAATATACACAAATCTGCAGTAACTTGACTGAGAAATCACAAGCGGGTGTAGTTGTAGGCATCACAATCACAAGACAAACAAATTCTGCCTTTATGTTTAATATTTTTCAACAATAAATGTTGCAAATGTAACGAATAACTTCTCACCTTTTGTGAAATAATACTTTGAGCTTGACACACTTCTGACTGTACAGGGGTTTTCATCAACAACAAAAGTGGTGCTTGCTTCCTGAAACAAAATTATTCAATGATGAAAAGAACTGAATGTGGCAGTGTTCAAAGTGATATTCAAACTTGTATACAACTATCAGTACCTATACTGTAAAACGAGAAGGCTATTGGCATGCTCGTCAATCAGTATGTGTCATTCAGTGTTTTGTGCTGTAACAATGAAATGCAATCAATGCAAGTTCTTGTAGTCTAGAAATAAATACAACAATAATTTCAATTGAAACCACAAACTAGTCAAATAAATTGTGTAAATAGTTGGACAAAGAGATGCTTATTAACCCAGGGAAATAACAGGATTTCTTAGCAAAACTTTCCCAACCCAATTACCTGATTCGGTCCGGCTTTTCTGCTTTTAACACTTACTTTCAGTTTCACTAGAATATCATATCACAACTACAAGAATAACAATGGAACAGGAATGAGATTTTGTTTTGTTTTTGTAAACTACATCAGGATTTAACTCTGCTTACATACAAAATACGGACAGTGACGTTCAATCGTGGTGGCTGATCAGTGCACTGACTGACGGACGATTCGATTTGATCGCTTCACCACGCCTTTCCAACTATGTGCTCCCATACAGTTTTGGTAGATACATGCTTGTGCAAGTATGTTATTAGTATTACCAATATGAATCTTATTTTCCTTTCGATGGTCAGTTTTACTCACCTCTGTCACCTCTGTAACGGCAGTCACCTCTGCGAATGCTGTCGAAGAATCTAACCGAAAGTAAACATTCTGGGAATCTACGCGCATCGGCCTTGACGCAAGTTCAATGCTGAGCCAATGAGCGCGCCGCGGCGAAGTTGGCCGCTGTAAGTCTCGCAGCGCTGGCTGGCTGAGCGAGTTGCGTGTCCATCCATATTTAGGTCCAAGCCGCACCGTGAGACCAGATTAGTAGGTGCTTGATTTTGGTATTTTGATTTTACATAACATTAAACCTTTCTTGGGGTTCATGGTCATGGCAACAGCCATAATAATATTATATCATGTATAATATTACATTTCAGCATATTTGAATTACATGTCATCATACCAAACTGTCATGCATGTGTATTCCTACATCATTCTGATTGATCACAACCAAACCTACTATCAGTGGACACATCCAAATGTAAGCGCCTGTTCTTGACAACTTTTAATCGATCTAAAAATAGCAACTTGCTGGGCCCTTTGCCGCCAACAGACACTGTTTGGCCTGTAGGTAAAATGTACAATGTATTTTCTGATTTGTGCACAAAAGCTTTTTTTCTTTTTTCTTTTTTTTAACATAACAATGTTTAATGTCATTGTATGTTTAAAAGACCATGGTCATATTTGTAAAAAAAATGTTAAATTAGAAAATAAATAACATTTTGGTTCATGATTTTTCCTACACCTGTGCTGAAAATAAGACATAAAAATGTCGGTATATAAGTCACTCAAATACAGGTAGGTATGAATGGCTCGGTTTGAGTTTGTTGCAGTTGACCCTGCACAATGCGACATATCATGTTTTTGTTGAACAATTTTGACGTCACCCCTCCCATAGGGTGACGTATTTCACAACTTCCTGTGTTACACAAACTCTGTGATGACCAATTTTGACGTCACCCCTCCCATAGGGTGACGTATTTCACAACTTCCTGTGTTACACAAACTCTGTGATGACCAATTTTGACGTCACCCCTCCCATAGGGTGACGGATTTCACAACTTTCTACAGATGAACAATGTTGCCTTCACACCTCCCAAAGGGTGACGGATGTCACAACTTCCTGTGTACACAAACTGATGACGTATTTCACAACAAAATGGCGCTGCCCATGGTCAACCTCTAAACTATCCGTATAGAATGGGGGCGTCCTCGCCCCCATAAAAATAATAATAAAGAAACAAAGAACATAGCAACAAGAAATGAAGACATCTGACAAAGCCGAGCAAGCAGAATGACAAGTCTAATGAAAAACAGAGAGGCAATGAGAAACAAGATCGCGATTATCTTTCCTTCGCGGCACGACGCAAATCGTTTGTGTCCTTTGACCCAATTCGTGCAGTGCTGCACGATGCATATCTTCTGTGACCTTTGACTCAACGTAGCTTCAATATTCGATTACTAATATTTACCACTGAAAACCGAGGGGTGGAATACCGAGAGGGGCAGGGTGGTAGGGCGATGGTGAAATGTAATGAAGAGACACGTGTAGCAATAAGAGAAAACCGATTCTGCAATAACACAAACAAGAACAAAAAACCCAACACTGACCTATATGAATATTTAATTAGTAATATGATCGTCTGCGTTGCAGGTGTGCAAGTGAAGGGTTGGGGGGGGGGGGGGGGTAAGTTGATAATTAATTTGTGTGTGTCAGTGTTTGTGTTCATGGACTCATTGTGAGGGAGGGGGAGGGTGGGGTGGGGTGTGTTTCAGGTTTTGGTGTGGGTATGAAACGAGCAAAACAATACCCACACCACAAAATCTTGGAGGCAAAAAACACTCGCCGTCGCATCATTTTGTCCGCACAATATTATATGCACCAACAACCGGAAAGAAAGGTGACAATGGAAAAAGACTCATCTTTGCTTCCTGCGATTCCTTGCCCCCGACTCGAACGTCGCACGATAATCCACATAACAGATCTGTTGTGAGATGGTCAACGCTGACTGTGCAAGCAAATCACCTCGTTTGAAATACGACAATCCCATCGCTCGAATGCAACATGTGGGCACTATCGTCTCAAAGGCGCTTACTGTTGGTTTCACACACCACTCTGTAGTCGGAACCTACAGAACTTCGCATCCTCAAACCTGACATACTTGTCTCAACATTATAAACTCAAATCACACACAGTAAGTTGCTTTCGCACGCCAGCTTTGAACAACGTGCTGGGGCCCCGAACATGCATTATTATAACAGAACTCGCGTTTCAAACCATGGCTCCCTGTGTTGATTTTAATTTTGTACCACCAAAATGATGACAAAAACGATGTTTGGTGGTTTGTTGCCAGACCAGCTTTTTTGTCGGTCCGAGGGGGAGCATATCGTCTTTTGTTTCGTCAATAAATATGAAACAAAAGACGATATGCTCCCCCTCGGACCGACAAAAAAGCTGGTCTGTCAACAACCCATCAAACATCTTATATTGTCGTCGCTGTTGTTGCGGCAAGCGATACTGACAGAACAATGTTTCTGATGTCCTTATGGGGCTGTCACACTAGCGTTTTAGAGATACTTATGTCTGGCATATGAAAAGTCAAAAAATAATGTCAATACGTTGGCATACGTCCAAAAAAAGCATCAACATTATTTTAAATTGGACTTATGCATAACGTATTCATAGCGTACGTCTAACTTATTACAAACACATCACTAACTTATATCAAACTTATGATAGCGTATCATAGCGTATGTCTAGCGGCCTCGCCTTATGCCCAACGTATGAGTAACTTATGAGAAACCTATGCGCAGCGGGATCGGCGTGTTTCGAACGATCACGTGACAATCACAATAAATATTGCGTCAATCTCAGACAGAACATCATTCCACACTGTGCGAGCAACCAACATGGGTCCGAAGACGCAGACTGCTACCAAG
Organism: Littorina saxatilis; assembly: GCF_037325665.1. Lineage (NCBI taxonomy): Eukaryota > Metazoa > Mollusca > Gastropoda > Littorinimorpha > Littorinidae > Littorina > Littorina saxatilis. The sequence goes on from NC_090252.1 coordinate 63,846,794, forward strand.
CTTAAGAGCCGCAGAGGAAGAGCCATTTAAATACAGGGTCAGCAAAACGCCAACCATACGCTAGTTGTACGGTCGCGACACGTTCAATAAGTTACACGATCGTCAGACATGCTTCGAATAGGTAAGACATAGGTTACAAGTAAGTTACTAATAGGTTATCGATAAGTTAGCTGTATGGTACACTTTCCTGCTAGCGTATTTCGACGTATCTCAACGTATCTCGACGTATGAGTAAACTGCCTGTAACGTATTTAACATATGCGTAGCGTATGTCTAGCGTATGCCTAACGTATGAAGAGTACGTCGGCATACGTCCACACATTTTGAACATGTTCAAATTTTTGTTCTCGGTCTCAGCATACAACAACGTATGCCAGCTTATACCAGCGTGCTTTTAACGTATTACTACTTATAAGAAACCTACACCTAACCTAGGCTATGTCAAACGTACTCCAGCGTTTCGATGAAAATTCTCATAAGTCGGCATAAGTTACTGCTATACGTTATAGTGTGACAGCCCCATAACAGTGCTCTGATGCCAGCTAGTTTGCTCAAATGACGTCTTAGTTGAATGAATGACGCGATGTGTATGACGTTGTTTTTTGTCAAGTTTTACTTTATCGTCATCGTACCAGAACGTTCTAGTTTTGTTGGAGGACGGTTTGTTTTGTGCACGCTGTGTGTGTTGTCTGATTCCAGCCAAAATGCGTCAACTGAAGGAAAGGCATCCAGTTGACTCGGAGAAAAGTTTGTTCATTTAGTCTTCACGAAATGTAATTTTCCAAAATAAGAATGTTCTTGGCAGTTATCCATTTTGTTATGCTCATTGCTATGTTCCTGATGCTGTGTTTTGCGTGTAACTGGTGAAATGGACTCAATGTAACAGAGCCTTCCTTTCACATTGTATTGTAATACATGTATATTGTTTAGGTCATATTTTATGTGTGAACAGGTAAGACAGTTCTGGTACTGCAGGGGCCGGGTTGAGGTGGCTGATCGCGGGCCTACATCTTCCCTATCACCAGGGTCACGATGTGCAAGTCGTCTCTACATGTAACACTGCCTTGTTTTCACATTGTCCTGCAATATATATTAACCTTACTATTGTTTGTGTTCCAACAGGTAAGACGGTGGTGCTGGTGCTGCAAGGGTTAAGGTGGCTGCGACAGGGGCACGATGTGCACGTCCTGTCAACACGGTACCACACCCGGGCCGTCAGCACATCCATCAAACAACAGCTGGAGATGTCGCTGAGCGCGGGCCCGACGCCTTCCCTGACACCAGGCAGCGTGTCGTTCCACGGATATCATTTCTGGGACAGGGAGGCTGATGTCGAGCAGGCAGTCACCGACCTGGTGGCATGTGTGAAAAACGGCCACCTACACGTCTTGATCGACGAGGCGAGCTTTGACAGCAGGTTTGTGTTCATACGCGTGTGTGTGTGTGTGTGTGTGTGTGTGTGTGTGTGTGTGTGTGTGCGTGCGTGTGCGTGAGAGAGAGACAGACAGACAGACAGACAGACAGACAGAGAGAGAGAGGACAGACAGACAGACAGACAGAGAGAGAGAGAGAGAGAGAGAGAGAGAGAGAGAGAGAGAGAGAGAGAGAGAGAGAGAGAGAGAGAGAGAGAGAGAGAGGGAGAGTTAACTGTCTGATTCATGTAACTCGCACCACAGAGCACGCGCGGAATTGCATGTTGTTTTAACCACAGTGTGCGTAAATTGGTAAAATATCAAGTGACATCTTTTTTAAGATGCGGATAACGCATTACTATTATCAGCTTACCATGTCATGCGAGTGTGACACACATCACTAACACCATGTCTCCATTCTGTGTCACACATCTCTAACAACATGTCTCATGCGAGTGTGACACACATCTCTAACACCATGTCTCCATTCTGTGTCACAGCCAGAAGCATGGTCCCCGTCACACACAGCTTGTAACACGCCTAGCGCAGCAAGTACCACACCTGTACCTGTGGTGTGCCGGTATTGTGAACACCGAGATACCCCCAGCACTGCAGACACAGGTGTTCACTGTCCCCCTCCGCTCGGCGCCCGCCGTCCTGCGTGAAATACAACCCGTGATTCACAGGTTTAAAGTCCACGACTACAGCGACAGCGGCGTGCCTGCCCCTGGGGACGGGCTGAGCGTGATACGGCTGAGTCACCATGGCAACGCTCACACAGGTCGGTGGCCGGTGGACTGCGCACAGTGTGGTCAGGATATCGCTGCCGTGCTGCGCCGTCTGGGTGTGGGTAAGTTGTGTAGCTGATGATGATGATGATGATGATGATGATGATGTTGGAGGTAGTGGTGGTGTTGGTGGGGGTGATGGTGATGACGATGATGATGATGGTTGTGGTGGTGGTGGTGATGATGATGATGATGATGGTGGTGGTGGTGATGATGATGCTGATGGTGGTGGTGGTGGTGATGATAATGATTGTGGTAGGTTTGAGAGAGGGGTAAACCTTCCCAATCCCTAATGGTGTTTTACCCCCACCACCCCCCTCCCTCCCGAGAATATATTGAAAAGTCTTTGCTCAATTCAAAAGAACTAAATTTTCAATCAAATCCAAAGTCATGCAGGGAGAAAAAATGACGTCATTTGTATTGACGTAAACTTCAAAATTACGTCATGACGTCGAAGTTTTGCTGTCTGTGTTAGTTGAAAATGTACACACTATGTGATGATTTTATAAATCAAGTGTGTGTGTGGGAGGGGGGTGGGAGTGGTGGTGTGTGTGTTTGAGAAAACAAATACACGGATAGGTTGTAACGAATGTTTGCTTACATACATGACTATTTATCAAACAAGACTGTGTAACCGTTACAACCGTCGTTTTCCTGCAGGGAGGAGCGCCGCCAACAGTCCCTCCCGGCTGAGCTACCGCGACGTGTTCGTCCTGACCAGAAGCGACGATCTACAGGATGACGTCACAGATGAGGCAGGGCGGGTGACGTCACTAGCTAGCGGCGTGGTGCAGGGACTGAAGGATGCAGGTGTACCGGTGAGTGTGTTGGGGGTACAAGACTTGCATCACAACAGGGCGAGGTGGGAGCGAGCTGTGCAGGACGTGGCGGTGGCGGCAACGGACACAGTGACAGTAGCGGTGTATGGCTGTGTGAAAGGCCTGGAGCGGCGCGTGGTGGCCGTGTTACAGGACAGAGATCAGAGTGATGATGATAGAGGGTACACTGATGAGATGACTGATCTTAATGACAGGCTGGAGGCAGTATCACGCTGCACCACACAGCTCATCATGGTCCGCACGCCTCCTGTCACCACCACCACCCCGCCATCCCTTACAACAACCACTACCCCCACCACCACAACCACCCACACCACAACCTAATACAACAACCACTACCATCACCACAACGACCACCGATACCACCAGCGACGACGACCACCACCACCATCGCCAAAAGGAGGAGAGATATATAGGAAGTGTGTCTTGTCGGGACATGCCGCCATCATCACCATCGTCACCACCTCTACCGTGAGCTTCACCCCTGTCGTTACCACCACCTCTACCACCACCACCACCACCACCCCGACCACCACCACCACGACCACCACCACCACGACCACCACAACAACAACACCACCACCGCCTCCACCACCACCACCACTACTACCACAACAACAACATCAACAACAACAACAACACCAACAACAACAACCGCCACCAACACAAGAACATTGCCCAAAACACATCAGGTTATTCCTGGTTTTCACAGAGTGTAATCACTTGGAGATTGCCAGAGACAGATTTCGTCAGTTCTATGACGCAAAACAAGAATTGACGTCATCGTGCTTGTGTTTTACAAATGTTTACTGCCTGCTTGCAAAGTGGATAGCAAATCATGGCATTTCTCAAAAAGCACCAACAATAACACACAATCATGTTTAAATAAAACTGTTTTTGCTCTTCTATCTGTCGTATTGTATGTGTGTGTGTGTGTGTGTGTGTGTGTGTGTGTGCGTGCCTGCGTGCGTGTGTATGTGTGTGTGTGTGTGTGTATGTGTGTGTGTGTGTGTGTGTGTGTTCACGCGCGCGCATATTTGAGAGCGTGGCCGCATCATACATTCTCAGTGTAAGCTGAAGACAACTCAAACCTGACACACTTAGTGTTTTATGATCACTGTTGTCCACATTTCGAAGTCTCCGCTATCACAAAAATAAAATACACAACGGTGCACTATCTCGGAAACATTCTACAAAATTAAGTTAAAAAAACTGTTGAAGAAAATTTCCCTCCATCCAGAAGGGAGATAACTGCAATTTAATCTAACATGTAAAAAACGACAACCTCAAAACAAATCAAACCAAAAAACCTTGAACAAAACACACACAAACAAATAAAAAAAGAAAGGCGCACAGCTGGCAGGTTGATCTTTGTCATAACCCTAAAACACATACACTGCTGACGTTCCAAAATCGAGGATAAAAAAAACAAGAAATGTTTGTTATTGGAATGTTTAATTGTTGATAAAACAAGTCATTCACTTGTCTTGTTTTGTCACAAATATAGGCTAACGTTCCAATGAGTAACCTTTCTTGTTGTTGTGTGTTTTGTGTCGATCTGTGTGGTATGTTTCACTCAGGGATGATGCTTAATGGCGGCAGTTTGTGTCGATCTTTGTGGTATGTTTCACTCAGGGATGATGCTTGATGGCGGCAGTTTGTACAAGTCCAACACTGTAAACTGAAGTATTCCACTTTGGAACACACGTTTTGCAACCAGTTGTGAACACGCATGGTAAACATCTAATAGTGTTTAACATGTGTTCGACTTTTTCAGTAGAATTGTATAGTAGTTCACATAAAACAAAAAGACGAAAGCTTGAATTTTTCAGGGCGCGAGCAAGAAAGCGGCTGTTAATAATTTTTAAAATCAACTACCCAAATCCAAAGCTTCAAATTGTGCACAGCATAAATTATATTCATTCACTTTTTCACACAAAGCCAACAAGAATTAGGACATTTCAGTTGCACATCAGGTTCTTATTGTGAAATACAATTGTCACCCTCTTCAGCTCCACTTTTTTTCGCACGAAGTCAATTACAAAATCATCTAATGGTTTAAACAAAATGTTATTCATAATACATGACACGAAACATTGAACAGTATGCAACGAGGACACGAACTCAAGCAAAAAAGCCAACATCACGTGACCAAAACAATACAATATCAGCTAATCATTTAATATACAGATGGATTTATAACGTATTTGATTAGCTGTGTGTAATAAATTACAAGATCAAAAGCTATTCCTGATAACTTATTTTACACGGATGCAGACATGTCGACACAGAGCAGTACACGGCGAAATGAAGTAAGGGAAGTAACTGCCTGAAAAGTGCCCGACCCGGAAAATAGTCAGTTACTTCCCCTATCCAGCTTCGCGTGCTGACTTGACCAGGTCAAATGGTGACCCACTTCTAGCGTATGTTTGAGCGAACGAGGAAAAAGAAGAAGAACAAGAACAAGAAGAACAAGAAGCATACACAATACACACACTCTAAACAAAAGTGTTCCACTTTAAAACACATTTGTGTAACACGTTTTGAACACTGTGTGATATAGTCCACAGTTGTACACGCAAAAGAGGCACACC
>NC_090252.1:63857426-63858973 GCF_037325665.1 Littorina saxatilis
CCGTCTGCTGTGGTGCAGTTGGTGACGTCATGAGGTGACAGCGTGTTTGAGAAATTGTGTTAGCGTTCTGCTGATACTCCAGTTCTTTCTATTGCGATAATGTTCAGTTTTAAACTGGCGTGCCTTCCTAGCTCTCTCAAGCACAATCAGCCCTTCGGCTACCAATCATCACTCTCATTATATTATATGTGGACCGTTAACGATTAGGCTACCGCCCTGATATGGCCCTTCGTGGTTAAACAAACAAACAAATTAGGCTGCAATTTACCACTTTGAGCACCATCACCATGGGTACTTCATGTAGTGTCTTTCTGGTATTACACAAAGACACCCTTTCTGGTGAAAATACAACAACAAACTAGACCGTGAGTCTAGAAGATGATGATTTACCGATGACGACATTGGTGCTCAATAAACGATTCTAAGCAAATGGCGTCATTTTGTATTTCCAAATGGTGTCAACTGTTAATAATTAAATCCCTTCATTGTATTGCAAGGTAGAGGTTTTACATCACACAATGATTCTGTGGTGATCAAAGTACCTTGAGAGCCTGAGAAGCAAAAACAACATTCATTGACCAACATTGCGTGCCATCTCGGGCTTTAAACAGCCTAAAGCGTGTTCCGTTTCCTTGAGAACTACATCCATACCAGCTTAACCATACACTGCGGAAACAGGACTCACAGCCGCATTCCATCCTCCATCACAAAGGTAGGTTCTGTAAAGCGCTGTTCACATGGCAGACTTGCAACCAATTTTTCCCCAACTTTAGTCGTTTGAAAATCTGTCCCCAGTCGTCGAGGTCAAGTCGGCGAAAAGTGTGCCATGTGAACGGCCCCAGCGATTTAGGTACGATTTAGGCCAGATTCAGCAGCGACTCCAAAACTGCTCGACTAAGCCGTGACTTGTTGAAGATTTTGCGCAGACTTTTCGTATTGCGCTTACTGATTGGTTAGCTCTAGCCGACCCACGCTACTGATTGGTTAGGTCTAGCCGACCCACGCTACTGATTGGTTAGCTCTAGCCGACCCACGCTACTGATTGGTTAGCTCTAGCCGACCCACGCTACTGATTGGTTAGGTCTAGCCGACCCACGCTACTGATTGGTTAGCTCTAGCCGACCCACGCTACTGATTGGTTAGCTCTAGCCGACCCACGCTACTGATTGGTTAGCTCTAGCCGACCCACGCTACTGATTGGTTAGCTCTAGCCGACCCACGCTACTGATTGGTTAGCTCTAGCCGACCCACGCTACTGATTGGTTAGGTCTAGCCGACCCACGCTACTGATTGGTTAGCTCTAGCCGACCCACGCTACTGATTGGTTAGCTCTAGCCGACCCAAGCTACTGATTGGTTAGCTCTAGCCGACCCAAGCTACTGATTGGTTAGCTCTAGCCGACACACGCTACTGATTGGTTAGCTCTAGCCGACCCACGCTACTGATTGGTTAGCTCTAGCCGACCCACGCTACTGATTGGTTAGCTCTAGCCGACCCACGCTACTGATTGGTTAGCTCTAGCCGACCCACGCTACTGATTGGTTAGC
>NC_090252.1:63859173-63986058 GCF_037325665.1 Littorina saxatilis
TCTCAAGTGACTCAAAAATATGAACACATGCTTTTGCAACACATCCTCGATATTTGTCAAAAAATGTGGTTTTGAAAAAATGCCACATGTGGTCATGTTTGAAATTGATCAAACCATAGCAGTGTGTTAACTTTGTAATTCTACCTTGAAAACCATCCAAGCAAACAACAATGTTCAATTCTGTCTACCCATTGTAAGTCAGCCTGATTAGTCACCAGGGCCGGAATGTATGTGTCCATGTCTATCTTAACCCGGGATAAAAGCTTAGCTCGGTCTATCTATCCCCAGGATATCATCGATACTTTAGCGCAATGCATGAGTCGAGACTACAGAAAAGATAACTAACCCAAGCATTCCCCTCAATCTATTTTTGGCATGGGGATTCCGAATCTCTGCGCATGATAGAATGTCAAGTTGTTCTAAATTCAGGAATCGCGTTCGAAAGGTGACGTCGCTCTGTTCTAAATGATCAATGTAGACGTTGACGTCATGAAAAGCGTGACGAAATGTTTTTTGAACTGGGTTCCGGTCTTGTTCTCGTGCCATTGTTTTCTTCGCGTTGTTGTTTTCTTGTGCAAATTCACATTAGGTAAGGCAAAATGCGGTCCAACAAGGACATTGTTCTAGGATTCAAGTGAAGTAAGTTGGAGGGGAAAGGGAGGGGGGCTGGGTGGATCGCCATTCGACTTGAAGTTCAAATTCGTTTTTAACACCGGCAGTGGTCACACAAAATCAGCGCGGCAAAACCGAAAAGTTTTTAACAGTTCATATACATCAAACAGGTTATTCCTGTGTGTGAAAACACGGTTTCTTAGCACTTGAAGTGCGACCGCCGCCATGTTGTTTTTGAACTAACCCCGGGATAAGAGACTTATCAGTTCTCTATCCTCGACACATACATTCTGGCCCAGGTGAGTCAAAACTCACTGAATGTTCAATGGAGAGTATTCAGCATGCAACCAGAAAGTATATAGTGTGGCTTATGTCCCTTTTTCCAAACAGGGTTACAATCATATATGGCAATAATCAAATGCAATGTTCTCTGTCCTCCACATCTGTTTGATTTGTGATGGTGTCCAGATTATTTGCTACAGGCATCTGATTAAGTTTATAGTAGCTGATGTCCGGTTCCCTAGCCAGTGACATATGCTTTCCTGTTCTGTAACTTGTATTCATGTTCGCCGATGGCACCCGCTGAACAGTTCTGGTTGTTCTCTAATGGTATCTGCTTTGACGTCTGTAAGTGGTATCAAGGTCCTTCAGCATGCACATATCTGCCGGGAAGTCAACAGGAGGCTCTCTTGCATATGACACCCACACCGGAGCATGGAATGGAACCTGCAATGACAGCAGTATGACTATGAGAAAGCATGCTAACTGAAGCAAATAGGGCCATACTTTAACACTTTCTACCCCACCTATGTTGACCAAGTTATTCTTTAGCCGAGACCAGCTGTGCTGCAGCAGGTCACTCAGAATTGTGGTAACTGTGTAGGAACTGTGCTGGAATGCAGGCGTTAGATCGACATTACAGGAAGTGACTGTGTGTACAAATATATCTGTACCAGGTCAGATTGAGCCATATGAGTGGGTACGGATATATCCGTACCTGGGAGACAATGAGTTAAGAGAATGATAATGAAAGCTAACTTAAAAGTGTTGTGGCTTTCAGTGCATATCTAACTTATAAAAACTAAGGGCTCCGAAACAGCTGCACCGACTGAGACGGTGGTGGTGGTGGGCGTTTGAAACGTGCTGGTGCGTGTGTTTGTGCTTGCATGTGTGCAGGCGTGAATGTGGTTTATCAGTATATCTGTGTGTGTGTGTGACAATTTATTAATACAATAAATGTATATACATCTATACAACCCAAGAAGATAAGGTGCTCAGCAGGTCTGCACTCATGTACGTTGATCCATTATGTCGGAAACAGGCAGAACTGGATCCTCCACCCGACAGTCACTGCTGCAGTGCTGCTCTCAGCTATAAGCAAGAGAAAGCAGCTTGAGTGTTTCATCGCATATAATTCAAGTGTTTGCATACTACATAGCCACCCCGCGGGTTAGGGGGAGTCCCATATTGGTTGGGACGAGAAACAATTTACCCGATGCTTGCCAGCATGTTGTAAGAGGCGACTAACGGTTCTGTTTCTCCTTTTACCCTTGTTAAGTGTTTCTTGTAAAGAATATAGTCCATGTTTGTAAAGATTTTAGTCAAGCAATTTTTAAGAAATGTTAAGTCCTTTGTACTGGAAACTTGCAATCTCCCAGTAAGGTCATATATTGTACTACGTTGCAAGCCCCTGGAGCAATTTTTTGATTAGTGCTTTTGTGAACAAGAAACAATTAACAAGTGGCTCTATCCCATCTCCCCCCTTTCCCCTATCCCATCTCCCCCCTTTCCCCGTCGCGATATAACCTTGAATGGTTGAAAACGACGTTAAACACCAAATAAAGAAAGAAAGAATACTCCATAGCGATTAGCTGAAACTAAGTTTTCTATTTAGCTAAAACTATTAGAGGAATACCAAAGGGGTGGCATATATGTCATCCAAAATGTAAGGCAATTTAAAGTGTGATTGACGGACAGAAGCGTTTCAATGATACAAATAGAGAACACTACATGGCCTACTGTGTGTTACCAGGTTTACAAAAGTAAAAGTGAATATTTCAACATTTGAAAAGCAATAAGTGTAAATCTGGTGCCACACAGCAAGCCATGTAGTATTCTGTTTTCATCCTATGTACCGGAGAGATAACCCATGTAATAACTAAACCATACACCCACATGTGGGAATATCATTGAGGTCATGTCAATTTAGCTAGTCTGGCAGGGACCTCATATTCCACTGCTCATGATTACAAAGTCACAGATGCTAAGTCATTCTTGCAACACTTTTGGGCTTGCCATGAGAATGAAGTTTGTCTCGGAGATTTTGCATAAGCAGTGGAAAATGACATCCCTGTCAGGCATGTTGTTTAAACCAACCTCATTTACATGATAGACACGCCTGTGAAGAGATGGTTCATTTATCACATGGGTGGTATCTCTCAGGTAGGCAGAACAATATATCTAATTGCACCAATTTACCTCAAGTACTCAGCAGGTCTGCACACATGTTGATCCATTAGGTCAAAAAACCACCAGAACTCGATATGTTGCCCAAAAGTCACAGATACCGTGGAACCCCCAACTAAGGATCCTGAAAAAATAATTAAAAATGAAGAGCCAACACTTGTACAAATGATCTGTCTTTGTACATACAAGCACATGCACAAATAAATCTGCTTGCACTATGCTGGCTTATAATAGGCATGTGTAATAAAAATGATTTTGGGGAGCTTCTCGATTCAACGGGAACTTTTGTTGTTGTCAAAAGCAATTTATGCCTCACACATTCTCTCACTCTAAGACTGAACTATGCATTCAAAATAACAAAGGCTAGTTTGTGAAAAGACACTGATTTAAAACGAAAATTTAAAATCAATTATTATATAATCTGTTCTGGGGCTTTTTTCCAGGTCTTTTAATTAAAAAAAAATTTCACAGACGATAACGGACACATTTTTCAATCCAATGAATCTTTGCAGCACTGTTGGCCGGACAGAAATGACAGTATGTTGACAAAGCCGTGATAAAACCATAGCCAGTCCTACCTTGGCGCAAAGAAGTATGAATGGTCTCTGTGTACTCTACAGTCTCTGAATGTGGCCCTATGTAAAGCACTTGCATGCTTTTCGCTAAGGCGATTCTTGACAGATTCTTCTGGATTTTAGCTTACTGATTTGCCGTAAATGTGTCTAAATTTATGCCAAAATGCAAACAAATCAGCAAAGAGGCATAAGCGAGAAGAAAGCAGTTTGAGCTTCATGGCTTAAACTTAAACCAGAGTTAGTATTGCGTTCTAGTTTAAACAATCCTTGGAGGGTATAGGAACTGCATGTGTCATACAAACTTTCAGGCGATCAAAGTGGGCCTTTTAATAATATAGATACAAATATGTACACACCCAGGAAGCTCAGGCGATCAGCAGAATCTGCATACATGTTGATCATCCATGAGGTCAGAAAATGAGCTGAAGTTGATCCTTCACCCAACAGTCACTGCTACAGTGTAGCCAACCATTTAGAACTCTGAAAAATATTTAAAGTAAATCTATTAAAAAGAAGAGCAAATATTTGTACAAAATATCTGCTATTGCATAATAATGAGGTTGTTCTTTGCTACTGGTGACAAGTGGGGGTCATGCTGCTCACACAAACATGCACATATTTCAATACAGTCCAGGGGAGAAACTGGTCACAAAGCACCCAGTACATAAAAGAGAGATAGTAAAATCACCACAATCAAAGAAAATACTACGATCATTCAATACATGCGAGTTGTTCTTCAGTACTACTGACAGAAAGGGGGAAAAGTGGTCAAAATTCAAATCTTTAGTTTTGTTTTTGAAATATAGCTTTTCAGAAAGCAGAAATACTGCAGAAGCAGAAGTATCTGATGTACATAAGAAAAAATCACTGGTTCACATGGTTCTTAAATAATCTAACTTTTAAAGCTGGTTCTTGTGTGTCTGTGTGTATGTTTGTATGATGACGATAGGACCCGAAACGGCTGCACGGACTGAGACAGGAATTGCAGAGAATGTTCTTTGCCACTCGAGTCGTGTCATAAGGTAGATCTACTTTTGGAATAGTAAATTTGAAAGGATTCTTTAAAAAAACAGCGGAAAACATTATATACCCTGTGAGCTATCGAGGATCCTCCCCGTCTGGGCTGTCGAAACATGGTCTTGTTAAAAGACGTTTTCAAATGGTTAACGGGGAGATACACTCGAAGCACATGTAGCGAAGTTATGTTGCCAAATCATGACAGATCAACATTTCACTACACGGATCGATGCACACAGTCGAAATAGATGTGACTTTCAGACGACCGAAGACTACTTACTAGCAGACGACAAGATCTAAATATTTAGATCAGTGAGAGCAATCCGTTGAAGAACAGTTACTCCGCTTATTCGTCTTCAGTTAAGCTTATTTCCCCTGCCATAAGTTTCCTTGCAGATCTGCAGTCGCGTAGTGAAATGAACTAGTGTCATCGGAAGATTCTTCTCAGTCAATGATCAAAGCACAGTAAGTTCTATGCTGACAAAAGTCACTTTTGGAAAACACGACCATTGACTTCATTTATGAGCCCAAAGGTAACAATATCGACAAGAATGTACGCATTTGACATTAAATGAAACATTCATAGACAGTTTCCAACTCACCAGATATGCCAAAGAGCCTTCATTCGTGAAAAACAATGATTTTAATCCGACAGGTACATGTATCGGAAACAATCTCTTGGTAACCAGCTGCGTTTCTCCTTCGGAAGCGACGTGACGGCGCCACATTTGTTTGTTTATGGCTGTTTATCGCGAAACAACACAGTTGAAAATTGTGTGTAAAATATCATAAATGTGTGGCGTGTAATCTCCGAATCAGTTCATTATCCGCGTTTCGATGGTAATTCAGTTAGCGTGGAGTTACTTTGAATCGAAGGCGAAGGTAACCTGCGTTGCATGTGGGACCGCGTGAGCAAATTTAATTGCAATATTTTATACAGGAAGTAAATTTCAATGATTCTGGTTCAGTCTTGTAGATCTGTTATGCAGTGTTTTGGAAGTGTATCTGCTTTTCTACTATGAAGCACATTTGGAGTGAAACGCTGATCGAAGTGGGGTACCCTATGTGGGACATCAGCCGTATGCAGATTACGCCTCAGAACACTCTCGCATTTCACAAAGACAACAATAATTTGCAACATTTCTAGGACTGCATCCGTTTTATAAGATACTATTTAAACAAAAACAGCACAAACACGACTATTATCAACAACACAGAACGGGAGGTAAGTCTTCAAAGACGCACCAAGTGTGCGTTCCCGTTTTTGGACGCCATTTTTGCTAGCATTTTCACAGTAAATCTTAATATTTCCATATTTATTGAATGAATTTGGTATTTTCTTGATTGTGCCGATTCTCCTATCTCTCTGTCATGTACTGGGTGCTTTGTGACCAGTTTCTCCCCTAGAATGTATTGAAAAATGCGTCCGTGTGAGCTGACCCCCACTTGTGACCAGTAGCAAAGAACAACTCATATGGTAATATTAAAATTTATTGTGAAAATGGTAGCAAATGTGGCGACCCAAAATGGAAAAGAACACTAGGAGTGTCTTTGCCGACTTACCTCACGTTTTATGTTGTTAATAACAATCGTATCTATGTTCTTATTGTTTAAATATTATCTAATAAAACAGAAATGTTGCCATTTATTAGTGTCTTTGTGAAATGCGAGTGTGTTTCAAGGCATAACCTGCATAGGACTGATGTCACACTTTGAGTACCTAACTTTGATCAGCGTAACGCTCCAAATGAGCTTCAAAGTAGAAAAGCATATACACGACCAAAACACTGCATTCAAAATCTATAAGACTGAGCCAGAATCAATTAAATTTACTTCCCGTATAAAATATTGCTATCAAATTTGTTCATGCCGTCACACATGATGCGCAGGCTACCTCAACTCACACTGAATTACCCTGGGAACGCACTGATTCGGAGATTACACGCCACACATTGATGATATTTTATACACAAAGTTGAACTGTGTTGTTACGCGATAAACAAACAAATGCGCGCTGTCACGTCGCCATGGAGGGAGATGTGCAGGTTACCAAGAGATTGTTTCTGATACCCGTCTGATTACAATCATCATTTTGCACAAGTGAAGGCTCTTTGGCAGCTCTGGTGAGTTGGAAACTGTCTATAAATGTTTCATTTAATGTCAAAAGCATTCATTCTTGTCGATATCTTTGCCTTTTGTCACATAAATGAAGTCAATCATCATGTTGTCCCAAAAAGACTTCTGTCGGCATAAAATGTATGGTGCTTCATTGGCCGAAAAGACTGGACAAATCTTCCACTGCAGGGATGTCGTTAGGCGTCGGACATCGGACATAGACCGATTTAGAGGCTCAAATGTCCGATTCACATAGCCGCATGGCGGTCAGATGTCCTACGGTTTTGAACTAAGCGCTGGCATTGTCCGATAAGAAATCAATTCCTTCGGACAGCGCGATATTCGTTAATGTTCCTTTCAAGATACACATTTTCAAAAAGCGACCAAAGCGACCAAGCACTCTCGCATACAGGTGCACTGAAGTTGTGCAGTGCGGATCTTGCGTTTGGGTGACACCCGTCTGCAGCACATTAAAGTTAGGAGTATGGGAGACAACTCCAACTGACTAAGTCTTGCTTCTGCTTTTGCTTTCAGTTCGAGACATTTTGACGAAGCGCACTGAGTTATGCCACCAAAAAAAATCTAAAGCCTGCCAAAGTTCAACAAAAGCTGAACACATTTGACTATTCAACGGCATCCTGTGCTACATTAGGGTCAAAAACAGGGGGAAACACGGCGAGTGTCATTCTTGAAAATGAAAAAATCCTGACGTCCTATTGAAATTTCTGAAAGCGGTCAAATGTCCTATTGATGCTGAATATATATCTAGGACATTTGTCCTTTTGGTATGAATTTGTAGCAACATCCCTGCACTGACACTAGTTGCTTTCACTACATGAATTACAAACCACAGATCTGCAAGAAAACTTAAGTTGGTGTCACACGGGCGATTCAATCGTGAGATTTATTCCCGCGATCCAATCAGGAGCTGATCGCAGATCAAATCGTAGGCCAAATGTAGTTCAAACTTGTTGAAGATCGACTGTCCTTCCCTTTCTTTAAACACTCTCGTAAATCACAAAACATCTGCTGAACCTGTTACATGATAATTGTTATACTGACGGGCGCTGTGGCAAGATGTCGGCCTCTTAATCGGAAGGTCGAGGGTTCGAATCCTGGTCGCGGCCGCCTGGTGGGTTAAGTGTGGAGATTTTTCCGATCTCCCAGGTAAACTTATGTGCAGACCTGCTAGTGGCTTATCCCCCTTCGTGTGTACACGCAAGCACAAGACCAAGTGCGCACGGAAAAGATCCTGTAATCCATGTCAGAGTTCGGTGGGTTATAGAAACACGAAAATATCCAGCATGCTTCCTCCGAAAGCGGCGTATGACTGCCTTAATGGCGGGGTAAAAACGGTCATACACGTAAAATTCCACTCGTGCAAAAAACACGAGTGTACATGGGAGTTTCAGCCCACGAACGCAGAAGAAGAAGTTATACTGCATCCTACAATTGTACGTATGTGCTGCTGTAATTGAACCAGGCTCCTTTCTGTGCACAATTGGTTTTTGTTACACCTGTGTCAGAATGCAAAATTATCTCATATTTTTTTTAAACATTTTACACATAAAAAGAGCAGCCAGGTCGTTGAGGTTGGTATATTTCCTGGAAGGATTATCCTTTCCCGTGTAAAATATTATATTGGTCTCTCAAGTGATTTACAAGAGAGTGAAAACTGAAATACTCACACATGTTCACTGTCAAACAGAAGAGTGCAAATTGTTCCATGACATTTGCTTTACACCCTTGGAAGTCTCCCAATCATTCCTACTTGTTTTGCAGTTTCACAACCTGCAAAATAACAATCAAACTAAGGTAATGATCTTCTTCCTCCTCCTCAGTCTCTTTCTACAATAGAATAAAGATTAAAAATCTAAACTAAAAGAGTGTTTTAAAGTAGTAATTATATCAAATATAACTGTTAATCAAAACTGCACACAGTTAGAAATCTGTACGTATACAACAAACTTAACAAAAACGAATTCCTATAGAAAAACTGCCAAAACACCTTTGAGAAAGAACAGTTCCAACAGCCAGGCTGCATATCTGCATACACAGCAGCAACAACAAACAACAACAGCTGCGAACGGTTACGTTGTCGAAGCAATGCTAATGCAGCAGAACAAATCAAATCAAAGAGTAAATCATACAACTGAACTTCGCTTGGACCAACGTACAGGGAGGGGGGGTTTGCGGTGTGTTTAGCGGGCTGCGCATGCAAACTGACACAAGATCAAGATGATCATGTGCCTGTGGAAAACACAAACGCAGACCAGCAACAACTAAATAAAGCGTACTGCACAAAAGACATCAACTTGATCAAGATATATATACATACTGCAATGACTCGGTGCTCTCTTGTAACCAGTAAAGCCATTATTATGAAAGAAGAAAAACTGCTCAATAGGAACTTCGCTCGAATGTCGCCATTACGAATCGCAACGAACGCTTCTTTTCTTGACAGACTTGTCAGCTGCTAAGTCACATGACACATTTTCGATCACATGTCTTCTGCTATGATTACATTAGGGTCGCTTGGTTCAGCTTGATGCAAAAAAATGAAACAAGTCGCGTAAGGCGAAAATGCAATATTTAGTCAAGTAGCTGTCGAACTCACAGAATGAAACTGAACGCAATGCAACGCAGCAAGACCGTATACTCGTAGTCCACCGCTCACGGCATAGGCAGTGAAATTGACAAGAAGAGCGGGGTAGTAGTTGCGCTAAGAAGGATAGCACGCTTTTCTGTACCTCTCTTTGTTTTAACTTTCTGAGCGTGTTTTTAATCCAAACATATCATATCTATATGTTTTGGAATCAGGAACCGACAAGGAATAAGATGAAAGTGTTTTTAAATTGATTTGGACAATTTAATTTTGATAATAATTTTTATATATTTAATTTTCAGAGCTTGTTTTTAATCCGAATATAACATATTTATATGTTTTTGGAATCAGCAAATGATGGAGAATAAGATAAACGTAAATTTGGATCGTTTTATAAAAAAAAATTTTTTTTTACAATTTTCAGATTTTTAATGACCAAAGTCATTAATTAATTTTTAAGCCACCAAGCTGAAATGCAATACCGAAGTCCGGACTTCGTCGAAGATTACTTGACCAAAATTTCAACCAATTTGGTTGAAAAATGAGGGCGTGACAGTGCCGCCTCAACTTTCACGAAAAGCCGGATATGACGTCATCAAAGACATTTATCAAAAAAATGAAAAAAACGTTCGGGGATTTCATACCCAGGAACTCTCATGTCAAATTTCATAAAGATCGGTCCAGTAGTTTAGTCTGAATCGCTCTACACACACACACGCACACACACACGCACATACACCACGACCCTCGTTTCGATTCCCCCTCGATGTTAAAATATTTAGTCAAAACTTGACTAAATATAACAACTTTTATTGGTACACGGCGAGTAGGTGGTGTGCTTTCTGCCAGCTACTGAAGCCGCGCGCGAGGCAATGGGGCGTTGCTCTACTCTGACCTTTTATCGGCCACGCACGGTCCGATCAGTACATCCTCACTGTTATCCCCCACCCCCCCCCCCCCCCCCTCCCCTTCATTTTTCTCCCTATGAATTTTGTGTGTGTGAAAACATGTAACAGACAGTCCCAGGATTCGTATGTTTAAAGTGAGATGATATGGCTATTGGTAAGCAAGTAAAACTGACCATGCATACAGCCTTTATCAAATTATTTTGTTACCTTTTTTCCCCCTCCAAACTATACTTTTATTTCAAATATAAAATTTTCGTTCTTTTTAGATCGGGCCAGGAACTCCACACGCAAATTTCGTATACTTTCGCCGGATCAGTTTTGAAAGTTCCCAAATGTAAAATATGCAACTATGATGCTAGTGACATACGATATGAAAGACAAAACAAATCCTTAGCAGAAAAAAACAATGCTTCAGCGGATGATGACATTATTCAAAGTTGCTGCAGAAAAACAATTTTCTTCTGCAGCGGCATTTGTTTTTCTGCAGAATAACCGAATAATGTCATAATCCGCTAAGGATACAAAACGATAGGGAGAGAAACACAAAGAAAAAGAAGAAACAAGTCGCGTAAGGCGAAAATACAATATTTAGTCAAGTAGCTGTCGAACTCACAGAATGAAACTGAACGCAATGCAACGCAGCAAGACCGTATACTCGTGGTCCACCGCTCACGGCATAGGCAGTGAAATTGACAAGAAGAGCGCGCGAGCGGGGTAGTGGTTACGCTATGCTGCATAGCACGCTTTCCTGTACCTCTCTTCGTTTTAACTTTCTGAGCGTGTTTTTAATCCAAACATATCATATCTATATATTTTTGGAATCAGGAACCGACAAGGAATAAGATGAAAGTGTTTTTAAATTGATTTCGAAAAAAAATTTTGATAATAATTTTTATATATTTAATTTTCAGAGCTTGTTTTTAATCCGAATATAACATATTTATATGTTTTTGGAATCAGCAAATGATGGAGAATAAGATAAACGTAAATTTGGATCGTTTTATAAATTTTAATTTTTTTTACAATTTTCAGATTTTTAATGACCAAAGTCATTAATTAATTTTTAAGCCACCAAGCTGAAATGCAATACCGAACCCCGGGCTTCGTCGAAGATTACTTGACCAAAATTTCAACCAATTTGGTTGAAAAATGAGGGCGTGACAGTGCCGCCTCAACTTTCACGAAAAGCCCGGATATGACGTCATCAAAGACATTTATCAAAAAAATGAAAAAAACGTTCGGGGATTTCATACCCAGGAACTCTCATGTCAAATTTCATAAAGATCGGTCCAGTAGTTTAGTCTGAATCGCTCTACACACACACACACACACACACAGACACACAGACACACAGACACACACACGCACATACACCACGACCCTCGTTTCGATTCCCCCTCGATGTTAAAATATTTAGTCAAAACTTGACTAAATATAAAAAAGGGGGAGTGTATCAATTGAAACCTTTCTGAGAAAACAACCACCCAACCATTATTGAACTATGATGTTCTTCGTGCAGCAGGGCATAAAGCCATCACAAGTCCATCGTCAGTCCTCATCGAGGTGCCGGCTGTGGGGTGTGTGTAGAATCTGCGCAGAAATTAAACAGGCAACCTGAACAGCTGTCAAGCCATTATATTGTGATACACACACACACACACACACACACACACACACACAGTAACTGTACACAGCATTGTGAAATGATTTAGAAGAGAGAGAGAGAGAGAGAGAGAGAGAGAGAGAGAGAGAGAGAGAGAGAGAGAGAGAGAGAGAGAGAGAGAGAGAGAGAGAGAGAGAGAGAGAGAGCACGCCAATGCAATCGTATGTAAGCATCATTTGGTGGTCGAAGCAATGTCGCGGTACACTGTGAACCTGTCGGTTACAGGATTTGAACCCCCCATGAACCCATGCACCAAAAGATAACACAAAAGGAAATATGACCGTTTTCTTTCTTTTTCTCCTTGTTAATTTCTTAGTGACACTGTTTTATGTATTAGGAAAAGCAACTGAGTACGGGGCACCATGCGTTTAGGCCAAAAAAAAAAATAGGTGTGGTTACGGTAACCTAGCCCAAAAAAATAGGGTAGGAAGGTAGGCAATCACTTTTTTTTTTGTTTAAACTTTTTTTTCTATGTACAAATTAAACCTACTTGACAGGGAAATAAGTGTGCGACTCGGGCGCTTTCGCTTTCATTGCGTTTTCTGGATTCGTTTTTTCTTTTTTTTTTTTCTTTTTTTGACAAATGTAATAAAAAGTTATAGGGTCGGCCCCTACAAATAGGGTAGGTCGGGTTACCGTAACCACACCTATTTTTTTGTTAGGCCTTATTAATTCTATATTGTGCATTCTATGCATGTAATGTGTTCTATGCATAGAGAATGCATTCTATACGCATAAAATAGCTTTCTTTGTGCATAGATCTAGAATGCATTATCTGCCCACAGAAAGCATTCTTTGCATAGAATGCTTTCTATGTGCATAGAATGTATTCTTTAGTATTATGCATTTTGTATGTGAACCAACAATTCATTTGTATAACATAAATGTTTATTCTCTACGTCGAATTGAATTATATAACAGGGAATGACATTCTTTACATTGAAAGAATTCTATGTTATAGAACAAAATTCCCTGTTATAAAATTCATTTCTATGTTACAGAATTGATTAGTTTGTGATAATACTGATATATCAGTTATCACAGAATTTGATTCTTTGTGTACACAATAATATGAAATGTTCACAATGTATTCCATGTGTACATTATTCTTTGTGCAAAATGCATTCTATGTGCCGCGCCGCAATTCATTCTGTGATCACCATAGAATGCATTTTACAGATATAATTTAATTCTATTGCAATAGAATTAAATTCAACTACTTTTTTTTTTAAACAAAGAATCAAATTCAAATATATGAAATCTTACTCTGTAACAAAGATTCAAATCCTGTAAGTATAGAATTGAATCCAATGTATAGAACTACATTCTATAGCATTTATAGAATAATATTTCATGTTATACAAATAAATTCTTTGTTCAGATACAAATTTACGATTGACACAGAATGCATTCTATGCACACAATGCATTCTATGCGCATATAATGTTTCTAAGAACATAGAATGCCTTTTATGCGCATAGAATGCATTATATAATGCTCAATATGCAATTAATGGACATATGGCGCCCCCATTTCACAAAGAAACGGAAAAAATGATTTTTATAGCTACTGTAGTTGATATTCATGAACTTGACGTAGTAGCTTTCACTCCAACGTGCTCTGTGGTATTCTGTTGGGAAGCTGCAAAGACCAAATGCAATCAGAAATCGTCTACTGATAGCGCAGCAGTAGAATCTACTGAAAGTGTAGCAGTAGAAGATGAAACTGTGAAGAGAAAATGATGTCGGTAGATCTATACACAATGACTCCCATCGTCCGTTTCCCCGTTCATCAACTCTCTCAGGGACATAGACAGGCACAAACACATAGTATACTAGGGACACACACACACGCCGCACACACACACACACGCACGCGCGCATACTTCATACACTTATCATTAAGTGGAGACCCCGAAGTAGTTAACATACATGTGTACAATCTATGATCACATAAACTTACATAGAACTTACCAGCTAGGGTTGAGAAATTATTCTGCCAACTTCAATTGAATGGTTCTGCGTCCACTGTGATTCACTTCTTATCTGTTGACTGGACGTAGATCTAACTCTGGGCGAGAACCGGGTGGCTGAACAGAGGTGAACACGGAGTAAACAGGGAGTGACTGCAAGCGAGATAATAAACTAAGAGTAATACCTAATATACTGGACTCGCAACGAAATATATAAACAAATGACAATGGACAACGTTTCGACCTAAAGGTCTTCAACAGGTTAAAAAAAAATGAAAACAACAATACATTTATAACAAAACGACTTATCAGAGAAGATGGCGATGCTTCACAGCGCATCGCCATCTTCTCTGATAAGTCGTTTTGTTATTTGTATTGTTGTTTTCATTTTTTTAACCTGTTGAAGACCTTTAGGTCGAAACGTTGTCCATTGTCATTTGTTTATATATTTCGTTGCGAGTCCAGTATATTAGGTATTACTCTTAGAGGTGAACACTTCAAAGTAAAACCAAAGCTGTAAATCAGTCAACAGTGTGTTCAAACAAAAACAAACTGCACATCTTGCTTACCACTCTGGGAAGATCGAGATTCGACCACATGATACATGTACACTTTGTGATTTCCTGATTTCATCCTCAACCGTTTGTTGTGACCTCCCGTTTGTTCACAGATCTAAATGCAAGGAATGGCATTTTCGGCTAGAGAAAAATAAAGATGTTGATACAATCTAATCAACCCGTACTCCTCTGACTGTGTTTTAAATACAACTCTTCAATCATAATTTTGCTATCCATTTTGTCGGACTTTCTAGCAGCAATTCAAACAGAAAATAATGAATGCATGTTGCATTAACTAAAAATATCACAAGAAAAAATGGAGTAGATCTAACGTAACTATGAACAAAAATGACAAGACGTTTCTCTACAACATGCCCACAAATGTTTGATCCCAGGTAGCACTCACATTAGGAAATGGGCTTTTGTTATAACATGGACACAAAAATTATATATATACTGTCTCACTTACCTTGCAAGTGTGAACAAACAAACATGAGTTGAACAGCGCGCTCTCAGACTTTAAAAAACAAAATGGCTGACAGTAACTCACAGTTGTCTGTTTACCGCATTTTACTGTGTGAGCAGAAATGAAGTGCTTGACATTCATTCTTGGAAAAGTTTCCAAAAGGACTAAAAAATGAAATTGAATAAATCATAAATAGAAAAACAGTATTATTCTGCAGATGTATTCATGTTACATGCACGTTTGCAAAATGAATAGTGCATGTCCTTCGCGCAATGATACGTAGTACTTTTTGAATAAAGTACCGGCAGTCTCCTGAAAGTACTACAGTAAGCGTAGTACTTTTACTTCAGCTGTGGTACTTGTACTTCACCAGGGTACTCTCGGTACTATAGTACAAAGTACAAAGTACTCTAGTGTACCACACAGTACTATAGTACATGGTACATTTACTTCACAGTACTATAGTACAAAGTACTTTGTACTATAGTACAATATGGTACATACTATAGTACATGGTACATTTACTGCAGTTTACTATAGTACAGGGTACATTTACTATAGTTTACTATAGTTTACTATAGTACATCGTGTGGTACTTTTTCAGCTGGGGGGGAGGAAACAGCTTGGGGGAAGAAAGAGGTCTGGAGACGTCGAGTGCGTGCCCCCAGTCTATAGTTCTAGACAGTCAGAAGTTAATACTCTTTCTTTCATACGCGGCGTTCGTCTTTCTCCCACACTTCATTCCAAACAATACGAGAACAAAATATAGCTTAACTGTTTATATTTGTTTGTTTGTTTGTTTGTTTGCTTAACGCCCAGTCCACCACGAAGGAACTGTTTATATGATTCACTGAACGTGACACAGTGACACACACACACACACACACACACACACACACACACACACACACACACACACACACACACACACACACAACCCCACATATCCATGCACAAAACCGTATACACAACCACACAGACTGACATCATTTGGACTGCTAAAGAGAAAGAGAGAGAGAGAGAGAGAGGGAGACCGAGCACCGTGCGAAGGGAAACTACTCCTGTGTCAAGGAAAAAAACACCATTCAGCCTTACTTCCCCTGTGCGACAGCTTGAGTGAAAGAAGCTCAGTGTCGTATTCAGAGTGGTGTGTGTGCACCGTTTGGTCGTCTTGTTTTATTGACAGATCGGTCGACATGACTTTGACATCGATCTTCTCTCAACGCTCACGAGAGATTGGCGGAGAAAGCAGTGCTTCTTGTATGCTTGGAACGATGTAGTGGGGTAAGGTCCACGTGAATCTGGTTTCGAGAGCAATCACGTACTTCCTTAGTCCTAAAAACATTGACTGATTGAGATAAAGATCTGGCTGATAAGAATCAAAGTGTGTAAGCCGGAGTATTGTTTCGGTCTTTTGCTTGAGGTAAATCATGCAGGTCGTGTATTGATCATGGTCGTGCAGCTGGTAGCTTTTCGACGGTTTATTACTGTTGTGTATTTATAACAATAATACTACTTGCGAGTTAACTGCATGTAATCACTGATTTGGGCGGGGGCTGGCTGTAAAAGAGCAAGTATTTTCGCTTTAAAATGCCCTTTGTTTCGTTACGCATGAATCATCTTGGCATACGTATGTACTCCACATAGCCCTGTGGAAGTGGCAGTTATAACATACTGACAGAAGAGTGCACGTACATTTTGAGATTCATTCAGTACATTTTGATATTCATTCAGTACCTGTGACGACAAAGCTCATACAATTAAGGCTATATATATTATAATTTATATGTATGGACATTGCCAGCGTATTATCCTATCTTTCTTCATTGTAATCAACAATGAAAATCAATGCAGTTGGTGACGTTGCCAGCGTATTATCCTATCTTTCTTCATTGCAATCAACAATGAAAATCAATGCAGTTGGTGACGTTGCCAGCGTATTATCCTATCTTTCTTCATTGTAATCAACAATGAAAATCAATGCAGTTGGTGTTTGCGGGACACGGAACACAAGGGACAGAACAAAACTCGTATCCAATGATTAAGCTTTGCTGTGTTATGATACACAGTCATGGGGCTTGTAATGTAGTCTAGAGTCTGGGGGTCCTCTACAAGATCCATCATGGACTAATTCAGTGCCCAGTCATGGGGCTTGTAATGTAGTCTAGAGTCTGGGGGTCCTCTACAAGATCCATCATGGACTAATTCAGTGCCCAGTCATCAGGAGCAAGCTAGTCCCACCCCCACCACGACAGCGCCGTACACATGATCAGCAGTTCTGCCTCATAAATACCAGAACCCAATACAGAGAGGGCTCATTTCTACCGAGAACTGTGAGGGACTGGAACCGCCTTCCCAACGAGACGGTGGAGACGGCAACGGTTGATGCCTTTGTGTCGCGGGCCTCCGCAAACTAAGTCACAGTTCTCTAAAAAAAAACTAGGCTTAGACTATGGACACGGACTCTTTGCTATGATTTATGGACTATGATAATGATAACGACCAGAGTACGCAAATGGACTGTAACAAAGCACCACCCTTTTCATGCCATAATGATCATTATCATGATCGTGGGCATCACTGATTGGAAAGAAGAAGAAGTTTGTTTTGGTATGAGTTTGTAAAATCTGTTTCTGCAACTTGTGTTGTTTTTGTTGATATATTGTGCTGTATATATTGTGCTGTATTATATATATCTAGTGGATTTTTGCTTTAACACTTCGTGTGTGTGTGTCTGTAAATTCTCTTGCTTGCACATTTTCTTTTTCTTTCTTTCACTTTCATTCATCTGTCCTGAAGGGCGTAGTGGCCTAGTGGATGCCTCCTTTTCGGAAGTTCATGAGTTCAAATCCTGGTGGGTTAAGGGTGGAGATTTTTCCGATCTCCCATGCCAACTTATGTGCAGACCTGCAAGGCCTTATCCCCGTTTAACGTTTGTGTGTACACGCAAGCACAAGACCAAGTGCACATGGAAAAGATCGTGTGATGCATGTCAGAGTTCTGTGGGTTATAGAAACACGAAAATGCCTAGCATGCCTCCCCTTAAAACCAGCGTATGGCTGCCTAAATCAGTAAAATGGTCCTACACGTAAAACTCCACTTGTGCAAAAACATGAGTGAAAGTGGGAGTTTCAGCTCATGAACGAAGAAGAAGAGAATTCATCTGTCTACAAATTTCTCATGTGAACTGCACATTTGTTGTTGTTTTTCCAGGCTCCAACCGCTAGCAGAGCGATGGCAGCAGGGCGCGGTGAACGGTACACTCTGATGGTGGTGGCGTCAGTTTTGTCGGCTCTACCCGCCTTGGTGCAAGGAGCCCCGCCCTACACCTCACGCCACCCTCGCAGGGAGCCGCCGTGTAACCATGACACCCATGCCACCCTCTGCTGGGCTGTGCAACTCAAACAGCCGTTACACTTCAACCTGTCGCCGGTCAAACATTCCCCGCAGCAGTCGGTGATCAAAGAACCTGATTTACCGCTTGCTGAGAGCACTGGGGACAGCTCTGTTCCATCTGCGACTAAAGTGCCAAACCTTACACTTCTTACAAACATGAACAGTACCGTTGGTAACTTGGTAACCAACCTGTCACAGCCAGTTCCTTCTGTCGATTCAGAACAATCAAGGCTTAAACAATCACGTCTTTCTGAGCAAGGTTCTGTCAGTTTTAACCAAAGCAGTTCACAATCTCTTTTACTATTTTCTAGCTATGATGATACAGGAAATTTTGGGAAAGAAAATAAATCGTTATTAAATGCTTTGTTGCGAGCAAAACTAGTATCTCCAGACACAGATGTGGCGCAAACAGCTGGAGAGAAATCCAACCGTCTTTCTGACCAGAGCGATATCACAGATTTCTCCCACCATGAAGATACCGATAGCAGTAGAGACTCCTCTCGGCAGCAGAAAGCGTACGTCTACCGTCAGCTGGCGCTGTTGTTAGCGGCAGAGGTTGAGCTGAGCCTGCTGGGAAAAGTCGGGGAACTGTACGACCATTTTGTGTTGTGTCACGAGAGTGACGGTGATGAGAAGAGGAGCCAAGGATGGAGCCCTACGAGCTCCAAAGCTTTCCAGCATTACCACAAAGCTCACACGGAGCTGAAAAACACGGATGAAGCCACCTTTGAAGGGGTAAGCCCATAGTACACTTGCATAGCTGTATGTTACAATCAGCCACAGTGGTATCAAGACTAGCGAATTTGATCTCTAAATAGACTTTTCCGGAAATAACTCTGTAGTGGCTTTAATGTGCTGTGGGAGATGAGGAGGTGAGATGTAAACAGGCCAATAGCGACCCAATCAACAATAAGCTCCAGTTTACATATTTTTGTAAGAAAAATCATTATATTAAGTGAACATGATCAAATTGCAGTGTCAGCTAGATGTCTGATTGTTATTAACGGATAGCTGAAGACAAGAGCCAATTTTTTTCATGCACATTCACAGATTTTTCACAGATGTATTTTTTAAACATTTTTATGTTTCCTCTTTTCAGATCAAAGAGCGTGTGGAGGCGTCACTTCACGGTCACCATGACGTTGCCTGGTTCAACGTGGAAGCCGTTCATCACCGCCAGAAACGATCCCTGACTTTTAACGACCCCGCCTTCATTAAGCAGTGGCATTTTGTGAGTATGGCAAACTGATTAACTTACTGACTTGAAGGGAGGGGGGCAGCGGTTAGCATCAAGCAAATGGTATAGCAAACAAAAAGGGGCGAACTATAGATGTATAATTGAATGAGAAAAAGATGATGGATTGAAAAATGAGGATTTTAAATGATAAATAAAATGATGAAAAGCACAAGGGCTGTTTACAATGTGGCAGTAACTGAAACTTGTTTTTTTAAGACACAATTTTAAATCATTTTGATGTTCTGGTTATTTTCATTTTGACTCCATTCTCTTTTTTTTTCTTTTTTTTTTATAGATTTTAGACCGGCACGGTTGGCCTAGTGGTAAGGCGTCCGCCCCGTGATCGGGAGGTCGTGGGTTCGAACCCCGGCCGGGTCATACCTAAGACTTTAAAATTGGCAATCTAGTGGCTGCTCCGCCTGGCGTCTGGCATTATGGGGTTAGTGCTAGGACCGGTTGGTCCGGTGTCAGAATAATGTGACTGGGTGAGACATGAAGCCTGTGCTGTGACTTCTGTCTTGTGTGTGGCGCACGTTAAATGTCAAAGCAGCACCGCCCTGATATGGCCCTTCGTGGTCGGCTGGGCGCTAAGCAAACATTATAGATTTTAGGGAATTTGAAAAGGGGAGGGGGGGGAGTTCACTGTAGGTATTTTTGTTTCTTCTCAAAAGAAACTGAGTTTCATTTCTGTTTTCTCACTGACGTGACCATTGTTGACCCACACAGGTGAACACAGTCGAGCTGCACATGGATATCAATGTCACCGGAGTGTGGGAGAGAGGATTCACCGGAACAGGAGTCACCGTGGCTGTGGTCGATGACGGTGAGTCGTTCTTGACTGTGTCTTAAGCACTGATGTGAAAATAATGGATAGCTCACAGCCAATGAAACAGCGTAACCAGAGTGCCGCCATCTTACTGCACCGTACCACACTGACAAACAGGTCAAAGGGAAATAATCGTAGTTTCGAGAGTTGACAGCAGTCTTCTTTTGCTGTATCGAACGGTGTCCCAAGATGGCGGATCCGGTGGCGTCAATGTTTTGATAGCCAAGAAGGAGGGACGCGCTGTCCATCTATTTTTAGATCAGTGGTCTCAAGGCAGTCTTTAATTGAGCACGAAGTTGACTTTGCAAAGTTTGTTCCCAAAAATTCAGTGCCAAAGCTTCATGCGGCGAGCTTAGTGAAGTTGACGTTCTGAAGTCGACTTGGTCCAATTATTATCAGGTTTAAAGGTGGTCGTCTACATTTTTGCTTTTTAAAAATAATTTTATGGTTAGATTTTGCTAAAAAGTTATGTCAAATAATGAATGAACCGTGGGGGAAAAATGTATAGAAAAAAAAATGTAAGAACAGTTGTTATTTTTGAGAAGTGTTAGTAACACTTCCAATGTTTTGATTTCCATGTGCAGAGAGCATGTGCTTTGACTATAAATATCGACCAATCAAATTCATGTCACTATGCTGACAGCCACACCCACACAATCACAGCAACAGTTTGACACTGGGTATTGGAGCGCTGTCCACGATTTTTTTTTTAAACTCACGAAATACATGGTATTCGAGAGGAGTTTTGCCCTCGGCATTTGCCAAATAAGGATGTCCTACTACGTTGAACTACTATAATGAATTTTCAATCGGCTACCCTGGCTTCGTCCTTCCTGATCGAAGGGGGGTGTATTTTTTATATTTGTAGGGAATAGACTCAGTATTTCAATGGTCAAATGCCGATTTCTGTATAAAAATGTAGACAAGAGCAGTTTGCCCATAAAGGGGAGATAATGAGTGGAAGAGGTGCGCAAACATTTTCAGTGAAGTGTTCACCTTACATGGTGTGCAGGGGTCGACACTAACTTATTTGGCCTGGGGCCACACTGGCCCCAGAGATGGAAATTGCTGGGGCGGAAAACAAAAATCTGGGGCCCACTCTCAGTATTCACGTGCGGCAATGCATTGTCTGTTTTTCTTCATCGTACTGAAGCCAGGGAAATTCTTTCAACCATTTGACATTGAAATTACGACAGCGCTTCACGCTTTTGGCTGCATCGGTCTCCTTTTTTCGTTTCTCTCCACCCTGTTCTTCATCTTCATTTCCATGTCTTTTTACACCAGGGATGTGTCGCCACATTTTGCGTTTGGCATTTGAAGGCGATACTTATCTCTCATGCTAAAGAGCACAATCTGGGAGTTATTTCCCTTGCGGCATTGTCCTTCGACGATTTCAATTTTTTTTTTCTTGACTGCGGCATGGATCGTAACGCAAATTTCAGTGACGACTTTGACTGGCGATTTTTAGTGATTGGCTCTGGCATTGGAATTTTCGGTTTGTCATTGTCAGTTGGAATTTATCCTGGGGCGGAGTTGGCCCCAAGCTTCGGCAATGTTTGGGGCGGAACACAAAACTCTGGGGCGTTCCGCCCCCCGCCCCCGCTAGTGTCGAACCCTGGTGTGTTGGTCATAGCTGCCAACCCTCCCGGATTTTCCAGGAATCTCCCAAATTGTACAACTTCTTCCTGCTCATATTCAAGACTAAACGGTCCCCCTGGCCCCCCTAGCTGCTGGATTTTGACTTCAGAAGGTTGGCAGCTATGGTTGGTAAATATCAGACACTGTATTAACATACTGTACTTATTCTTGCAATTTCAAAACTCGACAATGATGCATTGTTAGTCACAAATACGCCTGCCAAACGGTTGTGTGACGTGTCTAGTGTGTTGGCGAAGTGTCCTGTGCTTGTCACTTCTCGCTTTCAGCCCTCACCGCTGGCTAGCACCGTCTGTCCTTTTTAGGACAATGCGAAAAGAGAGCAGAATGCGTCAGTCTCTCCTGCCAGTACAATAACATCTCCACAACAAGCCCTATACATGTAGTTCCTCCATCGCGGCGACAGGCGTAAACTGGGTACCGCAAGGCCCCAGGCTAGACTACAAGGACTCGGAGGAGGTTGGCCCCTAGACGTGCGGCATGCGGGCCCACCGGTGTGTGGAAACGCCCAGGTGCCCACGAACCAACCTCCAGCTATGGGTCAAATAGCCGGGCAGGATAGGCTCGTCAACCCTGGCAGGCAGCTATCCTAAGAGAAGACCACTCTGAATTCAAAACGAGGGTAGAGGAGGCTCATCATCCATGGAAGGAAACTCGTCTAGGAGAAGGAAAACTCCGAAATGAAACCCACGCAGTCCCTTGAAGACGGAACGGCACTGGCCTTTTTTAGGCGGGGAGCAGACCGGGTGCCTACGCTACCCTCGACAAATGGTTGTGTCATCAACGAATCAAGTCACAAATACGTATTTGTCTGTTGTTGATGTTTATTGGTGGGGTTTTTTTTAAGTGGAGTTGACTGTTATCTACTGTACAGGTTTGGAGTGGAAGAACCCAGAAATTCACAACAACTACAACTTTCTGGGCAGCTGGGACCTGAACGATAACGACCCTGACCCCTCGCCCCATGCTGCCAAAGGTAGGTTGACACACAGTAAGAATTGACGTGTGTTATGCAGGAAGAGCTGTTGTTGCTGCCCTTCATGCCGCCAGGAAATGGGGGGGGGGGGGGGTGAGGAAGAAAATGGCAGATTCAGAATCAACGTCAAACACAAAAGTAATAACGTAAAATCACATTTGACTCAAAATCAGTGACTCTATATCACATAAAAAATTAACAAGACATTTAAAAATGCATTATGAATATCAAGCAATGATGTAATATTATCACAGAATTATTTACAACAATTAAAT
Organism: Littorina saxatilis; assembly: GCF_037325665.1. Lineage (NCBI taxonomy): Eukaryota > Metazoa > Mollusca > Gastropoda > Littorinimorpha > Littorinidae > Littorina > Littorina saxatilis. Next base: position 63,882,496 of record NC_090252.1, read on the forward strand.
AATTTTTTTCTTTAAGCGGTCCGGTGGGCATAGCATACTATGAGAGAGGGTGGTGCGGTCTATTAATGAATCTCATTGCAAGCATGAATTTCCAGTCACTTTAATATAATGCTTATAATTTGTATCAAATATCAAGTAGAATGCATTCTCTTGCTTTTTGTCATTAATACTTCAGCTTATTACGCATACAAAATATATTTTAAAAAAGAAGAAACAAAAAATTTTCTGTTTCACAAAACATTTTGTATTTATATTCATGTCACATCCTCTGGTTTTCATGTGATCTATTTTTAAATGCATGATAACTTTTCCTTGCAGCTTCCAATCACCATGGAACCAGATGTGCTGGTGAGATCGCTGCCGTTGCCAATAACAGCGTGTGTGGTGTGGGTGTGGCATATGGAGCAAAACTAGCAGGTAAGATTTCATTCATCAATTTTCCTCTCAAAAATGTTAGGCTGTGACTGTCACATTTTGTGTAGGGAGACTTTTAGTAAAACCAAAGGTTGATTATTGTTGGGTGGAACTTCAAAACGAGGCTATTATTTGTGTTATTATCTAAGAGTATACACTATAAATGATACCACCACCTTCATTACCACCCCTCCCCCCCCCCTCTCTCTCTCTCTCTCTCTCTCTCTCTCTCTCTCTCTCTCTCTCTCTCTCTCTCTCTCTCTCTCTCTCTCTCTCTCTCTCTCTCTCTCTCTCTCTCTCTCTCTCTTTCTCTCTCTCTCTTTCTTTTTATCAGTATTGTAATCTGCATGTTATGTTATGCTCTAGCTTTACTTGTAAGCGAACGGTATGTTATATGTCTGTCTGTCTGTTATGTCCTAATGTTGTATTATATATATATTTATGTCTTGTATACTTGCCATTTACATATTTATTATGCACGTTGAAGGATGAATGATGATACATTGTAGACGGATGCATGTTATTGATTAAAATCCCCACAATGATGTGCTTGGCAAATTAAAAAAAAACCAATTAAAATTAAAAAAATAACAATTAAAATTTAAAAAAACAATTAAAATTTAAAAAACAATTAAAATTAAAATAAAAAACAATTAAAATTTAAAAAACAACAATTAAAATTAAAAACAAAACAATTAAAATTTAAAAAAAACAATAAAAATTAAAAAAAAACACAATTAAAAATAAAAAAAACCCGAGTTATGTGAAGTTAATGAAGCCAAAAGCACCCCAAGTTGCCTATGAGCAACTTTTCGAGGAATTTTTGTTTCGATAAAAATCCCAATGAACAGATAGCGGAACAGAACAAAACTTTAGTGGTTGTTGTTGTCAGTTTGTCGTGAATGAATGATATGTTTGTTGTTTGACAGGTATTCGTCTCCTAGATGGACCCATGACTGACAGTTTGGAGGCGGCGGCTTTCAACAAGAAGTTTGACATCAACGCCATTTATAGCTGCAGGTGATTTCATGATTAAACACACACACACACACACACACACACACACACACACACACACACACACACACACACACACACACACACACACACACACACACACACACACACACACACACACACACAAACTGACACCCATGCACATTCACAGCCTGATAGCTTTGTTGGTACCCACCAGGTGATGGCGACAGGATTCAAACCACAGACCTTTCACTGAGTTAATGTGCCTGTCTGTACAGTACCACAGACCTTTCACTGAGTTAATGTGCCTGTCTGTACAGTACCACAGACCTTTCACTGAGTTAATGTGCCTGTCTGTACAGTACCACAGACCTTTCACTGAGTTAATGTGCCTGTCTGTACAGTACCACAGACCTTTCACTGAGTTAATGTGCCTGTCTGTACAGTACCACAGACCTTTCACTGAGTTAATGTGCCTGTCTGTACAGTACCACAGACCTTTCACTGAGTTAATGTGCCTGTCTGTACAGTACCACAGACCTTTCACTGAGTTAATGTGCCTGTCTGTACAGTACCACAGACCTTTCACTGAGTTAATGTGCCTGTCTGTACAGTACCACAGACCTTTCACTGAGTTAATGTGCCTGTCTGTACAGTACCACAGACCTTTCACTGAGTTAATGTGCCTGTCTGTACAGTACCACAGACCTTTCACTGAGTTAATGTGCCTGTCTGTACAGTACCACAGACCTTTCACTGAGTTAATGTGCCTGTCTGTACAGTACCACAGACCTTTCACTGAGTTAATGTGCCTGTCTGTACAGTACCACAGACCTTTCACTGAGTTAATGTGCCTGTCTGTACAGTACCACAGACCTTTCACTGAGTTAATGTGCCTGTCTGTACAGTACCACAGACCTTTCACTGAGTTAATGTGCCTGTCTGTACAGTACCACAGACCTTTCACTGAGTTAATGTGCCTGTCTGTACAGTACCACAGACCTTTCACTGAGTTAATGTGCCTGTCTGTACAGTACCACAGACCTTTCACTGAGTTAATGTGCCTGTCTGTACAGTACCACAGACCTTTCACTGAGTTAATGTGCCTGTCTGTACAGTACCACAGACCTTTCACTGAGTTAATGTGCCTGTCTGTACAGTACCACAGACCTTTCACTGAGTTAATGTGCCTGTCTGTACAGTACCACAGACCTTTCACTGAGTTAATGTGCCTGTCTGTACAGTACCACAGACCTTTCACTGAGTTAATGTGCCTGTCTGTACAGTACCACAGACCTTTCACTGAGTTAATGTGCCTGTCTGTACAGTACCACAGACCTTTCACTGAGTTAATGTGCCTGTCTGTACAGTACCACAGACCTTTCACTGAGTTAATGTGCCTGTCTGTACAGTACCACAGACCTTTCACTGAGTTAATGTGCCTGTCTGTACAGTACCACAGACCTTTCACTGAGTTAATGTGCCTGTCTGTACAGTACCACAGACCTTTCACTGAGTTAATGTGCCTGTCTGTACAGTACCACAGACCTTTCACTGAGTTAATGTGCCTGTCTGTACAGTACCACAGACCTTTCACTGAGTTAATGTGCCTGTCTGTACAGTACCACAGACCTTTCACTGAGTTAATGTGCCTGTCTGTACAGTACCACAGACCTTTCACTGAGTTAATGTGCCTGTCTGTACAGTACCACAGACCTTTCACTGAGTTAATGTGCCTGTCTGTACAGTACCACAGACCTTTCACTGAGTTAATGTGCCTGTCTGTACAGTACCACAGACCTTTCACTGAGTTAATGTGCCTGTCTGTACAGTACCACAGACCTTTCACTGAGTTAATGTGCCTGTCTGTACAGTACCACAGACCTTTCACTGAGTTAATGTGCCTGTCTGTACAGTACCACAGACCTTTCACTGAGTTAATGTGCCTGTCTGTACAGTACCACAGACCTTTCACTGAGTTAATGTGCCTGTCTGTACAGTACCACAGACCTTTCACTGAGTTAATGTGCCTGTCTGTACAGTACCACAGACCTTTCACTGAGTTAATGTGCCTGTCTGTACAGTACCACAGACCTTTCACTGAGTTAATGTGCCTGTCTGTACAGTACCACAGACCTTTCACTGAGTTAATGTGCCTGTCTGTACAGTACCACAGACCTTTCACTGAGTTAATGTGCCTGTCTGTACAGTACCACAGACCTTTCACTGAGTTAATGTGCCTGTCTGTACAGTACCACAGACCTTTCACTGAGTTAATGTGCCTGTCTGTACAGTACCACAGACCTTTCACTGAGTTAATGTGCCTGTCTGTACAGTACCACAGACCTTTCACTGAGTTAATGTGCCTGTCTGTACAGTACCACAGACCTTTCACTGAGTTAATGTGCCTGTCTGTACAGTACCACAGACCTTTCACTGAGTTAATGTGCCTGTCTGTACAGTACCACAGACCTTTCACTGAGTTAATGTGCCTGTCTGTACAGTACCACAGACCTTTCACTGAGTTAATGTGCCTGTCTGTACAGTACCACAGACCTTTCACTGAGTTAATGTGCCTGTCTGTACAGTACCACAGACCTTTCACTGAGTTAATGTGCCTGTCTGTACAGTACCACAGACCTTTCACTGAGTTAATGTGCCTGTCTGTACAGTACCACAGACCTTTCACTGAGTTAATGTGCCTGTCTGTACAGTACCACAGACCTTTCACTGAGTTAATGTGCCTGTCTGTACAGTACCACAGACCTTTCACTGAGTTAATGTGCCTGTCTGTACAGTCCCACAGACCTTTCACTGAGTTAATGTGCCTGTCTGTACAGTCCCACAGACCTTTCACTGAGTTAATGTGCCTGTCTGTACAGTACCACAGACCTTTCACTGAGTTAATGTGCCTGTCTGTACAGTACCACAGACCTTTCACTGAGTTAATGTGCCTGTCTGTACAGTACCACAGACCTTTCACTGAGTTAATGTGCCTGTCTGTACAGTCCCACAGACCTTTCACTGAGTTAATGTGCCTGTCTGTACAGTCCCACAGACCTTTCACTGAGTTAATGTACCTGTCTGTACAGTACCACAGACCTTTCACTGAGTTAATGTGCCTGTCTGTACAGTACCACAGACCTTTCACTGAGTTAATGTGCCTGGCTACACAGTACCACAGACCTTTCACTGAGTTAATGTGCCTGTCTGTACAGTACCACAGACCTTTCACTGAGTTAAAGGACCAGACCACGCTGTTTTAAAGATTATTAGAACCACTAACCGATGACTGAAGGTTAGAGAAATGCACCTAAAGATTCCAAAAATGTAAAGAAATTCACCGATTCGTAGCTTAATCATTGTGATTTAATTAAAAACGTTCCGCCAAATTCGTCTGCTAAACGAGACTTCGAAATGGCCGCCAGTAGACGAGAACCGGCTGTGACGTCACTTAGTGTTTGGAAACCGAAAGTTACAGCTTACGCTCAAGTGGGCGTTTGCCTAAATCGAGCATCAACAGCACGCCGAAGGAATGCGCACGGCTGCTGATAGCTATGAAGTATAGAAAAAAGGTTCAGGCATCAGTTGTCACCTTTTTCCGATGGGCTTACAACTTCTGCAGCAAGACTGATTAACTGGAAACGGCCAACACGATGTGCTGTGTTTCGCGACACTTTCTTCCAATGCGAACGCAGTTAAGCCGGCAAGAAAACCTGGCACACACAAAACAGCTGTTGCCTAACGCAGTTCCAGTTCCGACAATTGTTGACCACTCACAGGAGGTCAGAAACCGGATACCAATGTCATCAGAACGATCTGCTTTCACTAAACGCAGACGAAAGGAAGTGAGTACATGTATACTGAATGTGTTCTGTAAGGGATAGGGGTTCAGTGTCACTGGGCGTTTTTGTCAGACTGACAGTATTTGTAGTGGAATGGCATCTGTTCCTAATTTTAAGCACATGTGTTAAGATTACAGATTAAAACATATATATCTGTTACTACATGTCCGTCCCCATGCACCCACCTTAAAGTTCCCTCTCTCTCTCCCTCTTTTACACTCACCTGGGTAATCGATGAGTCTCAGGTTTAATCAGTGTCCGTCCATATACACGTAGACATTCACACAAACACACACACGTTGTTATAGTTGTTATCTAATTCAGTGTTGTATTAAATAGATAAAGAAATCGTTAATACAGCAAGCTTGCATGAATAATTTGCTGTTGTCCTTTTTTTCAGATCAGGTTCTGTAATACAGTAATTATAATTAATACAAGTACAAATTCATGTTTGCAGTCATACTCATAGTGTGTGAGTGTGTGTGTGTGTGTGTGTGTGTGTGTGTGTGTGTGTGTGTGTGTGTGTGTGTGTGTGTGTGTGAAAAGCACTTTGATACTTAAAACATCTGTGTTATTTGATTTTATTACAAAACTGCAGTCAGAATATTAAGCAGACCTATTCCAACAATACATTTTGATCAGCAGTAAATGTAATGTCAAATTATGAACAACAATCATGTGAGCAGATATATATCTAACAGAAACAAATAGTCTAGCAAAATAATACAACCAAGTACATGTGTGGACATCATCATCCACATAAAAAAATTGATTGTAGGAAGAGCACTCTGTGTTATTACCACTGCTTCAGTCAAACTGCCAGTTCAACTTTATCTCTGTGGGTTGTTTTTTTTTCTCTCAGAGTAACATGGGGAAAAAAACCCTTTAAAAAACTTGCATGCTACAGAGCTGGATTGTTTCTAGTGATCATGCAGCATGATTTATCCGCATAGAAAACTACTGAAACACCTAAACAGAAATAACAATGTCTACAGAAAAAACCCACTGTTTGATTGCTGTCTGTAGTACTCCTCTTGCTAACAGTGGCATTAAAATAATTAAAACTAAGCTATGCTCTCTTGGGGGGGGAAAAGTGCTCTAAGTACTTTTTGTGTCTACATAGGCAAAACAAAACTATGCAATGTTTCAGATTTCCTGACCCACCCTATGTTTTTCCTCCTTATCCTGGACTATTTTGGACTCTTACAAAAATGTAGGCTACTTCAAAAATGACAAATTTTAATTTTGCAGGCTTACAAGGAAATTGACTCTTCTCTTACAACCAGAATACACCATGATTTCAAGCAAATAAAAAACTACATGCACCTGAGAAAAAAAAAACTTTAATTCAAGAAGTTAGACCTCCTAACCCCAGCTTTTCAATTCAATTCAATACGTTGTTGATGTTGATTATGGAGCTTAACGTCCTCCCAGGTAACTAGGGACCTATATTGGGGCATGATTTTTTATACAATGTTAAAAGTGTAGGGTGTAATGGGGGGGAGGGGGACTGGAGGGTGACGGGGTGTAGTCGCTAATAAATTTAAAGGTGCGTTTATTATCTAATATACCAGACATTTTGTTTTGGCTGGTGTACAGAATAACATCACATAAAATCGCACTCGTAAAACATACAAAACACATAAAATGTACACATCAGTACACACATAACCCAAACCACACATATCCATACCAGCACCATCACACACATATCCACATACATACTCTAGTTTGTACATTATAAAAATAAATACATTATGATTAATATCATTACTAGTCAACTTAAATTAAGGCTCAAAATAGGTCTTAAGATGGATGTTATTTAGTGTAATGAAGAGATTATAAAAACCAAAAAAAAGCTATGAGAAAGAAAGTATGAAAGAATGATGCCCTTTCTCCGGTGAAAGTTCTGCTGATTGTGGTAACTTTTTTTTCTGTCTAAAACAGGCATCAGGTTAACTGAACGAGCTGTTTGAGGGGGTGGTGATCCTAACACTGGCCTATGGCAACACTGGCCTATGGCAGCTACAACAAAGCTCTGCATACACAGCAAGACTACAATGCAACAGTGCCCAGACTTTGACTGCTACAGGCTGCTTTCCCATGCAAAGTACAAATGCAAGTGTCCATAAACCAGGGTTTAATACAAAGTCATGTAGTATGTGAGTGAGTTCTGATGAAAAAGTGATTGTGTTGTAATATTGGTTATTACTGAGTGTTGATGTTACAATGATTACATTATAAAAACAACAACAGAACAATGTGAAGAGCAAACTTCTTCTGTGGGCATGCAAGTGAGTTAATCTTGTGTGTGTGTGTGTGAAACTATATGTGACTGAGTGTTACAAATTTAAATGACAACAGTTTTCTTGATAGCCTTTAAAAACAACAACAAATACATACATTTAACAATCAAACAAATATAGGCACCTCAAAAAAAGTTGTATGTACACCTTCGTGGCTGGTGATGCATTCTTGCTCCCCTGCAAGTTTTCATTCTACAATGTACCTCAGGCTAGCTTCCTCTCTCTCTCAAATCTGCCCCTCCCACACAATACAACAGGTACAGTGGCCACTCTGACACCAGTCTCTGAAATAATCAAGAACAGTTAAAACTGCGATGAGCTGTTGTTCTTTTACTCGTGAATGCAATGCATGAACACTTAAACAATATCCCACTTATTCGCGAGTGCGTTGACAAGGCGAGAGTGAAAAAATAGCACAGACTCGAAAGCAGACGATAAGTTCAGCACAGAGAGCGGGCGTGTTTACCTTTGATCGCTGAGACAAACAGTGTCGCAATTTTCATCGTCACTGTTTCACTACTGCTGGAAGTGGCCTCCACCCTCATCTTTCATGCTTGATTCGAGGAGAGAAACCGGTAGTTCGAACATGTACGTTCAATTTCGTCTGCAGTTACGCTTGTTGTCATGTTGGTAAACAACCATCTCCACACGGTGTGACGTCACGGATAATTTATTCATAAACCAGTCTCGCGAAGATCACGCGGCACAATGGCGGGTCGTTTTGGAGAAGAAATCCGTCGCTTCGGTCACAAAATTCGTCGGATTACGGCCTTAGAAGATTCCGAATTAAACCAAACATTGTTGAAGACGGTAAGAAAGTGGTTTTCTAACTAACTGCAAACATCGGGAAGTGTTCGGTCGCGCAGGAACACGATTCGAAGCGTTTTTGACGCTAAAACAGCGTGGTCTGGTCCTTTAATGTGCCTGTCTGTACAGTACCACAGACCTTTCACTGAGTTAATGTGCCTGTCTGTACAGTACCACAGACCTTTCACCGAGTTAATGTGCCTGTCTGTACAGTACCACAGACCTTTCACCGAGTTAATGTGCCTGTCTGTACAGTACCACAGACCTTTCACTGAGTTAATGTGCCTGTCTGTACAGTACCACCGACCTTTCACTGAGTTAATGTGCCTGTCTGTACAGTACCACAAACCTTTCACTGAGTTAATGTGCCTGTCTGTACAGTACCACAGACCTTTCACTGAGTTGATGTGCCTGTCTGTACAGTACCACAGACCTTTCACTGAGTTAATGTGCCTGTCTGTACAGTACCACAAACCTTTCACTGAGTTAATGTGCCTGTCTGTACAGTACCACAGACCTTTCACTGAGTTAATGTGCCTGTCTGCACAGTACCACAGACCTTTCACTGAGTTAATGTGCCTGTCTGCACAGTACCACAGACCTTTCACTGAGTTAATGTGCCTGTCTGCACAGTACCACGGACCTTTCACTGAGTTAATGTGCCTGTCTGTACAGTACCACAGACCTTTCACTGAGTTAATGTGCCTGTCTGTACAGTACCACAGACCTTTCACTGAGTTAATGTGCCTGTCTGTACAGTACCACAGACCTTTCACTGAGTTAATGTGCCTGTCTGTACAGTACCACAAACCTTTCACTGAGTTAATGTGCCTGTCTGTACAGTACCACAGACCTTTCACTGAGTTAATGTGCCTGTCTGCACAGTACCACAGACCTTTCACTGAGTTAATGTGCCTGTCTGCACAGTACCACAGACCTTTCACTGAGTTAATGTGCCTGTCTGTACAGTACCACAGACCTTTCACTGAGTTAATGTGCCTGTCTGTACAGTACCACAGACCTTTCACTGAGTTAATGTGCCTGTCTGTACAGTACCACAGACCTTTCACTGAGTTAATGTGCCTGTCTGTACAGTACCACAGACCTTTCACTGAGTTAATGTGCCTGTCTGTACAGTACCACAGACCTTTCACTGAGTTAATGTGCCTGTCTGTACAGTACCACAGACCTTTCACTGAGTTAATGTGCCTGTCTGTACAGTACCACAGACCTTTCACCGAGTTAATGTGCCTGTCTGTACAGTACCACAGACCTTTCACTGAGTTAATGTGCCTGTCTGTACAGTACCACAGACCTTTCACTGAGTTAATGTGCCTGTCTGTGCAGTACCACAGACCTTTCACTGAGTTAATGTGCCTGTCTGTACAGTACCACAGACCTTTCACTGAGTTAATGTGCCTGTCTGTACAGTACCACAGACCTTTCACTGAGTTAATGTGCCTGTTTGTACAGTACCACAGACCTTTCACTGAGTTAATGTGCCTGTCTGTACAGTACCACAGACCTTTCACTGAGTTAATGTGCCTGTCTGTACAGTACCACAGACCTTTCACTGAGTTAATGTGCCTGTCTGTACAGTACCACAGACCTTTCACTGAGTTAATGTGCCTGTCTGTACAGTCCCACAGACCTTTCACTGAGTTAATGTGCCTGTCTGTACAGTCCCACAGACCTTTCACTGAGTTAATGTGCCTGTCTGTACAGTACCACAGACCTTTCACTGAGTTAATGTGCCTGTCTGTACAGTACCACAGACCTTTCACTGAGTTAATGTGCCTGTCTGTACAGTACCACAGACCTTTCACTGAGTTAATGTGCCTGTCTGTACAGTACCACAGACCTTTCACTGAGTTAATGTGCCTGTCTGTACAGTACCACAGACCTTTCACTGAGTTAATGTGCCTGTCTGTACAGTACCACAGACCTTTCACTGAGTTAATGTGCCTGTCTGTACAGTACCACAGACCTTTCACTGAGTTAATGTGCCTGTCTGTACAGTACCACAGACCTTTCACTGAGTTAATGTGCCTGTCTGTACAGTACCACAGACCTTTCACTGAGTTAATGTGCCTGTCTGTACAGTACCACAGACCTTTCACTGAGTTAATGTGCCTGTCTGTACAGTACCACAGACCTTTCACTGAGTTAATGTGCCTGTCTGTACAGTACCACAGACCTTTCACTGAGTTAATGTGCCTGTCTGTACAGTACCACAGACCTTTCACTGAGTTAATGTGCCTGTCTGTACAGTACCACAGACCTTTCACTGAGTTAATGTGCCTGTCTGTACAGTACCACAGACCTTTCACTGAGTTAATGTGCCTGTCTGTACAGTACCACAGACCTTTCACTGAGTTAATGTGCCTGTCTGTACAGTACCACAGACCTTTCACTGAGTTAATGTGCCTGTCTGTACAGTACCACAGACCTTTCACTGAGTTAATGTGCCTGTCTGTACAGTACCACAGACCTTTCACTGAGTTAATGTGCCTGTCTGTACAGTACCACAGACCTTTCACTGAGTTAATGTGCCTGTCTGTACAGTACCACAGACCTTTCACTGAGTTAATGTGCCTGTCTGTACAGTACCACAGACCTTTCACTGAGTTAATGTGCCTGTCTGTACAGTACCACAGACCTTTCACTGAGTTAATGTGCCTGTCTGTACAGTACCACAGACCTTTCACTGAGTTAATGTGCCTGTCTGTACAGTACCACAGACCTTTCACTGAGTTAATGTGCCTGTCTGTACAGTACCACAGACCTTTCACTGAGTTAATGTGCCTGTCTGTACAGTACCACAGACCTTTCACTGAGTTAATGTGCCTGTCTGTACAGTACCACAGACCTTTCACTGAGTTAATGTGCCTGTCTGTACAGTACCACAGACCTTTCACTGAGTTAATGTGCCTGTCTGTACAGTACCACAGACCTTTCACTGAGTTAATGTGCCTGTCTGTACAGTACCACAGACCTTTCACTGAGTTAATGTGCCTGTCTGTACAGTACCACAGACCTTTCACTGAGTTAATGTGCCTGTCTGTACAGTACCACAGACCTTTCACTGAGTTAATGTGCCTGTCTGTACAGTACCACAGACCTTTCACTGAGTTAATGTGCCTGTCTGTACAGTACCACAGACCTTTCACTGAGTTAATGTGCCTGTCTGTACAGTACCACAGACCTTTCACTGAGTTAATGTGCCTGTCTGTACAGTACCACAGACCTTTCACTGAGTTAATGTGCCTGTCTGTACAGTACCACAGACCTTTCACTGAGTTAATGTGCCTGTCTGTACAGTACCACAGACCTTTCACTGAGTTAATGTGCCTGTCTGTACAGTACCACAGACCTTTCACTGAGTTAATGTGCCTGTCTGTACAGTACCACAGACCTTTCACTGAGTTAATGTGCCTGTCTGTACAGTACCACAGACCTTTCACTGAGTTAATGTGCCTGTCTGTACAGTACCACAGACCTTTCACTGAGTTAATGTACCTGTCTGTACAGTACCACAGACCTTTCACTGAGTTAATGTGCCTGTCTGTACAGTACCACAGACCTTTCACTGAGTTAATGTGCCTGTCTGTACAGTACCACAGACCTTTCACTGAGTTAATGTGCCTGTCTGTACAGTACCACAGACCTTTCACTGAGTTAATGTGCCTGTCTGTACAGTACCACAGACCTTTCACTGAGTTAATGTGCCTGTCTGTACAGTACCACAGACCTTTCACTGAGTTAATGTGCCTGTCTGTACAGTACCACAGACCTTTCACTGAGTTAATGTGCCTGTCTGTACAGTACCACAGACCTTTCACTGAGTTAATGTGCCTGTCTGTACAGTACCACAGACCTTTCACTGAGTTAATGTGCCTGTCTGTACAGTACCACAGACCTTTCACTGAGTTAATGTGCCTGTCTGTACAGTACCACAGACCTTTCACTGAGTTAATGTACCTGTCTGTACAGTACCACAGACCTTTCACTGAGTTAATGTGCCTGTCTGTACAGTACCACAGACCTTTCACTGAGTTAATGTGCCTGTCCTGTACAGCACCACAGACCTTTCACTGAGTTAATGTGCCTGTCTGTACAGTACCACAGACCTTTCACTGAGTTAATGTGCCTGTCTGTACAGTACCACAGACCTTTCACTGAGTTAATGTGCCTGTCTGTACAGTACCACAGACCTTTCACTGAGTTAATGTGCCTGTCTGTACAGTACCACAGACCTTTCACTGAGTTAATGTGCCTGTCTGCACAGTACCAGATTCTCTGACATGTAATCATATCTGTTTCACCTAATTAGTAACCAAGGGAGGTACGGTAGATGTGGTAATCATATCTGTTTCACCAAAATCGTAACCAAGGGAGGTAGGGTAGATGTGGTAATCATATCTGTTTTCCCTAAATCGTAACCAAGGGAGGTACGGTAGATGTGGTAATCATATCTGTTTCACCAAAATCGTAACCAAGGGAGGTAGGGTAGATGTGGTAATCATATCTGTTTCACCAAAATCGTAACCAAGGGAGGTACGGTAGCTAGATGTGGTAATCATATCTGTTTCACCAAAATCGTAACCAAGGGAGGTACGGTAGACATGTAATCATATCTGTTTCACCAAAATCGTAACCAAGGGAGGTACGGTAGCTAGATGTGGTAATCATATCTGTTTCACCAAAATCGTAACCAAGGGAGGTACGGTAGACATGTAATCATATCTGTTTTACCTAATTAGTAACCAAGAGAGGTACGGTAGATGTGGTAATCATATCTGTTTCACCAAAATCGTAACCAAGGGAGGTACGGTAGATGTGGTAATCATATCTGTTTCACCAAAATCGTAACCAAGGGAGGTACGGTAGATGTGGTAATCATATCTGTTTCACCAAAATCGTAACCAAGGGAGGTACGGTAGATGTGGTAATCATATCTGTTTCACCTGAATCGTAACCAAGGGAGGTAGGGTAGGTGTGATTTTGTTTGTTTGTTTGTTTGCTTAACGCCCAGCCGACCACGAAGGGCCATATCAGGGCGGGGTAGATGTGAGAAACAAAGGGACATAAGCACCCCCAAAGACACCAATAAACCCGTCTCCTGGCACATGCATGGGGCAATAGGAAGCATTGAAATGAGCAGAGAACTTTTATCCTCAAAGTTCATGACAGTTACTTTTATCTGGCTTTACATTGCTTACCTCCCTTTGTTTCTTAGTTCCTTGACACCTGTATTTGCATGCCAAAAGGGACACCCATTTGTACCTGTAAAAAATGGCACCTATTTTTACCTGGGAAAAGTGGCACCTATTTTTACCTGAGAAAAGTGACACCTATTTTTACCTGTGAAAAGTGACACCTATATTTACCTGTAACTGATGTGCTGTTATGATGTGTTCTGTCCAGCTGGGGGCCTGATGACGACGGCAAAACTGTGGACGGTCCCCATCTCCTGTCCGCTGTGAGTTGTTACTTCTCTTTTCATGGCTGGCTTGGCAACGAGTAGGATACAGCGGCACCTGCCTGGCAACCATCTCTTGATAGCGACCACCCAAAGGAGATGTTTTTTCTGCATAATTATTAATAATGACAAAAAATAATTTAAATTTAAAAAAGACCAAAAAGAACTGTACTCACGTTAGAATGACTACCCCGCCACAACGACCCTTTGTTTTTTAACCGATGTGTTTCCTTATATGTGACCCTCCACCACAGAATGAGTCGCATGTCACCTTTGCATGATTTTCATATTTTTACATTTTCATAAAGAATTTTGTGTGCTCTATCCAGTGGTGAAACCCGTTTTTAGAAAAGAGTGAAAACTGTTTGAGTTATAAGCCTGTGACTAGGGTGACCCTCACACTGTTACTAGACACTCCCCGGACTGATGCTTATATGAGCCTAGCGCAGAACTGCGCGAGGTGACATGCGACTCATTTCGTGGTGGAGGGTCACGTATAGTTGTCACCAGTGTAGCGACCACCCCGCTCTAACATCTAAGGACCGACCTAACAGCTTGTGTAACAACTTTGTCAGACAAAGCCAAAACAACGCATCGCTGACAAAGCGCGGTTATAACCAGTTATAACCGTCTCGCATAAGCAAAGGCACTAAACCGCTGAGAGGTGTGATGGTTGGGTGGGCTGAGTAAACATCACAAACCAATCATCGAGAAAACAAACTCACGTGACCAACATACACCGTTCAACTCAGTCAGAATAGACAGTCTTTGGACAGAAGAGCAGTGGAGATCGACATGGCGTCTACAAATAAAATAAAATATTTAACTCTCGAAAATCGAGTGAATGTTGTGAACAGACACAAAAAGGGAGAAACTGCCATCGCGATTGCAAAAAGTCTTGATGTTGGAAAATCGCAAATTCAAAGAATTATCCAAGACAAAGAAAACATTCTGAAAAGGTGGGAAAGTGGTGACAATGCCGATCGAATGCGATCAAAGCGGCAGAAGACAACATACTCTGACGTAAGTGAAAAGGTTTGGGATTGGTTCCTGGCTGCCAGAAAAAAGAATTTTCCGATCTGCGTGTGCGGCGAGATCAAAGGCAGGTCCATTGTGATAGCTGGGTGGCCTTGTTTATAGACACTGACCTTCTTCCCAGGGGTCATTGGGGATCTCTAAAGGAGGGATCCACTGTATGATATTTTATTGGTTCAGGTTCTGTTCCAATTTGTCTCTCTTTGAACCAAACGCTGACTGGTGTTGAATGTGCCGACAGAAAGCCATGAAGTTTGGGGTGGAGTTTGGACGCAAGGGCTACGGCAGCATCTTCGTGGTTGCCAGCGGCAACGGGGGGAAACAGAACGACAACTGTAACTACGACGGTTACGCCAACTCCATCTACACTGTCACCATAGGTTAGTTTGTGTGTGTGTGTTATTTGTGTGTTATTTGTGTGTAGCTGTAATGGTTACGCTAACTCCATCTACACCGCAGCCATAAGTTTTGTGCGTGATTTTTCATCAATTTTAAAGTCCCAGCTTTGCCCTAGCTGGCCTCTCCTTTGGCAAGGGGAAACGTAATTGTATTGTAATATTATAGTGCACAATACAATCGTTCACAAAGATTTCAGAAACCAATGTGTGATTCAGGCCCCGTAGCCATGAGAGAGATTTCAGGTTGAGCCGAGTGTCTCATTGTGCGTTTCAGGCGCGGTGGATGAGGCCGGGACGATGCCGTACTATGCGGAGGAGTGCGCCTCCATGCTGGGCGTCACTTTCAGCAGTGGCGTTGCTGGCAAGCGCGACATTGTGAGTACTGTTTGTCCGTGTGAGTGTTTCGGTCTTGTCAGTCTGTCTGTGTTTCTGTCTGTCTGTCTGTTTGACTGTCTATGTTTGTCTGTCTGTTTGTGTTTATATCTGCCTGTCTGCCTGTGTTTCTGTCTGTCTGTTTGACTGTCTATGTTTGTCTGTCTGTTTGTGTTTAAATCTGCCTGTCTGTCTGTGTTTCTGTCTGTCTGTCTGCCTGTGTTTCTGTCTGTCTTTTTAAGCTCCTGTCTGTCTGTTTATCTGTCTGTTTGTGTTTCTTTCTGCCTGTCTGTCTGGGTTGCAAGATGTCTTTTACAAAAATGATGATAAAGAAAATTTCAAATGACATCCGTGTTTCTGCAGAAGGAATTGGGTGGGGGGGGTGCTGGTGCCAATGCCGTACAGAAAGGACAAGAGCACGAAATTTCTAACGACATCCATGTTTCAGGTGACGGCGGACTGGTTAGAGAGGGGAGGTCAGGGCTGCACCGAAAAGCACACTGGGACGAGCGCAGCGGCCCCTCTAGCGGCGGGGATGATCGCCCTCATGCTGCAGGCCCAGCCCTGCCTCACCTGGAGAGACGTCCAGTACATCCTCATCATCACATCTGTCAAGGTAACACTCACAGTAGATAATACAGCCCTGTCTCACCTGGAGAGACGTACAGTACATCATCATCACCTCCGTCAAGGTAACACTCACAGTAGATAGTACAGCCCTGTCTCACCTGGAGAGACGTACAGTACATCATCATCATCACCTCCGTCAAGGTAATGCTCACAGTAAATAATACAGCCCTGTCTCACCTGGAGAGACGTACAGTACATCATCATCATCACCTCCGTCAAGGTAACACTCACAGTAGATAGTACAGCCCTGTCTCACCTGGAGAGACGTACAGTACATCCTCATCATCACCTCCGTCAAGGTAATACTCACAGTAGATAGTACAGCCCTGTCTCACCTGGAGAGACATCCAGTACATCCTGGTCATCACCTCCGTCAAGGTAACGCTCACAGTAGATAATACAGCCCTGACTCACCTGGAGAGACATACAGTACATCATCATCATCACCTCCGTCAAGGTAACACTCACAGTAGATAGTACAGCCCTGACTCACCTGGAGAGACGTACAGTACATCATCATCATCACCTCCGTCAAGGTAACACTCACAGTAGATAATACAGCCCTGTCTCACCTGGAGAGACGTCCAGTACATCATCATCATCACCTCCGTCAAGGTAACGCTCACAGTAGATAATACAGCCCTGACTCACCTGGAGAGACGTACAGT
This sequence comes from Littorina saxatilis, assembly GCF_037325665.1. Classification (NCBI taxonomy): domain Eukaryota; kingdom Metazoa; phylum Mollusca; class Gastropoda; order Littorinimorpha; family Littorinidae; genus Littorina; species Littorina saxatilis. Next base: position 63,899,431 of record NC_090252.1, read on the forward strand.
ACATCATCATCATCACCTCCATCAAGGTAACACTCACAGTAGATAGTACAGCCCCCTCTCACCTGGAGAGACATCCAGTACATCATCATCACCTCCGTCAAGGTAACGCTCACAGTAGATAGTACAGCCCTGTCTCACCTGGAGAGACATCCAGTACATCATCATCACCTCCATCAAGGTAATACTCACAGTAGATAGTACAGCCCCTTCTCACCTGGGAGAGACATCCAGTACATCATCATCACCTCCGTCAAGGTAACACTCACAGTAGATAGTACAGCCCCTGTCTCACCTGGAGAGACATCCAGTGCATCATCATTATCACCTCCGTCAAGGTAACACTCACAGTAGATAGTACAGCCCTGTCTCACCTGGAGAGAACGTACAGTACATCATCATCATCACCTTCCGTCAAGGTAACGCTCACAGTAGATAGTACAGCCCTGTCTCACCTGGAGAGACATACAGTACATCCTCATCATCACCTCCGTCAAGGTAATACTCACAGTAGATAGTACAGCCCTGTCTCACCTGGAGAGACGTACAGTACATCATCATCACCTCCGTCAAGGTAACGCTCACAGTAGATAGTACAGCCCTGTCTCACCTGGAGAGACATCCAGTACATCATCATCACCTCCATCAAGGTAATACTCACAGTAGATAGTACAGCCCCTTCTCACCTGGAGAGACGTACAGTACATCCTGGTCATCACCTCCGTCAAGGTATCACTCACCAGGCAGTGTACGATACAAGATTTGAAGTCACAAGTGTGTGAAGACATGAGCTATTTTTACAGCGATAGACCTTAATATTGCTATTTCATATGTTACGTGGATTTTCATTGGTCAATTGGGCAAAACTGAGCTCAGTGCGATATCGACGACCTCTTTATTGCTTCCCCACTTCAAAAACAAAAACACCTACATTTAAAAACAAACAATATATGAAAATGTAATTATTCCAGAATTTAGTTGAGAGTTGAGCAAGTGACGAAAGACTTTTTGAAAGGAAAAACATTTTAAAATACTGAAAAGTACAAGAAAAGAGTGAACAAAAAGAAATAATAATCAGAGGGAGGGATATGGAACAGCCAAAACTGAGACAAATACTTTTGTAATTTCTTTACAGTAAATACAAAATGTTTAGAGAATTAACAATATATCTAACATTGACTGACTGTGTGATGATATCTTCTGCTATTGGTCTGTTTCAACAGTGATATCAAAATATCGACCTCCGGTCTTGATTTTGATATCACTGTCTCAACAGACCATAGCAGAAGATATCATCACACAGTCCGTCAATATTGGATAATGTCAATACAGTGTAGTTATTTGTACAGCAATAAATATAAATCTAAATAGTCTTTTTACAGCAATAGACCTTGATGTAAAGTTATTTTTACACCGATAGACTTAAATGTAAATAGTTATTCTCATTACAGTGATTGGCCTAAGTGGAAATAATTCTTTTGACAATACTTTACAATAATACTTTATTATATCAAAAGAGAAATTACAGGAATAGACCTAAATGGAAATAATTCTTTTTACAACGATAGACGTAAATGTTAGTGATTTCATTTACAGGGATTGACCTAAATGTAGATAACTCTTTTTTCAGCAATCGACCTAAATGTAAATAATTTATTTGACACTGTTTGATATGTCTCAAATGTAAGGGTATATGCACGTTTCCATGCAGGATTATCATTGAAGAAAAGGAGGCAAATTGTGTGTGTGTATGCTATACTCATCTTCATACAAAAAAACTGCGTCAGCAAGTGTATTAAGGCCTGGCGCTCACCTATGTAACTTCATCAGGACAGACGACGTACTGCAGATTATCCCAGCCCGCTACACGTTGCGTGAAAGGAAAACAGGCCAAGTACTCATCATAATCCCTATCGCAGCATCAATAATATGCAGTGCGTCGTCTGTGCCGCTGAAACTGCGCAGGTATATTCTGCCCTTAATGGGTCAAATATGCAAACATCAACATATCCATGTGGCCTCCAAACCAGAGAAAATCACACATTAACACTATACAGGACTGGGTGGCCGAGTGGTAACGCACTTGCGCTCGGAAGCGAGAGGTTGCGAGTTCGACCCTGGGTCAGGGCGTTAGCAATTTTCTCCCCCCTTTCCTAACCTAGGTTCAAGTGCTAGTCTTTCGGATGAGACGAAAAACCGAGGTCCCTTCGTGTACACTACATTGGGGTGTGCACGTTAAAGATCCCACGATTGACAAAAGGGTTTTTCCTGGCAAAATTGTATAGGCATAGATAAAAAATGTCCACCAAAATACCCGTGTGACTTGGAATAATAGGCCGTGAAAAGTAGGATATGCGCCGAAATGGCTGCGATCTGCTGGTCGATGTGAATGCGTGATGTATTGTGTAAAAAATTCCATCTCACACGGCATAAATAGATCCCTGCGCCTTGAGTCCGAGTCTGGAGATACGCGCGCGATATAAGACTTCATATAACTATTGTGACTAGCACTGTCACTGCCGTAACGTGACTCCAGCCTGAGCCTGCCTCCAAGAAACTTCAAGAAATCCAGGAATTTGTTCATTAAATCTAGCAGCAAAACAACGCTGATTTCAACAGAAACGGATTTGTTTGTTTGCTTAACGCCCAGCCGACCACGAAGGGCCATACCAGGGCGGTGCTGCTTTGACATTTAACATGCGTCACACACAAGACAGAAGTCGCAGCACAGGCTTCATGCCTCACCCAGTCACATTATTCTGACACCGGACCAACCAGTCCTAGCACTAACCCCATAATGCCAGACGCCAGGCGGAGCAGCCACTAGATTGCCAATTTTAAAGTCTTAGGTATGACCCGGCCGGGGTTCGAACCCACGACCTCCCGATCACGGGGCGGACGCCTTACCACTAGGCCAACCGTGCCGGTCTTTTCAGTATAAATGTACAAGTGTACAGACGCTATGAGTAGAACATGTGAAAAGCTCGGGTCTTGAAAGAAGGAAGAAAGGAGTGCCGAGTTTGGACGCATTGTTTGTTTCAGATTGACGTGGACTCCGGCCAATGGCTCACCAACGGGGCAGGACTGGAACACAGTCACAAACACGGCTTTGGTCTCCTCAAGGGCTGGAGGCTTGTCAATGCTGCTAGGGTAAGGATGTTACACAGACACACACGCATGTTCACATACACGCACGCATGCACACACACACACACACGCATGCACACACGCACGCACGCACGCACACACACATACACACACACACACGCACACACTCACACACACACCCACACCCACACACCCCCACAAGCAGGGCTTTGGTCTCATCAACGCCTGGAGGCTTGTCAATGTACACACACCACTTCAATAGAGGCTTGCATATTAATTTCACTGAAATAAACTTATAACATTCAAGGTCATTTATAGCTGAAACGTTCAATGGCTTTGGAACACCTGTGGATTCTGGAGGACTGTTTGTGATATGGTCTGACTGGTGTTTTCTGCCAGTATACCCTTGCAAACATTTGTGTTTAGCAAAGCAGGTTTTTATAGAGCTCTCCATTTTGCCCACCATTCTACTGTGTACTGTTTGACTGGCTTTGCCTCCAAACGTAATTCAAGTGTTTTGTGAACTTTGTTACATTCTCAATAGTCATCGAGATAGATTCTGTGCCCTCTGAGAACTGCGAATGACAAGATGTATATTATTGCAACAAAGTGTGTGATATTTCAAGGTGTGGAGAAGTGTGCCCTACATGACGTCATACTTCAGTGAAGACAGCACTGGCTGCCGTTATACAAGATGTATATTATTGCAACAAAGTGTGTGATATTTCAAGGTGTGGAGAAGTGTGCCCTACATGACGTCATACTTCAGTGAAGACAGCACTGGCTGGGACATTCCTCACGGGCTCAACACGCCTCTCACTGTTGTACACACAGGTGAGTGTGTGTGACTGGGGGGGGGTGTTTGTGTGGGGCTGCATGCATGTGTGGGTGGGGGGGGGGCGTGTTTGTGTGTGTGGGGGTGCATGTCACGATGTGTGTGTGTGGGTGGGGGTTCATGCTTGTGTGTCTGTGTGAGTGTGGGTGTATGTGTTTGTGTGTGTGTTACGTTTGTGTATGTGTGTGTTTATGTGTGTGTGGACGCAGAGAGTTTGACCACCACCAGAAGCAGCATTATGCAGTGGTCTTGTAACAAGAATAATATGGCTCTTCATTATATTCCTTACTGTGTCAGCTGTCCTCGGGAAGGGGAGGGGTGAGGGGATTCGTGTGTCTGTCTGTCGGTGTGTCTGTCGGTGTGTCTGTCTGTGTGTCTGTCTGTGTTTGTCTGTGTGTCTGTCTGTGTGTCTGTCTGTGTGTCTGTCTGTGTGTCTGTCTGTCTGTCTGTGTTTGTCTGTGTGTCTGTCTGTGTTTGTCTGTGTGTCTGTCTGTGTGTCTGTCTGTGTGTGTGTCTGTGTGTCTGTCTGTGTGTCTGTGTATGTATCTGTGTCAGAGTGTGAATCTGTCTGTGTCTGTCTGTGTGTCTGTCTGTGTCTGTCTGTGTCTGTCTGTGTGTGTGTCTGTGTCTGAATCTGTCTGTGTCTGTCTGTGTTTCTGTCTGTGTCTGTCTGTGTTTCTGTCCTCTGTCTGTCTGTGTCTTGTCTGTGTCTCTGTCTGTCTGTGTCTGTCTGTGTTACTGTCGGTGTGTCTGTCGGTGTGTCTGTCTGTGTGTCTGTCTGTGTGCATGCGAGTGTGTGTGTTGGGGGAGGGGGGGGGAGAGTTTGTGCGTGCATACATGTATCTGCCTATTAGTGAACAATGAAAAGAGTATTTTATGTGAAGTGGACAAGATGTGAACGCGGTATAATGTAGAGTGTGTGTCAGTGTGTGCGTGTGGTTGTAAGTGAGTGTGTGTATGCCGTTCTGTTAGCACTGTGTTTGGTTGTTGTGTTTGAATGTACTATGTACTGAATGAACTCAAACCAAGATAATTATATTCCTGTGTAATGGACGTGGTTGAAATAAAATCTTATCTTATCTTATTATCAATCATGATTTCTGTTTTCTTGTTTCACACAGTGACGCCCAAGGACATTTCTGGCTACAGCCTCTACATGCTGGAGTACGTGCAGGTCACCGTGACCCTGACTCACCCGGTGCGCGGCAAGCTTAGCATCCATATGCTATGTCCCAGTGGAACACTGTCTGTGATGGGTGCACCACGACTCAATGACAAGTCAGTTTCTTTTCCTGTTTTGGTTGACATTGGCTACTTCCAAGGCCTGATAATTATCTACATATCTGTCAATGCAATTTTGTTTCGGAAATATTAAAGGTGCAAGTCAGCATGTTACTATTGTATATCCTACTATTAAGGTACGGGGAGATAGCACAGTCGGAAGCGGCGCTGGCCTGAAACCAGTTTGTCGCTATTGGCCTTGTTTGGCAAGGGATTTATTTTGATACCTTTTAAACAAATGTATTGACAAGCTTGATATTCATCTGCAATGCCCCAGTGGAACACTGTGATTGGTGCACCATGACTCGATGACAAGTCAGTCCCCTTGCGACGGGCGCAGTGGCGTGGTGGTAAGACGTCGGCCTCCTAATCGGGAGGTCGTGAGTTGGAATTCCGGTCGCTGCCGCCTGGTGGGTTAAGAGATTTTTCTGATCTCCCAGGTCAACTTATGTGCAGACCTGCTAGTGACTTAACCCCCTTCAAGCACAAGACCAAGTGCGCACGGAAAAGATCCTGTAATCCATCTGAGTTTGGTGGGTTATGGAAACACGAAAATACCCAGCATGCCAACGAAACCGGAGTGAAGCTGACTATGTTCTCAGAGTATAGTGTGGGGAACCCAAATGTGCAAACGAGCTCACACCTAACCAGACAAATTCTGGAACGCTGAAGAAGAAGAAGAAAAAGAAGAAGAAGAAGGATAAGGATAAGGATAAGATTTTATATAGTCCATGAGGGTAACCTCACAGGAATTCGGGCTGCTTTCTCCCTGGGGAAAGCGAGCTGCCATACAGTATACGGCGCTACCCATTTTTAAAATTTTTTCCTGCATGCGTGTATTCATGTTTCCAAGCCCTGAGACTTAATGCCGTGTGAGATGGAATTTTTTTACACTTTATTTCAAGTCACACGGGTATTTGGTGGACATTTTTATCTATGCCAATACAATTTTGCCAGGAAAGACCCTTTTGTCAATCGTGGGATCTTTAACGTGCACACCCCAATGTAGTGTACACGAAGGGACCTCGGTTTTTCGTCTCATCCGAAAGACTAGCTGCAGTAGCACTTGAACCCACCACCTAGGTTAGGAAAGAAAAAGAAGAAGTGCCCTTGCCTGTTTTGGTCACGCAATAGCTGATAAAGAGAACGTATTGACAAGCTTAACACAGGGAAACACCCAATGAAGGCCTGGAGAAAAAACCACCAAAGACAATCACATCTGAAAAAGGAGGAAGACTTAAAACGGAGGTCAATTTACAGAGTTTATCAACAGACAATCTGAAACATCAAGGTCTTAAAAGGTGGGAAGTATTCCGGCCAGTAGTGCTGGCTCCAGATGTGGGCAGTAGTGCTGGCTCCAGATGTGGGCAGTAGTGCTGGCTCCAGATGTGGGCAGTAGTGCTGGCTCCAGATGTGGGCAGTAGTGCTGGCTCCAGATGTGGGCAGTAGTGCTGGCTCCAGATGTGGGCAGTAGTGCTGGCTCCAGATGTGGGCAGTAGTGCTGGCTCCAGATGTGGGCAGTAGTGCTGGCTCCAGATGTGGCCAGTAGTGCTGGCTCCAGATGTGGGCAGTAGTGCTGGCTCCAGATGTGGCCAGTAGTGCTGGCTCCAGATGTGGCCAGTAGTGCTGGCTCCAGATTTGGGCAGTAGTGCTGGCTCCAGATGTGGCCAGTAGTGCTGGCTCCAGATGTGGCCAGTAGTGCTGGCTCCAGATGTGGCCAGTAGTACTGGCTCCAGATGTGGCCAGTAGTGCTGGCTCCAGATGTGGCCAGTAGTGCTGGCTCCAGGTGTGGGCAGTAGTGCTGGCTCCAGATGTGGGCAGTAGTGCTGGCTCCAGATGTGGGCAGTAGTGCTGGCTCCAGATGTGGGCAGTAGTGCTGGCTCCAGATGTGGGCAGTAGTGCTGGCTCCAGATGTGGCCAGTAGTGCTGGCTCCAGATGTGGCCAGTATTGCTGGCTCCAGATGTGGGCAGTAGTACTGGCTCCAGATGTGGCCAGTAGTGCTGGCTCCAGATGTGGCCAGTAGTACTGGCTCCAGATGTGGCCAGTAGTGCTGGCTCCAGATGTGGCCAGTAGTGCTGGCTCCAGATGTGGCCAGTAGTGCTGGCTTCAGATGTGGGCAGTAGTGCTGGCTCCAGATGTGGGCAGTAGTGCTGGCTCCAGATGTGGGCAGTAGTGCTGGCTCCAGATGTGGGCAGTAGTACTGGCTCCAGATGTGGCCAGTAGTGCTGGCTCCAGATGTGGGCAGTAGTGCTGGCTCCAGATGTGGGCAGTGTAGTGCTGGCTCCAGATGTGGCCAGTAGTGCTGGCTCCAGATGTGGCTAGTAGTGCTGGCTCTGGCTAGTAGTGCTGGCTCCAGATGTGGCTAGTAGTGCTGGCTCCAGATGTGGCTAGTAGTGCTGGCTCCAGATGTGGCCAGTAGTGCTGGCTCCAGATGTGGCTAGTAGTGCTGGCTCCAGATGTGGGCAGTAGTACTGGCTCCAGATGTGGCCAGTAGTGCTGGCTCCAGATGTGGGCAGTAGTGCTGGCTCCAGATGTGGGCAGTGTAGTGCTGGCTCCAGATGTGGCCAGTAGTGCTGGCTCCAGATGTGGCTAGTAGTGCTGGCTCTGGCTAGTAGTGCTGGCTCCAGATGTGGCTAGTAGTGCTGGCTCCAGATGTGGCTAGTAGTGCTGGCTCCAGATGTGGCCAGTAGTGCTGGCTCCAGATGTGGCCAGTAGTGCTGGCTCCAGATGTGGCCAGTAGTGCTGGTTCCAGATGTGGCCAGTAGTGCTGGCTCCAGATGTGGCCAGTAGTGCTGGCTCCAGATGTGGCTAGTAGTGCTGGCTCCAGATGTGGCCAGTAGTGCTGGCTCCAGATGTGGCTAGTAGTGCTGGCTCCAGATGTGGCCAGTAGTGCTGGCTCCAGATGTGGCCAGTATTGCTGGCTCCAGATGTGGGCAGTAGTACTGGCTCCAGATGTGGCCAGTAGTGCTGGCTCCAGATGTGGCCAGTAGTACTGGCTCCAGATGTGGCCAGTAGTGCTGGCTCCAGATGTGGCCAGTAGTGCTGGCTCCAGATGTGGCCAGTAGTGCTGGCTTCAGATGTGGGCAGTAGTGCTGGCTCCAGATGTGGGCAGTAGTGCTGGCTCCAGATGTGGGCAGTAGTGCTGGCTCCAGATGTGGGCAGTAGTACTGGCTCCAGATGTGGCCAGTAGTGCTGGCTCCAGATGTGGGCAGTAGTGCTGGCTCCAGATGTGGGCAGTGTAGTGCTGGCTCCAGATGTGGCCAGTAGTGCTGGCTCCAGATGTGGCTAGTAGTGCTGGCTCTGGCTAGTAGTGCTGGCTCCAGATGTGGCTAGTAGTGCTGGCTCCAGATGTGGCTAGTAGTGCTGGCTCCAGATGTGGCCAGTAGTGCTGGCTCCAGATGTGGCTAGTAGTGCTGGCTCCAGATGTGGGCAGTAGTACTGGCTCCAGATGTGGCCAGTAGTGCTGGCTCCAGATGTGGGCAGTAGTGCTGGCTCCAGATGTGGGCAGTGTAGTGCTGGCTCCAGATGTGGCCAGTAGTGCTGGCTCCAGATGTGGCTAGTAGTGCTGGCTCTGGCTAGTAGTGCTGGCTCCAGATGTGGCTAGTAGTGCTGGCTCCAGATGTGGCTAGTAGTGCTGGCTCCAGATGTGGCCAGTAGTGCTGGCTCCAGATGTGGCCAGTAGTGCTGGCTCCAGATGTGGCCAGTAGTGCTGGCTCCAGATGTGGGCAGTAGTGCTGGCTCCAGATGTGGGCAGGTCTGCAGAAAGTGCTCAGGGGTTTGCACCTGTGAACCAGGCTCACATTGGTCTGTGTCATGGAGTCCCAGTCTCTTGAGGTGCTTGTTCAACCCACAGTGACCAGTGCGCAGACAAAAGGATGGTGGTCCAGCTGACTCCTTCTGCCAAGCGTGTTGATTTGGGGGCCAAGTAGCTCAGTCGGTAGAGCGCTGGACTTGTGATCCGTGGTTCACGTGTTAAAATCCGGGCCGGGATGGACACTGGTTAAACTTAATGTGCAGACTCAGAGAAGGTATCCATGTTCCACCCCCGTGTCACCACTGTGGAACTTTACAGACCTCGGTCATTCTGCCACAAGTACAGGTGGCTGGTTTCACCTTAACACGCACACACCAGGGAAGCGCGGCTCTGTTGCTGCTAGCTTTCCACTGGGAGGAAGTTACCCAAATTTCCCAGCAATGGGACAATAAAGTAATAAAAAAAAACTTCGACTAAATGTAAAAATGAAAATGAAATGAATGGAGAAAATGGACTGTAGTTGTTCCTGGTCTCCCAGTCAGTTTTCAGCTTCAGTTTCAGAAGGTTTAACTGCATGTTGACACGCTGTTCCCTCACTGTTGCAGCTCGACAGAAGGCTTCACGGGCTGGACCTTCACCACTGTCAGGTGTTGGGGGGAGGCCCCCACTGGTGATTGGAAGCTGGTCATCACTGATACTTGTAAGTGTGTGTGTTGGGGGGAGGCCCCCACTGGTGATTGGAAGCTGGTCATCACTGATACTTGTAAGTGTGTGTGTTGGGGGGAGGCCCCCACTGGTGATTGGAAGCTGGTCATCACTGATACTTGTAAGTGTGTGTGTGTTGGGGGGAGGCCCCCACTGGTGATTGGAAGCTGGTCATCACGGATACTTGTAAGTGTGTGTGTGTGTTGGGGGGAGGCCCCCACTGGTGATTGGAAGCTGGTCATCACGGATACTTGTAAGTGTGTGTGTGTGTGTTGGGGGAGGCCCCCACTGGTGACTGGATGGTGTGTGTGTGAGTGTGAGTGTGCGTGCGTGCGTGGAAGCTTGTCATCAGTGATGCACGTAAGGCCTTGTTTCTTCGTTTGAATTTATCAGCTGCAACTCCAACATACACTCATGTTTTATATGAGTGGGTATCGCATATATCACCTCAATTTAACCAATAGGAGTTACCTTACTTACGAGTGCTAGATTAGGAAAGGGTCCCTTGGCTCCAGTGAATAAAAAAGGTTGCTAACTCTAGATATCTTTCAGTATACCATCAGGGGGAGTAGTCTCCCCTGCCGACATATTCTCAATGTGTTGATGTCGCTTCATGCTACTTGTTGAGACCCTGCTGATGTACATTTACCCCTGTTTTAAGATTACCTTCCCTTTTAGACCTGGTTTTCTCAGATTTTTGGCAATCCTAAATATAGGAGGATCTACAGTGTAGTTTTCTGATTTTGTTTGGTGTCCAACGATCTGTGAAATGGAGATTAGATTAAAAAGAATGTCACCATTTGTGTTTTATTTCAGTGCCTTCAGATAGCACGTTCCGTACAGGTCGGCTGATACATTGGAAACTGACGCTGTTTGGGACGCCCATGTCAACCGACGAGTTTCAGAAACGCAGACGGTGAGAAACATACTTTGCACACTTTTGTGTTGGGGGTTGAGGGTATTTTACCTATGGCACAACACAAATCTCTAGCCTCCCTCTCTGAGATGCGTTTGAAGACAGACTGTTAAAAGAGAATAAATGTATGTACATAATTATGATAGAATATTGATGTATGAATTGAAGAAATGTATAAGAACACAAGAATGTATGAATGACAAAGAACAAATGTTTATTTTTGAATGTTTTATGTATGTTATTATTACGGACACAAAAGCTCAGCAATGCAATTTCTCTTTTAGAGATTAATAAAGTTATTGTATTGTATTGTATTGTATTGTAACAACGTAGGGGGTTGAGGGGATGGGAAAATGATGGAAGATATGTTATTTTGCAGCTGACTAAAGTGAAATCTTGGAGTGACGTGATCACATTCTGAGTTATCTCAGAAGCCGTCAGGAAAGAGGTAATCAGAGAGGCGGAAGTTATATTTATCTGTGTCTCAGAGAGGGGGGGGGGGGGGGGGGGTAATTTCAGAGAGGGAGAGTTAATTTCTACCTGTGTTTCAGAGAGGGGGAATTAATTTCTACCTGTGTTTCAGAGAGGGGGAGTTAATTTCCACCTGTGTTTCAGAGAGGAGGAGTTAAATTTCTACCTGTGTTTCAGAGAGGAGGAGTTAATTTCTACCTGTTTCAGAGAGGGGGAGTTAATTTCTACCTGTGTTTCAGAGAAGGAGTTAACTTCTACCTGTGTTTCAGAGAGGGAGAGTTAATTTCTACCTGTGTTTCAGAGAGGGGGAATTAATTTCTACCTGTGTTTCAGAGAGGGGGAGTTAATTTCCACCTGTGTTTCAGAGAGGAGGAGTTAAATTTCTACCTGTGTTTCAGAGAGGAGGAGTTAATTTCTACCTGTGTTTCAGAGAGGGGAAGTTAATTTCCACCTGTGTTTCAGAGAGGGGGAGTTAATTTCTACCTGTGTTTCAGAGAGGAGGAGTTAATTTCTACCTGTGTTTCAGAGAGGAGGAGTTAAATTTCTACCTGTGTTTCAGAGAGGGGGAGTTAATTTCTACCTGTGTTTCAGAGAGGGGGAGTTAATTTCTACCTGTGTTTCAGAGAGGGGGAGTTAATTTCTACCTGTGTTTCAGAGAGGTGGAAGCGGCAATGGGAGGACAGTACCTGATGCGGAACGTGACCCCCCACTGTGACCCCCCACCCGTGACGTCTCTCCCCCACACCCCCCTGGCCGCGAAAACTCTCAAGGTTAGTGTGTGATTCATTTTTTATACGTTGTTTGTATTTTTGACGAAAATATGACATTATACACAGATTGAGACAGTCGTTGTCATTGAGACAGCCTGTGTTTAAGGCACAGTGCCGCTCACAGCCTTCGTTTTGCGTTTTTGTTGCAGCTGAGTGCATTTATAGTTCAAAAATCCTCCTATGGTAGTAAAACAAACCCAAAACTACCCAACGACGACATCTGTGAAGCTCGACAGTTTCTTGTTCACGCGAGTGCATAAATTAACCTAGTTATTACGTGGTGTTTGGTCGGAGTTCGATTCAACTGAGTGATTCCGGCCTCGATTTTGTTTTACACAAACTCATGATGACGTCTGACATAGTTTGCTTTAGTGACGTGTCTTTTTGTGCATGATGTGGTGATCTACCTGATCTAAATTTAGATCCAAAAATAGGTCAAGACCAGCCGGGTCCGAGTACGAAATTAATTCGTAAAAAAATCGCAGTTCTTGACTCTTTGGGTGCAAGTCAATGAAACTTGGTAGTTCTTCTAACGGATAGCTGCCTGAGGTATGACTAAAAGCCCCAGGGGCTCCGTGCACCTGGATTTGACAAGTTCAGTACCTTTAAATGTCATATTTTGGCCAAATTTATGTTTCAGTCCATTTTAGTTAGAACTCCTTTTAGCGTTTGCGATTAAATGCACAAAAACATGCACTCTTTTGTTGAACAAGTTTTACATAACAATACTGCAAACATGTAATGATATCAACAGAGAACAACAAGCAATCCTTATGAGGGTGCTCTGTTAAACAGTAAAAAGCAGGAGTTTATAGTTCTGAGGAGAGTTTCACCCTGATTGTGCTAATAATAGATCTGGTAAATAAAGGGAAGTAAACGCTCTAAATACACGTGCAATACACCCTTTCGGAGTCTCAGGCGAGAGTCCGCGCATTGCATGCTGGGATTGCAAATTGTACCAAACACGAGGTCTTCAGAAGAGGTACATTGCCGATTGAGTTCAAGTTTTTCCTCGTAAGCTCTTATCTCTTTGATATTTCTGTGGTTTTTGTCCCACGATAGTTTCATGATTTAAGCGGAATGGATCTCGAGTGTGTTTGGTACAACGGAGCGCCCCCTGCCGCCAAAATTGTGACTAGCCGCGCATGCGCACTCGAAACTCCGAAGGGGTGTATGAAGGATGAAAGTCGCTTGTTCATGTCAATGCTTGTTATTCTCTCAGGTGCCAGGAGATAGGTTCCGTATAACTCTCGCTTACTCCATTACACATGTCGTATGCATTTAGAGCGCTTACTTCCCTTTGTTAAGGCAAAAAAAAAAATATGTCTGTTTACGGTAACCCGACCGACCCTAGTTTTTAGGCCCGACCCTAATCTTTTTTTTGGATCATCTGAAAAAAAAAAAAAGAACCAACCTGCATCCAAAATAGAGCTGTTTGCGCTCAAAGAGCAGACGACAGAAGGGAGGTAATCTCAAAGTACTGTTAGGAGTAAAGGGTCGTTACTCGTGTTACTTCCTTTCAAAATGGATGCACGCAGTGGTGTTCGCCACCCGCTAGCTGTAAAGCTTGATAAATGTTGTCATGAAAAGGATGGGGTGAAAATTATCAGTACCTATCCAGCGAGTTTTAGTATCATTAACGTTTTTCAACAGGCAAAAACAGGGATTGATGAGAAGAAATGAACTGTGAAACATCATAGAGAGGGGAGAAAAAAAAAATGAGAAAAAAAAATGAAAAAAGAAAAAGCCGACCTACCGACCCTATTTTTTCACCCTATGTTACCGTAAACAGACCTATTTTTTTTTTGGCCTAATACAAATCTGTAAATAGCGCCCTGCCTCATTTGTTTAAGAGGCTAATAACCAAAGGGAAGTAAGCGCTCTAAATGCAAACGACATGTGTAACGGAGTAAGTGAGAGTTAACCGGAACCAATCTCCTGGCACCTGAGAGAATAACAAGCATTGAAATGAACAAGCGACTTTCATCCTCAAAAAGGCACTCTAACAAACGCTTACGTACACAGTCGTACACAAGAACCATGCAGTCTTTATTCTTGACCGGACATAGTCCTTTGATCAAGACTGGTTTTAAACAGAACAAACACACAAACACACACATTAATGTTCTCGTGGTATTGCAGATTTTGTTCCTGTCCAGCATATTCTTTGTGATGTTCGCGCTCTACGAGACGTTTGAGTACATGATGTGCTATAACGAGGAGAAGCAACAGCAGGCAGCCGAGGCCCGCCAAGCAGCCACTCACAATCGCTCGCACACCAACCCTGCTGAGTCCTCCGAGGAGACGGCTCACCTCTTGCAAGCAGACAGCGAGCAGGACTCAGAGTTTTTAAGGAACGCGCAGTCGGCGTTCAATGACGAGAATGACGATGACATGTTTTTCTTGGACGCTGACTTGCAGCAGCCCCGACCCAAGGGGAGGGAGAGGGTGACGAGACTAGGGGAGAGAATTCACATGTCCACGTTCAGGACGTCGCTAGGGAATTCCGACGTTGATGGTTTTGAAGGTGACAATTCAAGTTTGATGGAAACCTCATCGTCAAGGTCTGCAGCCAAGACATTGCCGCTAACCGGTGCTAGGGTGGTGACATCACAACCCACAGGCACTTCCATGACAACGCAGAGTGTGCCAAATCACCAAGGTGCTTCAAGGTTGTCTAAGGCCCACCAAGGTCAAGGTCAAACGGAGACACTGCTGGAGCAGAACGGGAGGGACAGAGGGCCGGCAAAGAGCAGCATCTTGCCAGCGATGTGGAAAGTCTTGGTGTCTGACGAGGAATCTGACGCAGACAGCCAGGAGGAGGACATCTTCATTCGCGGGAAGGATGAATCCAGCGTGTCGTTGCTTGGCAACACTGTCGGCAGATCTCACAGATGATAATGATGGAGTGGATTTTGTGCAGAAATATAATTAATAAGATATTTTCGCCTATGATTTTAAAACTACTGTAACTTTTGCTGACACTAGAGAGATTAAGAAGCACTACCACATTTGTTTCGTTGGCATTTTCGGTTGTAAAGCGTCACACCTTTTAGAGTACACGTGATTTCCGATCTCTACCAACAGAAATTCGCTTCGCCAAGAGAAACAAAATTCGTAGAATTGGTCATTCTGACGAAAGTGACTTCGGTCGTGTTTTATATTGGAATAGTCATAAAATATGCCTACCTTGTGTAATCGATGTATGCTCTGACATCTTTAGGCGCGATTTATCATAGAAATGTTTTTAAAAATCAAGTTTAAAAAGCCGTAAAGCGGGCTTGAATTGGGTAAGTTAGTGTCTGAGCAGACAAAAGAAATTTCAAGATGGCGACCCAAACATCAGGCCGACTTAACTTTTCAGTCGGCTGGTCAAGCTGCCTAGAGGAGAAAAATGCATGAAGCAGTTAAAGTTTATGATGTGTTGAGTAGCGACCTGAGTGTCTGGTGCGTTTCAGCAGAAATGAGGCAGCTGGTATTATCTGATCGACACTTCTGAACCAGCGCGACCAGCGAAACGATATTCTTCTGTCCTCTTAACCGCTGTACTAGCGACACATGGTTTTCCCCCGCCGAGTGTCTTTCGCAACCACGAAAATGACAACCATATGAATGTGGTAGCCCTTCTTAATCTCTCTACTATCATAAAGATTATTATGTGCGATGATTACAAATCTTGGGCTATGTGTTAAAAACTTCAATGACATTGATTATCACAAGATTATTAGGTTCAGTGCAGTGCCCCCCCCCCCCTCCATCCCCCCCTCCCCTCCTCTGTCTGGACTCAAAAAAAGGAAGGAGTCTTAAAATGGAGGTAAATTTAACGATGCTGTGAACAGAAAATTTGAGAAAGAAAGAAAATGTAAGAGGGGGTTCCCCTTTAATTACAAAATCTTGGGCCGAGTTCTTGAAACTTGTATTGCTTCTGACGGGCGCAGTGGAGTAAAGCTGACTATGCTCTCAGAGTATAGTGTGGGGAACCCAAATGGGCAAACAAGCTCACACGTCACCAGAATTTCTGGAACGCTGAAGAAGTATTGCTTCTGCAGACGTGATAATAAACTTGAGAATGTAAAGTAATTGCTCAGCTTAGGCTTTGCTTGGGAAATGTCAGTAAGTTTTGCACTTTGGATGATACAGTGAATTATGCACAGTGATTAGAAATCTTGGGCTTTGTATTGGAAACTTTTATGCATTTTACAGATATGATTCAAGTTTTTTGTTTTATCATAGTTTGAAATTGTGGGCAAAGCCTGAGAAACTTCCGGAAGTTTTTCAGTTGTGACGATTAATTTGATTGTGTACAGTACAGTAGTAAAAAATGTTTGGCTGAGCCATTAGTTAATAGTTGAACTTGACCAGGAAGGGCTGGTTTTCATCTCCTTTGCTGAGTGAAGAACAATCATTTACAATCAAGCTTTTACAAAATTGTGTTCTTGTAAATCAATGTCTTGCTCTTTTTAATCAAGCTAACTCACAATCATGAACAGTGAAGGACAGTTGAAATTGTGTTTGTTTAGATATTGCTCACAGTTTATACCGATAATCATGATTGTGATACACCTGATCAAGGTGTCATTCTTTGGCTCGTTTTACATATAAAATAATCGGTGATTCCAGAGCAATTTTTTTCTTTTCTTTCTTAATTTTTTAATTTGTGTTTTATTCAGGTCTGCCTAAAGACTATGGATGCAATTGGGCGATGTGACATATCTTTTTGCTAATGCTTGAAAAGAACATAATTAGAAACTTGTGTACAGAAAAGAAGAACCCATGTTTTCTGTTTGAGTCATGTTTTTTGGGCCTAAAATGTTGTGAAACAGAATGTTGTTTAATGAGTCTTGGCTGGCAAGTAGTTACAGCAGTCCCTGCAATGTACGGCCCCCGGCGTGAGCGGCCACCTGACATGTACAGACACATTTGCTCGGCACGGAGTGTTTTCCTTCTATATTTGCCCCCTCCCCCCCTCCCCCTTAAACGGCCACCTGCAAACGTGGACGCGGACACTAATTTTCGGTCCCAACAGCAGGTCATACCTGCAATGTACGGACAGACCATCGTCTGTTAACTTGAGTGCACGTGTACCCATCAGGAGGGGGGTAAATTTTATTTTGGGGGGGGGGGGTGTCACCCCTCCCGTGACCTACAGCCTGTAATGTACGAACAGGTTTGCTATGGCCCAAGGGTGTCCGTTCATGAGAGGGACTGCTGTAGCAGTGGTGTGTAATAGAGGCGATGGTCTTAACAGAAGCAGTTGTAGTTTCAACTTTTTTTGTTGGGATTTGGAAAGCCTGAAGTTTGGCTGCCTGAAATTCTGATGTTTGAGAGCGTAATAGAGCCTTTGATATATTTTTTCTATTTTGATTAGTTAAGCTGCACTAAAAATGAGTTAGTGTTTTTGTTAATGAATGTCTTGAAATCATATCTGGTGGTGCTGATTTTGTTTGAATTATAACGTTGATGAAGGGCGATCTTAATCACTGTGAAATGGAAGATTAGGATTAATACATGTACATATTGTCTTATACCCCCATTCCACACATTCGTTCTTGCTTCCGTTCCCAGCCATGCCACAACAATGAGACGCTGCGTAAACAGCTGTTTTTGGCATCTTTGAGTAGCGTCTAACTTTACTGGCAGCCGTTTTTAGGACGGCTGGGAACGGAAGCTAGAACGGATGTGTGGAATGCGGGTATGACAACTCAGTGTGTGAAAGCGCTAGCATTGCGTTAAGTTCCATGAGTTCCGTTGCCGATGTGTTAAGGTTCCATTACCGTTAATTTCAGACATGGGATTCTTCCGTAAAATTACGGAATTCCGTAAATTTTTAGGCTCCAGGGATCATTCTTGAGATTCGTGCAAATCCGCTGAGAAAATTTTGGGGTATATGTAGGTATAGACCCAAGTTTTTCGGCCGGTCCGCTGATCGCGACGCTCCATTCCATACTATTCTTGAACGGTTGGTTCCTAAAACGGTCAGACTGTTGCTGGTCGATCTGTATGGGAACGCGCTCTGTGTCTTTGTCTCCTACAGTCACCGTTTCAACGTAGCTATCGGGGATTCAGTATAAGCATACCGTATGAGAATGATTCGGCGCCATTTTTACATCGCTTCGAGCCACTTGCCAAAATGATGAGGAAGCTAAAGCGAGACGAAACCGTTCTATCCCGGGAAATTGACCAGCAGAAGTACAAGAAAAATCTCTGGAGATTCGACTGGCTCGATGAAGTTGTATCATTGAGCTGGAAATACGAGAAAGGCCAGAAGACACAAGACGTGAAACTGAAAGTTGGCGATGCTTTTGCTTAAATCAACTTGCCGGGAAAAGCTCAGTGCACTTTGTGCAACGATGTTAATGTTATCAACTACGGTTCCAATGGAAAGACTGCCCTCAAAAGCCACTTGAAAAGCAACAAGCACCTGACTATCCTGAAAACCCAGTCGTGTAATCAGTCACTGGGGTCGTTTGGCACCGACAAGGTAAGAACATTGAAACCACACCGTCACACGCCACCACCACCCCCCCCCCATCCCCGCCTCTCTCTCTCTCTCTCTCTCTCTCTCTCTCTCTCTCTCTCTCTCTCTCTCTCTCTCTCTCTCTCCTCCTTATTTTGAGTCTTAGCGTAAAATTAATTTGAGAAACATGGGAAGGAAGAGAAAGGGAGGGGGGGCTATGATTAAGCTGAAATATGCTGAAATATTTCAGGGCCATTTTTGTGTCTAAAACACTAAAAACCTTCAGCTTCTGGGGGCTTCGCCCCCAGACCCCGACCAGGGGCGTTGCCCCTGGACCCTACTGGGGGCCTTCTGCGGCCCCCAGACCCCCACCTTTTTTTTTCCTTAATTATCACTTTTTCTGAATCCCATGTCTGTAATTTGGAACGGGCGGGGAATGGCTAAAATTTTGAACATGCAGCCTGAACTCACCCGTTCCTACCGTTCAAAGGAGTTCCGTTAACGTCCCCTTCTCATCCGTCCCGTTCCCGTGCCGTTCCTTGGTCGCTACGGGAACGGGACTTAGAACGGAGCGGTGGACTGACGATGCTACGAGTATACGCTCTGGCTGTAAAAATGCAGTGAGTTCAGTTTCATTCTGTTAATAGTTCGACAGCTTGACTAAATGTTGTTATTTAGCCTTACGCGACTTGTTTTTTCTTTTTTTCGATACATGTCTTTGATGACGTCATATTCGGCTTTTTGTGATTGTTGAGGCAGCACTGTCACACCCTCATTTTTTAACCAAATTGATTTGAAATTTTGGTCAAGCAATGTTTGACTCAGTCCGGACCTTGGTATTGCATTTCAGCTCAGAAGCTTAACAATTATTTGATTAGTTTGCTCATTAAAGTTGTCATTAAAAACGAATTTTTACTTACAGATTAAAATATTGTTGCATTGTATTCCTCGTTTTCTCCTGAATTCAAAAATATATAGATATGTTATGTTTACTTGAAAAACGCGCTCAGAATTAAAGAAATAGGTGGAGTATAATGTTCGCATGCTTCCCTGAGACGAGCGTGACCTGTCTCGAGCGTGACCTGTCTCGGTGTTCGGGGAAGTTTAGCCGAGACTATCTGAATGTAGTCTCGGCGATGACTGGTTTTTGGTGTTTATCTTTTAGTTTGATACCTACAGATTGACTAAATGTGTTTATATCACTTCATGCGACTTGTTTTTATTTCTAAGATGTGTGTTTCTGTCCAAGCATGAACATCCAACATAAGATCAACATTAGCAGGTCAAGAGATTGAAAAGGGATGTGGGCATTCATGTCTCATTAATAGTTGTTATTGAAAACCTGTCCTTTACCATGCAAATCAGTGCTGTAATCTTTTGTTCTTAGGACAGTGCTTGATTGTATAAATATTATGATGTAATCTTAATGAATCCATGCAATGTTTTTTACTGTGATATTTGTGCCAGCCTTGTATATCCATGACATGGAAAGTGAGGCTTTTCTCCTCAGGCTGTTTAACTGTGTGTGTACTGCAATCTTCTTTCTTTCTTTCCTGTGCTTGTTGGCTCACGTAAGTGTAGCCTATGCGATGCTAACTTTTGTCTGTCTGTGCGTGCGTGCGTGCGTGCGTGCGTGTGTGATAGAAACTTTAACATTTCCGAGTCTATGGATAAAGCTCGCATAAGAAGATTACGTCTCGGTCAATTTTTGACGTGTGTGATAGAAACTTTAACATTTGAAGACGTCACATTATGACGTAAGAGGGTTAGACGTCACGCTAAGGAATTACTGAAAGTCTCGGTCATTGTTATTGTGAGCGGGCCGAGACTAGTTGGCAGATCTAGTGTCTCGCTTTCTTGCATAGTTTCACCTATGCTTACTGTGTGTGTGTGTGTCTGTGTGTGTTTGTCTGTGTGTGTGTGTGTATGTGTATGTGTATGTGTGTGTGTATGTGTGTGTGTGTGTGTGTGTGTGTGACGGAGTGATTGAGTTTGTGTTACTGTTTGTCGATTTCTTACGTGAGCCTTGAAGGCTTCGCCTCTTGTTTTTATTGTGTGTGTGTGGGGGGGGGGGGGGGGGGGCAGTAGGGGGTCTCTTTTTTTTATGATGATATCTTTTTTGTTGTTGTTGGGTTTTGTGGGTTTTTTCTCTTCAGTATTCAATTGACAAGAGAGAAAGCTGATATTTCTAATTGGTTTTTTTGACTCACATGCGAAGCAAAAGTGAGTCTATGTACTCACCCGAGTCGTCCGGACGTCCGGACGTACTTCCTATGTCTTGAATTAACAGCTTTGTGTTGCATGACCTTGGATGACCTTGACCTTGGGTCAAGGTCACATGTATTTTGGTAGGAAAAATGTGTAAAGCATGTGAGTCGTATGGGCTTTGCCCTTCTTGTTTCTTTTTCTTTTTCTTTATACTTCTATTTTTGCTCAGAGAACTTAAACATTGCATTTTTTTAGCAGCTTTCTGAATTCTCATATATTGGGGATCTTACTATCATTGATGGGTCCACTTTTTCTGACAAAAATTTAGAATGATTTAACATGCATATTGTTGAATGCAATTATTTTTGTACTTGATGCAAGACATCGCTGGGTCATAGTACTTGCTTTACTTGGGTGTCATACTCGTTGCTTGTTGTTGTATAATTATACATGAAACAGTGGGACAGAGAGAGGGAGAGGGAGTGTGTATGTGTGCGCGCGCTTGTGCGTGCATGTGTGTGTGTGTGTGTATATGAATCGTGTGGCATGGAAGCAGGTGAATATTTAACCAATATTTTGCAGCAGAGGCCACCAATTCAGGCTAGAAAGAGGTGTGTGTGTGTGGAGTGTAGAATTTTTTGATACAATTTTTACCATTTATTTATGTGGGATTAATTTTGTCACTGTATGTTGCTTTGCCTTAAACTTGAATGAGATGTGATTTATGGTGTCTTCCAGGGGAAGAAATACAATGAGGCCATACTTGTTGGTTTTGGTTTTGTTCCCTGTAGTGTCAGCAATGTGTGTGTGTGTGTGTTAGTGAGAGAGTGTGTGTGTGAAAGAGAGAGGTGTGTGTGTTAGAGCGAGAGAGAGTGTGTGTGTGTGTGTGTGCCCACATATGTACGGAAATGCAATTTTTATTCTCTCACTTGTGCAGGGCAACACGCAATCAAACGCAACACACATACACACACACACACACACACACACACACACACACACACACATACACACACATACTCGCACACACACCAACACACACACACACACACAGACAGAATCTAAACATAACTTGAACTCATCAGTATAGAATCACAGTCTCTTGAACAATCAGGAGCATCAACCCTAGTCTCTAACAAAATCAGGGACCAGTGAACGGTGTCTTGTGCAATCGAAAAGTTAACATTGTTTTTTACGCATGCAAAACAATTGCAAAACAGTTAGTTTGCGGCATTTTTTGATCAATGTCATTGGGCAAACATAGAGTTTTTAAAAATGTATTTCTTTATTTCTTAATTTTATTTCTTATTTATGTATGTTATGTTCATGTGTTTGTATTGTTTGTTTGTTTGTTTATTCTAAAGATTTGTAAACATTAAAAAGTTAAAACGGAAGATTTTCGGACTTGATGTCAACACTACTAGGTAACAGGATATATACACTGCAAACATTTGCTTCACTCGCTTTTACCGAAACCTGGCCGCGTTTTGAAAGGAACAAACAAACATTTGAATTAAATCAATACTAGATATAATATTGAAAAAATTGGGGAATCATCTGCTTAAAACATTCAACAAAGCATGACTAAGAACATCAGACCACAACATATGATATCATTTTCTGTATAATGAATTATTGCATTATCTACTACATGCGTTTCTGTGTGCAAGCATGATCAGTTATTCTAACGATGTTCTAGCAAACAACAACAACAACAACAAGTTAAACAACAACAACAACAAACAACAAATCAAAAACGACCAAAACGGGGAAGAGTAGTCCTGTATACACTAAAGCATACTCATTCGTTGAATTTAACGTTGATGAAATACTTGTACAGAATCATTTCAGACCTAAAAATCCAGTATTTACATAACAGTGGCACCCCCCCCCCCCCCCCCCCACACACATTTTCAGACCTACACAAATCTGAGAAAAAAACAATGTAGTAATCCTAGAATTACATGGGGGTAGAAAAATGTTAAGCATAAAATACTGAAATAGGTCAGATCTTTAAAGGGGGAGGAGGGGAAATCTTCAAATGGGGGTCTTGAAAGGGGGGGGGGGGGAGAGGGGGGGGGAGATCCGTTGTAGCATCTTACACAATCTAAGATACATTATACAGGCTTCACGATGGTGTGGTTATCTCCCTTTTGTCCGTTGATCAGCGACACCTCGAGCTCTAGGTCCTTGGGAACGTCCTTGACCTTGTCAAACTTGTTGGTGACCTTGGCAATGATGAGCGCAATGACCACACAGACGAACCCCATAAACCGGAAGGCTGTCTGGTACCCTAACAGCTTCCAACGGAAGTTCTCGTTGTCATAGAGACGACAGGAACCACTTCCTGTGCAGCCGTGTTCCCATTGGATGCAGATGCCGTCAATCAATTTCCCGAAGCAGATCGGTCCGAGCATCCAGCCTGAGTATTGAACACACAAAATAACTGTACGTCTCAAGGCGTGTGGCTCGTCAGTTGCAAAGGCAAATGGCGCTTGTTTTGGGGAGAAAAAACACACCCACCTCCAAAACGTGCAGTCTGTAGGTCTTATAAGTGCCATTACAGAGACAGAGACAGACAGAGAGAGAAAGAGAGAGAGCCCAGGAGAGAAAAAACCCAGAGAGAGAGAGAGAGAGAGGGAAAGCCCAGAGAGAGAGAGAGGGAGAGAGAAAGCCCAGAGAGAGAGAGAGAGACTGAAAGACCAGAGAGAGAGAGAGAGAAAGCCCAGAGAGAGAGATAGATAGAGAGAGAGAAAGCCCAGAGAGAGAGAGAGAGAGAGAGAGAGAGAAAGCCCAGAGAGAGAGAGAGAGACTGAAAGACCAGAGAGAGAGAGAAAGCCCAGAGAGAGAGATAGATAGAGAGAGAGAAAGCCCAGAGAGAGAGAGAGAGAGAGAGAGAGAGAAAGCCCAGAGAGAGAGAGAGAGAGAGAGAGAGAGAGAGAGCCTAGAGAGAGAATGCCTAGAGAGAGAAAGCCCAGAGAGAGAGAGAGAGATCGAGAGAAAGCCCAGAGAGAGAGAGAAAGAGAGAGAGAGAGAGAGAGAGAGAGAGAGAACTCGAACTCGAACTCGAAAACTTTATCACCGAGGGATGATAGCATTAGGTCCATATGGTCCTTTCTTACAGCTAGTCCCTACTATACTGTTCAAAAAAAGAAACGCATAGCTTGTAATATTTGGTTAATTTAGTTATATGGCTACAAGGATATCCACCAAACTGCAGAAAATGTTTATCTGGTCGTCGACCTTTCGTCCATTGCCACAAGTGAGCTCTGCACGTGACGCATGCGTTATCAGTGGCTACAATGTCAAAATTGCTCATTTGGCATGACCACTCGTCATGCTTCAGTGTAATCTCGTGAAACTCGGGGAATATTGAGCTCTCACCATGTCTTCCAAAACCCATAAAAGCGGATTGTTCGCCACAAAGAAATCAGACGACAATTCAGCGACGAAAGATGGCCCGATTGAGCAGAGAAGACCGCCAAATTGCATTGGGTCGTTTACAAGCAGGCCAAAGTCAAAGTGCAATCGCCAGGCACTTCCACGTGTCCCAGAGCACCATCAGTAGACTGTGGGTCAGGTTTCAAGCCACTGGCTCCGTTGCTGACTTGCCACGAGCGGGAAGACCAAGGGCGACAACTGCTGCTCACGACCGCTTCATACGGCTCCGCCATCTTCGGAATCGTTTCCTGTCGGCCTCATCTTCTGTCCAGGCTCTCCCCGGGCCACACCGATTATCGGACCAGACCGTGCGGAACCGCCTGCATGAAGCTGGTTTGAGAGCTCGCAGACCTCACAGAGGAGCTGTCCTCACCCGCCGCCATCGCCAGAACCGAGTGCAGTGGGGCAACCAGCACCTTCGCTGGACCGTCCGGAATCACTGGAGACACGTGTGGTTCAGCGACGAGTCCTACTTCCTGCTCCAGCGACATGATGGTCGGAGGAGGGTCTACCGGAGAGTAAACGAACGTTACGCGCCCAACTGTGTGGATGAGGCACCCGTTCATGGTGGTGGAGGCGTCATGGTGTGGGGGGCGATCAATACCGCTGGAAGGAGCACCCTGGTGCACGTCCAAGGGCGCATAACTGCCCAGCGATACGTGGAGGAAATTCTGCGCCCACACGCCCTTCCTCTTCTGGCTGACCAGGATGCCATATTCCAGCAGGACAACGCTCGCCCGCACACAGCACGACTCACCACCCAGTTCCTCACCGACCACCATGTCCAGGTGCTTCCCTGGCCATCCATGTCGCCAGACATGAACCCGATAGAACACCTCTGGGATGAATTGGACAGACGTGTGCGCAGGCGAGAAGAAGCGCCAGCAAATCACCGCGATCTATTGCAGGCACTTCAGGAGTGGGACACCATCCCACAGCAAGATATCCGGCATCTGATCCAGTCCATGCGCGCCCAGAAGATGCCGGGCAGTTGTTGCTGCTCAAGGCAGTCACACCCCCTACTGACTTGACAGCCTCGGCACCCAATCGTATTGATCGACTGATTGATTTGAAGATGCAAATGAACTGTGTGTGCATTCAACTGTGTCCATACCAAATTTCAAACAAATAATCTAAATATTGGATTTTCTGTTAATTTTTTCGAAAAATAAAACAAATTTGGCAAGTAGCAACTATGCGTTTCTTTTTTTGAACAGTATATAATACATGCACACATGAAACGAAGAACAAGTATGAAGAATAAAAAATAAAAATCAAATAAAACACAATCATGTAGGGAAAAGTATAACAACAAAATTTAAAAAAAAGTGTGCTTGTTAATGGAAGCATACTATACACTCTCTCTTTCACGCATCCTCACACACACTCGCACAAATTGTACACCGACTTAGTCGTTAGAGAGGTGCTTTCGGAGCTGTCTTTTAAAAGAAGATAATGACAGACATGACTTGATATTTACAGGTAGTGAATTCCAAAGGAACGCACTAGAATAAGAAAAACTAGTTTTAAACAAATCGATGCGGGGCCTTGGCAAGACAAGGTTATTTCGAGTGTTTGAATAGTATGACGGAGACGATTTGAAGAGTTGTATAAGATATGTTGGGGCGTCCTGATAGACGACTTTATACATAAATGAACATTTATTATACAAAAGCTGCTTCTTTAAGCTTAACATCCCAATACTTTCATCTTTTCCTTTGTAGAAAGAGATGGACTGGGCAGAACAAGTTTAGCAGCTCTACGCTGGAGCGAGTTCAGCTTCTTTAAGTGAACTTCACTACACCCGTCCCATACTATGGAAGCCAATAATCAATAATATATACGGAAAGAGAGACAGAGATAGAGACAGAGACATAGAGAGACAGAGAGAGAGAGAGAGACAGATAGAGAGGTAGACAGACAGACAGCCAGAAAGAAAACTGCTTGACTCCCCCTCCCACTCATCCACTTATTTGTCAGCTTAAGTGCCTTAAGATATGTTGTTTCTGAGATTGCGCACCTGAGGCTTTTTTGGTCGGTTTTCAGCAAGGTAGTATTTGTCTTTTACCCACGCCTTCCTTTCAACTGCATGAGTGAACATTCTTAAAATTCTCCACGCACTCACTCCGTCAGTTTTATGTGCAAATATAATATAGTAGCGTTTCTTTTCAAACACCACTGCAGGGGGTGAGGCCAAAAGTTGATGAAATTAGTATTGGGACAGGGGTGGGCTGGAAAAGGGTTTTTCTTTGTCATCTTGTAATGGCGGGAAGCACATCGTTATTTTTTATATCTACAAACAAGAATCAACTAAATGTTTTTGATTGCAACGGTAACATAAGTTGATCTTTCTTACTTCTATCAATGTCAATGTATACATGTATGTGTAACGTGACATGATTCATGTGTAGATGCTCGACAAACCGAGGCCCCGGTAGCTCAGTTGGTAGAGCACCGCGAGTCACGGGTTAAAATACGGGCCAGGACGGACACGGGTCAACTTTATGCGCAGACTCAGAGACGGTATCCGTGTTCTACCCGCGTGTCACACACAAACACAAACATCACCTTTGGAGGCAAAGCCATTCAAACAGGAGTGAGAGGTTGGAGCTAATTTCTTAGCCCTACCCCTGTGGGACGTAAAAGACCTCGGTCATTCTGCCTTAAGTGCAGGTGTCTGATTACACCTGGGTAGCGCGACTCTGTTGTGCTGCTATCTTTCCACTTGGAGGAAGCGACCCGAATTTCCCAGCAATGGCACAATATGTGACCCAGTGGTGAAAACCGTTTTTAGAAAAGAGCGAAAACTGTTTGAGTTATAAGCATGTGACTAAGTTGACCCTCACACTGTTACCAGACACTCCCCGGACTAATATTAAGCCTAGCGCAGAACCGCGCGAGGTGACATGCGACTCATTTCGTGGTGGAGGGTCACATATATTAATGAAAAACATGAACCGCTTACCGGTGATGGAAGACATGAAGGAAGAAAATCCCAGTGCCAGGGGCTTGTCCCTTGCTTCTGTTGCCCTGTGTGGGGTAACCATGACAACACGTTACACACACTACATGTATGCGCGAGAAAGACCACTCATGAGATACATGTAACAATATCGTTCAATTCAAATATATATCATGTAATTGAGGTCGTGTCAAACTAGTCTGGCAGAAACCTGCTTTTCCACTGCCCATGATGCCAAAGTCTCGCGAATGGCGTTCTCGTAAAAATATACAAGATTGTTCTCGTAAAATGGATCGATGAATAAATTTTATTTTATACCAAAATATGGAATCTGAACTCAAGCGCGGACTCATAGAACAATGACCGTCTCGATCTGTGCCAAATGTCATCTGTCTCAGTATACAGTGGAACCCCCTTTAAGATCCCCACATTTAAGCCCTCCTTCCTTTTAAGACCCAGTTTTCTTAGACTTTCTATACATAAGGCCAAAAAGAAAAATACGTCTGTTTCCGGTAACCCGACCGACCCTATTTTTAAGCGCAAAAAAGATGAACTCAAGTATACTTTATTTAGTTTCAATATATCCAGGTCAAAAACATGTGCTAAATAATTGTAAGTAAACTAAGGAAGCGTTTGAAAAAAAACACCACAAAAACGTAAAAAGACGTTAACAAAACGTAAGAAAAGGGATAAAAAAATAAATAAAAAAATAAAAAATAAAAAAAAGACCGACCGACCCTTTTTTTTCGGCGATGTTACCGGAAACAGACATATTTTTCTTACGTGTATGTTCCCAGCCTACCTGATGTAGATGATGAGTTTGGGGATGATGGAGAAGGTGCCGAAGAGCGCGGAGCAGCACATGCAGATCATGAAGGGGTAGAACATGGGACAGCCGTAGTCACACATACCGGCCTCCGCTGTACCGCCCTCGATGCACGAGCAGTTCACGTAACTCTGCACAAGGGGCGGGGATATAGCTCAGTTGGTAGCGCGCTGGATTTGTATTCAGTTGGCCGCTGTCAGCGTGAGTTCGATCCCAGGTTCGGCGGAAATTTATTTCAGAGTCAACTTTGTGTGCAGACTCTCTTCGGTGTCCGAACTCCCCCCCCCCCCCCCCCCCCCCCCGTGTACACTACATTGGGTGTGCACGTTAAAGATCCCACGATTGACAAAAGGGTCTTTCCTGGCAAAATTGCTTAGGCACAGTTAATAATTGTATACCTATACCCGTGTGACTTGGAATGATAGGCCGTGAAAGGTAAATATGCGCCGAAATGGCTGCAATTACTGGCCGTATAAAATTTCATCTCACACGGCATCACTGCAGAGCGCCTAGAACTGTACCCACGGAATATGCGCGATATAAGCCTCATTGATTGATTGATTGATTGATTGATCGATTGATTGCACAGGTCAAAGGTCAAGGTTGCATAAATGTTTACATACACGTTGTACAGAGGCCTACATTCCCGCGCTCAGGCAGATAGAATAGAAATCACACAGAAAAAGAGACACAGACTGACAGAATGACGGAATGACGGACGGACAGACATACAAACAGACAGACAGACAGACGGACGGACAGACGAACATAGGTCCCTGCACCGCAT
The DNA here is from genome assembly GCF_037325665.1 of Littorina saxatilis. Classification (NCBI taxonomy): domain Eukaryota; kingdom Metazoa; phylum Mollusca; class Gastropoda; order Littorinimorpha; family Littorinidae; genus Littorina; species Littorina saxatilis. Next base: position 63,927,950 of record NC_090252.1, read on the forward strand.
CGCACACAATCAGATCCGCGTTTCCCTCCTCCTACCGCATTTTCCATGAAATGTTTGATATTTACTTGAAAATTAACACATTTCGGTTTTGTCTCGATTCCTGATTGCTTGCTTGAACCAAAACTGATTAAACATTGTCTGGGGACGAAAATGGTATTTTGCTGGGATATTTGTATTTTCTCTAGTGTAGGCGCTATAGTTGGCCGTCATAAAACCCAATGACACGGGATTTAAAACTTGTACAAAATGTAAAAAGACGACATACCTTGCCCACAATGTCGAGACACCCAGCGTGACAGGGGGAGAAGAAAGATCTGCCGTCGTCACCACACACGGGGAAGTAGTCGTCGTTGTCACACGCACAGTTGTCAAGGCAACCACCCAGTGACGTGTCGGCAGACGCACGTGGGCTGAAAACAAATCAAAATAGACCGTTATCATACCTCGCTAATTTGGTGCTTGAACCTCATTTAAACCATGCAGACTTTCGCCGTAGAGTCCACTATTTGAACATTATGGATACCCCCACCATCAAGAACAAGTTGTCCAACTCATGTAGTGATCTTGCCACCAACCACCACTAGCACCAGTACTACTACCGGCACGGTTGGCCTAGTGGTAAGGCGTCCGCCCCGTGATCGGGAGGTCGTGGGTTCGAACCCCGGCCGGGTCATACCTAAGACTTTAAAATTGGCAATCTAGTGGCTGCTCCGCCTGGCGTCTGGCATTATGGGGTTAGTGCTAGGACTGGTTGGTCCGGTGTCAGAATAATGTGACTGGGTGAGACATGAAGCCTGTGCTGCGACTTGTGTCTTGTGTGTGGCGCACGTTATATGTCAAAGCAGCACCGCCCTGATATGGCCCTTCGTGGTCGGCTGGGCGTTAAGCAAACAAACCAACCAGTACTACTACCACTATTGGGCTACATTGTGATGGGTGGTCCCTGATTTTCTCTGATATCTTTTTAGGTGTTAAGAGGTGGGTTTCACTATACTGACCCCGGACTGTTGTAGAGGTAGGGCTGGTCACAGCTGAAGGCCATCATGAGTCCAGTGAAGATAACAGACAGCATCTGCATGGCCATAACGAACTTGAGGCTCACCATGGGGCCCATCTTGAAGCGTTTGGTGATGTAGCCACCCAGGAATGTACCCAGACATGCTGTACCCAGCATCATACCCGCTGTACAGAAAATACAAACGTCTGTCACCAGATGGAAGAGGTTATTTTTCCATGTTTATTCTTCATTCGTGAGAGAGACCACTCATGAGATAACATTATCGTTCAAACCACACGTGTGTATATCATGTAAACGAGGTCGTATCAAACTAGTCTGGCAGGGACCTGTTTTTCTACTGCTCATGATGCCAAAGTCACCGAGACAAACGTCATTATGGAAACACGGTTCCGCCTGCTGTTTAGCATGTGGAAGAGTTTTTAGAACTTACACGTCACACTACACTTTCTAAAGTGACGGTTTTTTTTTTAGCTTTGACGTGAAAGAGTGCACAAGGCTTTGGAAGAGATTGAGGTTCCAAAAGAAGCGTCTTCAATTTGTACGCATCGACTACGGGACGTTTTGAGTAAAATACGCGTAAGTACAGTATGTAGGAAAAACAGAATACTACATGGCTTGCTGTGTCGTACCATATTTACACTCGTTCCTTTTTCAAATATTGCCGGAAAAGCTCGCTTTCGCTCGTAGTTCAATCTTTAAAAAAGCAACTAGTATCCATTTTTCATTGTGTACTTGTTCTGAGGTTTGCCTTGTATATAGATTGGAGGGGTGTTTGTGTGTGTGTGTGTGAGAGAGATACAGACAGACAGACAGGCAGACAGAGTGTATGTCAGTGTGTGTGTGCACCACAACTCACCCATGGCCATGTTAGCTTTCCAGGCGGGGAAGGAGAACTGGTTCTCGATGTACTTGGGGGTGAAGGACTGGCCGCCAGCCACGGAGAAGAGCAGGAAACACGAGGACAGCACCACAAAGATATACACGGGGTTCGTCCACAGTCGTACCATGGCCGCCATGAAACCTGTTACGTTCAATGATCACCATGGCTACACTCAGTTTTCAGCATAGCAACAGCAGCCTGTCACCATGACAACTGCGATGTATAAGAATGACAAAATAAGGCTCTAACCACGACAACTGCGATTTTTGCAGACAGACAGACAGAGAGACAGATGTATGTGCATATTAAAATGTCAAACCAAACCTTATCTGCGATTTATAACAATGACAAAATTAGGTTGTCACCATAACAACTCGATTAAAAGAGACTGACGGTCTGTCTGTATCAAACATCAAACCACTCCTTACCCGTGAGAAAAGTAGACACCGTTTTGATGACGTTAACTTTCTGTGCTACAGACGCTGGCTTTTTGACTCGCTTGCCACCCTTGATGCGACGCGGAAAGAAGAAGAGCGGAACGGCGAAAACGATGGCGGCCGCTCCAAACGTGACGTAACCCAACCACCACGCGCCTATCCACTTGGGGTGACGGAAGTGCATGTCCGTTTCTGTTGGAAAGTGATTCGTTTGTAAAACATGGTAAATCTAACAGCCATACTCAATCACACACACGCATATGGGCCTGCATACACACGTTCGTTCACGCGGCAAGCGCGCACACTCACAGCCACTGGAAACACACACACACACACACACACTGACACACACACACACACAAACGCACATACGCACGCACGCACGCACGCACGCACGGACACACACACACACACACACACACACACACATAAACACGCTCACACTGACAAGAGAGAGAGAGAGAGAGAGAGAGAGAGAGAGAGAGAGAGAGAGAGAGAGAGAGAGAAAGGTTTCCGTAGGGTAGTCATTTAAATCCTGTTAATTGATTTTATTTTGTTACTCTATATATAAAAGAGCAAATTCATTAATTTGATCGTTTTTATGCGTCACATTTTTTGGGGAAACATATTACACATGACGTCACAGGGACGCCTACGACACTAACCTTGCAGTGTGACGTAGATACGGTTAAACATGCCACCCAGCGTGAAAGCGATCGCCGGTCCGAGCATTGCCAGGGACGTCATGACGCCTGGACGGAGCCAAACAGACACACGAACACACAGACACACACACAAACACATGGACACACAGACATTGTGAGAAAATGAAGGAGCATACCTTTTTTTCAGCACCCGAATTGTGTACACAAGAAAACGCACCACCGGTCCCAAGCTTCAGCAAAGACTGATACAGGAAAAGCCAAGCGAATTGCAAACAAACAAACAAACAAACATACAAACTGTGACGATTGGCAGAATAACCTGACACGGTAAGCAAAGAAACAAAATAAAAGTACAACTATAATAAAAAAACAAATTAAATAATAAAAAAATGAAATAAAATTGAATGAATAAATAAATCAAGTCATATTAATTTGGAAAAAGCAGCAACAGTCACCTTACAAAATGCCGACAAAAGAGAACACACACAAAATACTACCTTCCTCTCAAGGTCTTCGCTGATACACAAACCAAGCAAGCCACAGCAAATTGAGAAAAAATCCTTCCACCAGGCCAGAAAAAAGTCCAGCAAAATCAAAATAGAGAATAGAGAACGACACGAGACAACCACTACAAGCACACATGCAAACACACTGGCAAACTAATATTACCTGTACACGCGGGGCAGTTGCCGATATGACCTTCACCAAGCGACCAGCCTCAGAGAGGTTATAAAACACTACACAGCTTTTCTATAGCAAAGAAAAGGAAAAAGTATACTCACTGCAGGAAATCAAAATGCAATCACTAGCCTATGTTATGTTATACATATCTACATTTCTTTGTTAAAGAGGCCACAGAAGGACAGACAGACATTCATAGCATATGTAACCAGATGCAAATAGGCCGGGGAAATAACTCTGTCGGGGTTTTAAGGGATGCGGAAGACTTGTCGCGGGCTAAAACTGAGGCAAGCGAACATGGCGGTAGACTCGAAAATAGGCAATCTCCGTACGTTCTTGTGAGAAAAAAATGTCTCCTCGAGCGGACACGGCACACATGACTGATGACGCCTCCTTGCTTCAGAAGACATGCTAATCAGACGTAATCATTCTTTCGCATGCCGCAGCGATCGCTTGCTTTACCAGGTCAGTGCTATCGCGTATTTGTCCTAGCAAACAGGAGGCGCAACTCTTCCATAGCCGACCAAAGGTTCAGACAGAGTTATCTCCAAACATCGTCTATTGAAAAAACGCAGTTACCTTCCAGAGTGACATAGATTCGCGTGAAGGCACCACCCAAAGCAAAAGCAACCGCCGGCCCCATGATAGCTACAGCAGTGATAATGCCTGCCCACAAACACCACAACCACTCATCATGATAACGATGATGATTGATGTCGTTGATCCCTGCAAGTTTGTCGACGATGATGATGACGACGAAGAGATAAGGAGAATGAGGAGGTGTGGGATGACGACGATGATAATGATGGAGGAGAGTGATGAGGGGAGGAGGACGACGACGATTTACATGATGTAGGAGGCGGGGGAGGGTTTAGATGGCGATGAGTAAAGGGAGTGGGAGGAACTCGGATGACAGCGTTAGTTATGATGGTGTGTTTGTGTGTGTGTGTGTGTGTGTGTGTGTGTGTGTGTGTGTATGGGGGGGGCAACAATGATGATTATAAGGATTAAAAGCAACGGCTGGCCCGATGACAGCGAGAGAAGTGATAATGCCTGCCCACAAACACCACAACCACTCATCATGATAACGATGATGATGTCGTTGATGACCATAAATTCGCCGTCGACGAGGATGGTGACGAAGAGATAAGTAGAATGAGGAAGTGGGGTGACGACGGGAAAGGAGATGTCCACGATGACTCTAATGACGACGATGATAGTTAAGATTAAAAAGATGATGTTGATGACCGACAATGATGACGACGATAATAACGATAATGAACAAGGAGGGCTGGTATGAAGACGGGGAAGAGGAGCACATTATGCAAACTGAAAATACATGTCATAATAGCGGGTACAATTATATTGCATATACATGAATATAATAATTGCTTTTACTTGATAAGCTCACAGAAATGTGACCCTCCACCACGAAATGAATCCCATGTCACCTCGCGCGGTTCTGCGCTAGGCTTAATATAAGTCCGGGGAGTGTCTGGTAACAGTGTGAGGGTCACCTTAGTCACAGGTTTATAACAGTGTTCGCTCTTTTCTAAAACGTTTTTCACCACTGGATAGAGCATAAAAAACTCTTTAGGAAAATGTAAAAATATGAAAATCATGCAAAGGTAACATGCGACTCATTCCGTGGTGGAGGGTCACAAATGTCCAAACAAAAGCAATACAATGCGGCTGGCAAGGAAGACCAAGCAAATAAGATGCATGTTCAGCGCTATTATCTGCAGCTTCTCGAGAAACAACATTTTAATTAACAAATCAAAAATCAATTCAGAGAGAAAATAGCTTTGTGCAAGATACATTTGCTAGCGATACGAAGAATAAACAGATATAAAGAAAAGTAAAGTGCATGTATACAAAACGCCAAACAAAATAGCAAATACACAAAAAGGGAAGAAATAAGAGTACAGCTAATTAAAACCCACAAACATGGATCCCCTGCTCAAGATTTGTTTTATACATGGTCATACATGGTTATACAATCAATCAATCAATATGAGGCTTATATCGCGCGTATTCCGTGGGTACAGTTCTAAGCGCAGGGATTTATTTTTTTTTTAATTTATTTTTTTATGCAATTTATATCGCGCACATATTCAAGGCGCAGGGATTTATTTATGCCGTGTGAGATGGAATTTGTTTACACAATACATCACGCATTCACATCGGCCAGCAGATCGCAGCCATTTCGGCGCATAGCCTACTTTTCACGGCCTATTATTCCAAGTCACACGGGTATTTTGGTGGACATTTTTATCTATGCCTATACAATTTTGCCAGGAAAGACCCTTTTGTCAATCGTGGGATCTTTAACGTGCACACCCCAATGTAGTGTACACGAAGGGACCTCGTTTTTTTGTCTCATCCGAAAGACTAGCACTTGAACCCACCACCTAGGTTAGGAAAGGGGGGAGAAAATTGCTAACGCCCTGACCCAAGGTCGAACTCGCAACCTCTCGCTTCCAAGCGCAAGTGCGTTACCACTCGGCCACCCAGTCCTTACATGGTCAAGCGAACTAAGGACAAAACAACAAACAAAAATAAACACACAAAAATCGCTTAAAAATGACCTAGCCTTACCACTAACACCTAGCATCAGAAAATGTGAAAATACCCAAAAGACTGACTGAAATTGATCTGTGACACCCGATTTCCGGTCGTACAACATTTAAAAAAAAAATTCTTTTTGGTGTAAATAGCCATACATACTTTCAGGCTTTTGCATAGGATTAGAGCATTGTTCGCCAGTGACTTACACTGACAATCAGCAGCCAGATTGCTTTCGGAAAAGTTTGAAGTTTTCGCTCAAATAATTTTAGAACTATTAGCAAGGTCAATCTGAAATTAATTCAGAACACACACACACACACACACACACACACACACACACACACACACACACACACACACACACACACATACACAAACACACACACCTACATACACACATACACACATACACACACACACACACACACACATACACACACACACACACACTCACACACACAGAGGCACGTACGCGCGCACGCACGCACGTACATGCACAAGCACACACGCTTGCACCCACGTTAACAAACACACATACACACTCACACACTAAATCTCACTTCTTACAGAAAGCAGTCTTGTTGTAACTGTTTTTGGGTAAATGTTCAGGCCGAAGGATGCTCTACGACAATGTTAAAACCCGAATTCTGATCGTACGACACAAACAAGAATGGTATCTTTAATTAAAAAGGAGATCTTTTCACGCATCCTCATAGAAGCAAACAGCGAATTAACTCAGCCAAATAAATCATGCTTCTGACTGTTAATTTTTTTATTTTTTTTTTTTTTTTTTTTTTTTGCTTAACGCCCAGCCGACCACGAAGGGCCACTGACTGTTAATACTTAATTGACATTAAGCTCTTTAATTTTCAGTTAAATAGCTGTAACTGACAGAAAATCACGCTCCCATGTACAGGCACGATACCAGTTGCAGTCACAACGATCGTGACTCGAATTTCATTGTACAATTAACCGTTAACAGTTATCAGTTATCATGTCGTTCTACCTTTTGACCCAAAATCATCCTACCTAATTTGGACATGATTGAGAGTGACAAAATCCTCAAGGATGAAAGTCGCTTTTCATGAATTCAATGCTGCCTGTTTATCTTAGCTGCCGTACGGGTAATACACACCTGGATGAGCCAAGCTGGGTGGGATCCAAGCGCTTTGTCGGATCACAGGCACAAGGTATCGTCCACTGGACTGCTACTATCACAGAAAGACTACAAGGTACGTCACTCACCTTCGAGTCTTCTGTGTTCTTGGAGTCGCTTCCTGGGGAAAAATATTGTTCAAGACGGTTTGCCTCTTCCTACAGTCTGTGTAAGGTCAAATAAATACAGTTGAATGATTGTTTGAACTGTATGTACCTTTAATTTTCAGCTTCCGTCCGCTGCAGGTTGTTTTTAACCATTATTTGGACGAATCTTCGTTTGCGAGCCGCTAATATCCACTTTGCGTCAAATCATGCATCCGCACCGAATATACATACCAGCGCTCATTGGTTAATAACAGGATATTCGATGATTATTTTCCCGTGGGTAGCTTCCCTTTGCTGCACAATATTTACATATGTTTTAGACCAATGAGCGCTGGTATGCATATTCGGTGCGGATGCATGATTTGACGCAAAGTGGATATTAGCGGCTCGCAAACGAAGATTCGTCCAAATGATGGTTAAAAACAACCTGCAGCGGACGGAAGTTGAAAATTAAAGGTACATACAGTTCAAACAATCATTCAACTGTATTTATTTGACCTTACACAGACTGTAGGAAGAGGTAAACCGTCTTGAACAATATTTTTCCCCAGGAAGCGACTCCAAGAACACAGAAGACTCGAAGGTGAGTGACGTACCTTGTAGTCTTTCTGTGATAGTGGTAGTCCAGTGGACGATACCTTCCGCCTGTGGTCGGATTGGGTTTAAATCGCAAACAAATCTCAATTAGCCTATTCAACCCAGCGCTTAATTCCGACCAATTTGAACACTTTCTCGTGCACAATACCCCAAGAGACTGGTTCCCTATAGCTCTCACCACCATTGGATAACCTTACTACAGGGTGACCCCCAAAAAAGAGTACCCAAACAAAACGTCATACATTGAACAAAAATAAAGCAATCTTCATAAGATTTATTTACACACACCAGTAGCCTCTGCATGATTTGCACAGAAAATGTTAGCATTCTAGCTTGTTTTTCAGGAAAGTTATGCTCATTCTACAGAACATGCTCCAAATGGCCTCCCCCGGATTTAAATCCCCCAGATTTCTATCTTTGGGGGTTCCTGAAAGACAACGTCTACAGGAACAACCCACAGACAATCGCAGAACTCAAGCGAGCCATCACAACAACCATTCGCGGAATCTCGCAACAGGAGTGTGTGCGGGTGATTGATAACTTTGCGCGGCGAGTTCAAGTTTGCCTGAATCGGCGCGGAGGCCATTTGGAGCATGTTCTGTAGAATGAGCATAACTTTCCTGAAAGACAAGCTAGAACGCTAAAATGTTCTGTGCAAATCATGCAGAGGCTACTTATGTGTGTAAATAAATTTTATGAAGATTGCTTTATTTTTGGTCAATTTATGACGTTTTGTTTGGGTACTCTTTTTTTTGGGTCACCCTGTACATAAACGCTCTTGATATTGACCACATGTGCAGTAAGAGTAAGGAAGAGTTATTCGGAACCAATCTCCTACCAGCCAAAAGAATAACAAGCATTCTGTGACATCAATATCTGTTTTACGTCCATGTCTACACGTAGAAAGATTACTTCCCCTTTTCATATTGCCTCCCCTGTTTTGAGATTGAAGCAAACATACCCATAATGAAGCCAGTCTTGACTTTATCCACATTGTCATCGACGTAGCTTGTGACGAAGGAATATCGCGGAGTCTTGGCTATCCCCTGCAGAACCATTCCAGCCACGATCACCGCCAGGGCAACACCAGCGTTGGCGCGTGCGCGGTTGTCCGGATCTTCCTTGTCCGCCATCTTGGAAAGACCTGCGAGAAAGAGTGGAGCGATAAAAGATTTTTCTTGTCTCGTTTTTGTGAGTGTTCTTCAATTCTTCTTCATTATTTTGATGTTTTGTTTTTCAGTGTTTGTTTTATTTATTACATTTAATAATAATAATAATAAAGATAGCTTATATAGCGCCGCTTCACAAATTTAACTATGCTCTAAGCGCTGTACATCGAGATATAACAATTTCAATAATATAAATACAAAGATGATATTATAATAATACACATTTACAAATATCACTCACGTGCATACATCCTCGTGCACACCATTTCTAATTTTACTACAAATAACTCCGGCCAATTGGCGAGCGCGGTTCATTTTCAAACAGTTATGTTTTCTGTTGAAAGGTTGACTTATTATTTATTATTTTTAATTTTGTATCCGTCCTTATCATTTCTAGTTACAAGTTGTGGTACGAAACGAAAAGAACTCCGGCCATCCGAATAACTGACTGATTTATCATTTGTTTGATGGATGGATTGATTGTTGTTTGACTGACTGACTGATTGATTGATTGATTTATTGATTGACCGACTGACTGACTCATTGATTTAATAATTGATCGATTGATTAATTTATTCACTCATTTATTTATTCACTCATTTATTTATACAACGTAAATGCCCTAATGTTGAATAAGAGATGTCAAATACACTTTGCTTCTTATTACAATACAACAACCCAAATTCGAGAACATCAGAATGTGATAATGCAACACTGAGGAGATTAAAACAAAGTAGTACAGTGGTACTTCTATTTCAGGGCATTCTAATATTTTGAAAATAGTTAGGTATGAAAAAGGAGGGAGCTTGTCTTTAAAAATGTAAGCAAGGCCCCGAAAAGGGGATGGTTTTTACATTTAGTCAAGTTTTGACTAAATGTTTTAACATAGAGGGGGAATCGAGACGAGGGACGTGGTGTGTGTGTGTGTGTGTGTGTGTGTGTGTGTGTGTGTGTGTGTGTGTGTGTGTGTGTGTGTGTGTGTGTGTGTGTGTGTATGTGTGTGTGTGTGTGTACGTGTGTGTACGTGTGTGTGTGCGTTCGTGTGTGTAGAGCGATTCAGAGTAAACTACTGGACCGATCTTTATGAAATTTTACATGAGAGTTCTTTGGTATGATATCCCCAGATTTTTTTTCTTTTTTTCGACAAATGTCTTTTATGACGTCATATCCGGCTTTTTGTAAAAGTTGAGGCGGCACTGTCACACCTTCATTTTTCAATCAAATTGATTGAAATTTTGGCTAAGCAATCTTCGACGAAAGCCGGACTTCGGTATTGTATTTCAGCATGGAGGCTTACAAATTAATTAATGACTTTGGTCATTACAAATCTGAAAATTGTAATTAAAATTATTTTTTTATAAAACGATCCAAAATTACTTTTATTTTATTCTTCATCATGTTCTGATTCCAAAAACATATTAATATGTTATATTCGGATTAAAAACAAGCTCTGAAAATTAAAAATATAAAAAATATGATTAAAATTAAATTTCCGAAATCGTTTTAAAAACAATTTCCTTGTCGGTTCCTGATTCCAAAAACATATAGATATGATATGTTTGGATTAAAAACACGCTCAGAAAGTTAAAACGAAGAGAGGTACAGTAAAGCGTGCTATGCAGCACAGCGCAACCGCTACCGCGCTAAACAGGCTCGTCACTTTCACTGCCTTGACTAAATGTAGTAATTTCGCCTTACGCGACTTGTTATTCAATGGGTTGGGGGTGGATGTAGGGGGGGGGGGGAGGTAAATCAGGGATTCCACTGCATTAAAAACAAATCTGAATTAAAAAAGGTCACGGAGGGACGGTTACAAAACGTAACACGGTGACCGGGTATTCGCAACGTCTGGGGTTGCTATGTACTTGTTAGATAAGAAGTAAACGGGTACAAATGTAAAATGTCAAAGTTGTCTGCACCCATATGCAACTGATAAAGAAAAAGTGAAACAGGGGCAACACTTTGGGCGGGGATATAGCTCAGTTGGTAGCGCGCTGGATTTGTATTCAGTTGGCCGCTGTCAGCGTGAGTTCGATCCCAGGTTCGGCGGAAATTTATTTCACAGAGTCAACTTTGTGTGCAGACTCTCTTCGGTGTCCGAACCTCCCCCCGTGTACACTACATTGGGTGTGCACGTTAAAGATCCCACGATTGACAAAAGGGTCTTTCCTGGCAAAATTGCTTAGGCACAGTTAATAATTGTCTACCTATACCCGTGTGACTTGGAATAATAGGCCGTGAAAGGTAAATATGCGCCGAAATGGCTGCAATCTACTGGCCGTATAAAATTTCATCTCACACGGCATCACTGCAGAGCGCCTGGAACTGTACCCACGGAATATGCGCGATATAAGACTCATTGATTGATAAACAAAATGTGTGTGTGGGGGGGGGGGGGGGGAACTACTGCACTGTACGTGGGTGTGTGATTTGCGAAGACGACAAGGAAATACTTCTTCAGCTTTGGTTGTTCTGAGTTTGTGCCTATTTGAGGGAGGGTAATGAAACTTTTGCAAATTCAATCTTCGGGGGTGTCTGAATAAATGTTGTTGGCCCATTGTATTGTCGTCGCAAAAAGCCGGATATGACGTCATCAAAGACATTTATCGAAAAAAAGAAAAAAACGTCCGGGGATATCATTCCCAGGAACTCTCATGTAAAATTTCATAAAGATTGGTCTAGTAGTTTAGTCTGAATCGCTCTACACACACATACACACACACACACACACACACACACACAGACACCACACCCTCGTCTCGATTCCCCCCCTACCTTAAAACATTTAGTCAAAACTTGACTAAATGTAAAAACGTGCATTGGTCCCAAATAACATGTCGCTTTGGTAACAATTCGTGTGTAAGTCGTGCATTTTATACGGTAAAAAGACAATGGTAACAGTTCGTGTGTAAGTCGTGCATTTTATACAGTAAAAAGACAATGGTAACAATTCGTGTGTAAGTCGTGCATTTTATACGGTAAACAAGACACTGGTAACAGGCAGAACCTCGTGGCAAGATCACAGCAGTTGTCTCGCGTTATCACCCCAGAAGCGCTCATTGATGAAGCTAAGTGAAATTAATACCTAACGGGTATTGCGTCATCGACATCAGCAGGCTTTCCATTGTGCTAATGTGCAACACGATGATTGCCTCCGCTGGATCTATTTAATTTTCTCAGTTTTGGTATAATTGTCATACTTTGTATTTTATGATTTTTTTAATCGATTTTTTAAACCAAATTCTTCCGACATTCAAGGGGTTATGTCGACACCAAAACAAGCGCGGCCCGTTTTTTATGCAAGTCTGTGAGCGTCGTAAATCATGGGTCACAAGTTTGCACCCTCTACACCTTACGAAAGTGTCGGCTGTGTCTAATCTGTGGCAAATACCCCACCATGTTTAAAAATCAGTTTAGTTACACAACCTAACTCGTGCACCCAAAAGTGAATAACTATCAACAACCTGTGAGTTTAACTGACGCGACCTATTTTATTCCTGAAGGGAAATCGCAACTACTTATAAAACAGGCAAACAGGTTGTCACAGACTTTGTCCTGATCTGATCCAGTGACCTAAAACCGGATAACATTTCGTCACGCTCATACAAAAATACCTATCTCAGTGTTAGGCATTTCTGTAGTGAAACTACAGGGGAAGCTACTGGAAGGGTATCTATTATATGTTAGAGAGTACAAACTCTCAGACCGTCGGAAGTAAACCATTGCCACGGTAACGTAAGCAAAACTGCCGATCTCGTTTCTTGAGTTAGGCACTTTTTTATGATACAGGAAGACTTGTTTTGAGAATGTGAAAATATGCAAAAGCTCTTTGTGGGTTGTTATACAGTTTTGCTGATTGAAAATGTTGCTGTCAGCTTTTTATCTCATGTTTATCCATCTGTCACCGCTCGAGATAGGCAGTTTGCAACTTATAACTAAAATGAGATAGGCAGATTGTTCAGAAACCAAAGAAAGTTTTTTTGCGTTTTTCTCAACACATCAAAAAATGACATAGGCATGCAATTATCTTATGAGCGTGACGACTTCCCGTATTCAGGGTTGCTCAGTTACACGGCCACCTGATCGTATAATGTTACTTGTTTCTTTTCATTTTTTCCCATTTTTACATTTAGTCAAGTTTTGACTAAATGTTTTAACGTAGAGGGGGAATCGAGACGAGGGTCGTGGTGTATGTGTGTGTGTGTGTGTGTGTGTGTGTGTGTGTGTGTGTGTGTGTGTGTGTGCGTGTGTGTGTGTAGAACGATTCAGACTAAACTACTGGACCAATCTTTATGAAATTTGACATGAGAGTTCCTGGGAATGATATCCCCGGATTTTTTTTTTCGATAAATACCTTTGATGACGTCATATCCGGCTTTTTGTAAAAGTTGAGGCGGCACTGTCACGCTCTCATTTTTCAACCAAATTGATTGAAAGTTTGGCAAAGCAATCTTCGACGAAGGCCGGACTTTGGTATTGCATTTCAGCTTGGTTGCTTAAAAACTAATGAATGAGTTTGGTCATTAAAACCGGAAACTTGTAATTAAAATTATATTTTATTAAACGATCCAAAAATAATTTCATCTTATTCTTCGTCATTTTCTGATTCCAAAAACATATACATATGTTATATTTGGATTACAAACAAGCTCTGAAAATTAAAAATATGAAAATTATGATTAAAAATAATTTTCCGAAATCGATTTAAAAACAATTTCATCTTATTCATTGTCGATCCCTGATTCCAAAAACATATAGATATGATATGTTTGGATTAAAAACAAACTCAGTAAGCTAAAAAGAATGGACATACAGAAAAGCGTGATATCCTGCTCAGCGCGACCACTGCCGCACTATTCTGCATGGCTTGTCGATTTCACTGCCTTTGCAACGAGCGGTGGACTGACGAAACTACGAGTATGTGGTCTTGGTGAAAAAAGCAGTGCGTTCAGTTTCATTCTGTGAGTTCCACAGCTTGACTAAATGTAGTAATTTCGCCTTACGCGACTTGTTTTTATTGTACTATCCCTGTGTTGGGAAACTCGGGTCGTTTTCTCCAAGTGGAAAGGTGACATCAACACAGTCGCCCTACCCAGGTGTGTGCTTGTTTAGTTGTAATTAACTACCCGCCCATCAGGCAGAATAACCGGGGTCTTTAACGCGCCACGGTGGTAACGCGGGGTCGGGACATGGATACCGTCTCAGAGTTATAGACTGCTTTACCCCTCACCTCAACTTAACGCCTAAAACAACTGACACCTTCTCAACGCGAAAGTGAATTTTTCACACTGACAGAAACATGCTGTTTTTGGTAATGAGATTTTTACCTTTTACAAAAATAAACTGATGTGTCAAATTCAATCTATTGATTTTGTCATTTTTCGCACACGTATTCGTATTATTTTTTATTTATTTATTTTTTTTGTTTTTTGAGTGAACAACTTTTGCTTGCAATGGATGACTCATGCATTTGGGGAAGGGTTAGCACAATCGATGGAATTACAAGTACCAAGACTCGGAAGGGAATATTGAGGGACAGGAGGGGGTCGGGGCATTGTCGCTCAGGGGTAGTGCTTGTTTCTGTTTAGCTTCAGAATGTGACCTACACAAGTTGTAGTTATTCAGGGCATGTCGTCTGCGTTGTTATCAGTCGCTTCTTGTGAAATTGTAACAACAAAGACTTTGTCAATTACTATATCATTTCGGATTATGAAAACACTCCATTTTAGGCGGGGATATTTATTGTGATAAAATGAAAGTGTAAAATGCATACTCTGCACTTTTCTGCTAGGAGATAAAACATTGAAACCAGATTCACTCACTTTACACATCTGACTATATAATCCCCTTTACAGAAAAACGGCGCCGAAGAACATAATACATGGCTTAGTTGGAAGAGCATGTTTTACGCAAGCTGTTGTACCTGTTATCAGTCTGTCGCCATTCTCTTAAAGGTGCAGACATAGAGAATACTACACATGGCTTGCTGTGTCGTACCAGATTTACACGAGTTGTTTTTTTAAATATTGAACTGCGAGCGAAAGCGAGCTGTTCACTATTTGAAAAAGCAACGAGTGTAAATCTGGTACGAAACAGCAAGCCATATAGTATTCTGTTTATCCTACATACTGTACTTACGTGTATTTCAAATGTCCTGCAGCTAAATTGAAGACGCTTGTTTTGGAACCTCGATCTCTTCTAAAGCCTCGTGAAATCTATTACGTCAGAGCAAAGAAACGTCACTCTGAAAGTGTGGCGTGACGTGTTAGTTGTAAATAATCATCGAGGGTAATTAGCGAGCGCAATTTTTTTCTTTCTATAATGACGTTTGTCTTGGTGCCTTTGGCATCATAAGCAGTGGAAAAACACAGATCCCTGCCAGACTTGCTTGACATGACCTCATTTACATGATATACACACGTGTGATTTGAACGATTATTATCTCACGAGTGTCTCTCTCGCGTATGTAGGATAAATTCTCTTTTAAACCGTAGCGTAGAACGTCACAGACTTGTTTACGTTTTTACACAAGAACAGAGCTAGGTATAACCAACTAATTTCAGAAATTATTCGCATGACTATATTCATCTGCATTATAGATCAACGTTTTAAATGTGTCCATTCCAAACGCAGAAATAACCGGTGTTGTGTAATTTTTGATTTGTTGTTGTTGAACAAAACATAGGTATTGTAGTACCACGATTACAGTGTTATACAGAAAGCAAAAAAACACAAATGTATTTGTAGGGAATAGACTCAGCATTTTAATGGTCAAATGTCTATTAATGTATAAAAATGTAGACAAGGACCTTTAAATGATTCTTAACTTTATTTTTCTAACTATCCTGATGTAGTCAGCGCCAGACTGACCAACATTTGATACAGAACTTACCTTTAACAAAACATTTTTTTTTATGTCTATAACAAGAAAACAATACGTACAGTTTGTGACAAACAAAAACAGTACAATAATGTTAAAGATCATGGGACATCAGATTTCCATTGTTGGCGTCTGAGTAACCTTTCCTAGCTTGGCCGTAGCTATGAGGATATAATGTATTTGAACCCATGCCCCACCTAACCAGCCTGGCTGCTTTATATTCAGAACAATGTTCAATTTAGACACATACCACACTCCTTAGGCCCATGTACAATGAAGATGACTTCGTGTCTATGTATATAATAGCATTCTAATACTTTTTTTCACGTATAAAATACAGTTCTATGTTATATAATTCAATCATATATGCGCAAACTCAAATGAAAACAATTTCAAATGCACATTGAGTGCATTAAGCAAAAAGAATTAATCTTATGCAAAGAATCAGCAGGCTATTTTAAGTACCTGCACTGATATGTACAGCCACCTTCAAATCCAAGACATAAAATATATGGGTCAGTCTTGAGTTTTAAGCTTGTTTGGACAGGAAATGTGCCGTTAACATCGTTATCAACTGTAGTGCGCACACACACACTGCCCTGGTTTTAAATGTCTTCCCGGCTTGCTAAGGGCCAGTTCACACAGCGTTACGTCCTTACCACGACCATGCCGATCACGCCGATCCGAAAAAGTTATCAAATCGGGGCATATCGCCGTCAAAGTCCAGCACATGGCACTAATACCCCAGTCACATAATATAGACGCCGCTTCTGCTACGACGAAAAAGTGTCCGAGAGCGTGGCCAATCGTGGGCCAAACGTGGCAGGATCTCCATGAGCGTGGTTTGGTCGGGGTAGGATCTGCTAGGTCGCGAAGCTGCGCGCTCTCCCTACGCTTATTTTGAACTGCACAAAACAAGCGTAGCCGGGTCGTGGCGCAGTACAGTCGTGCTGTAGTTTTTTTGATTTGCCATGTGTTGGATTTTGACGGTGGGCCTCGACTTTTTCAAGTCGGAGTGATCGGCATGGTCGTCGTAAAAACGTAGAGCTGTGTGAAGGGGTCCATAAAAAAAACCTACATCACGACTGTACTGCGCCACGACCCGGCTACGCTTGTTTTGTGCAGTTCAAAATAAGCGTAGGGAGAGCGCGCAGCTTCGCGACCTAGCAGATCCCACCCCGACCAAACCACGCTCATGGAGATCCTCCCACGTTTGGCCACGCTCTCCATAAATTGTACAACGGAGTAGAAGAGGCGTCTCTGTGTGACCGGGGTATAATAACTGAAATCCCATTCAAAGTCGTGTGACCTCATTCTAAATATGGGCATGCCATTTAGGAAGATGGATCGATTTGGCAGCTTATTCCGCTTATCTCTGGTCTGGTGACAGTTTCTTCTCGTAGCTTTCCAGAAAAAAAAATCGCGGAAACATCTTGTGAAATGATGTCGACAACAAGTTGGTAAGAGAGAAGAAACCCCTCTTTGTTGGTAGATTTCACTCCTCAACGGGCTATATACAAAATCAGACAGACAGAAAGGCAGACAGACAGACTCGAGAGTGAGAAAATAAGAATTAGACAGACAGACAGACAGACAGACAGACAGACAGACAGACAGACAGACAGACAGACAGGCGAATGAAATGGCCTTACCGTTGTTCGTGACGTCAACATTACACTCTGATGACGTGTCGTTGACGCCGTCGCAGATTTGACCAGAGAAGCTTCTGAAGGATCTGGGTGACGTCATATTGCTGACGTCACCGCCTCTGACGTTGCCTCCAGAGGGGCTGGGCGCACCGAACATGAAGTGAGGCATCGCGCACATGATGCCAGAGATGCCGAAGAGAATAGTGACGAGAGCAAGAGAGCGTGGGATATGCACCTGTGGAACACAGAAAATCATCGTCTTTACTCCCATCATAGATACAGTGGAATCCCCTATTTCAGACATCAAAAAGTCTGAGAAAATCGGGTCTTAAAAAGGATTGAGTCTTAAATTAGGGATAAATATCCAGAGGATCTGAAAAGAAAATATAAAAATGTAGGTCTTAAAAAGGGAGAAACCTTAAATTGGGGGGGGGGGGGGGGTCTTAAAAAGAAGGTTTTTCTGTAATGTAAATCATCTTGTAGACCATGATATGTCCCTCACGATTATTGCCTGTTTAAATGCCATCCTTCGACTTCGACAAGTCTTAAATGTGTGCCCAAAGACGGCATATGGCTGCCCACATGGCGGGAAAAGAAGGTTATACACGTTGAAACCCACTCATGCAAAACACGAGTGTACGTGGAATGTGCACCCCATGAACGGAGGGAAAAAAAAGAAGAAGAAGAAGAAGAAGAAGAAGAAGAAGAAGAAGAAGAAGAAGAAGAAGAAGAAGAAGAAGAAGAAGAAATGAAAAAAAGAGGATGATGATGATACACCCTATATCTAAAGTGTGGCTGCATTCTGTGTTCTTCCAAGTTACCAAATGCCGCTGTATGCAAAGAGCGCACGATAAAGATCCAAAGCTCACAGTAACTTTTCTTCCATTCTAACTTATCTTTTTGTCTGCTGACTAACACACATGTGGATGTGTTAGAAAAAATTAAAAAAAGCCCTCCCCGCCATCCCCCTCCCTTTCTGGGGGGGGGGGGGGGGGGTTAAGGGGGATGATGTTAGCTGCACGGACTCACCTTAGCGGCGATGTAGCTGACGAAGAGGACCATGACGAGGAATCCCACATCGTTGGCCGCCATGATGAGGCCGGTCTGAGCACTGTTGAACCCAAAATGGCGCTCCAGGGTGGTCACCTGTGTCAAGGACAGGTCATCATGCAGTTATTGCACGTGCAACATGATTACATATTTATTGCATTAACAATGTCAAGGTCAGGCGCTGGTCGTCATGTTGGTTATTGACTCATTGGTTTGTTTGTTTGTTTGTTTGTTTGTCTGTCTGTCTGTCTGTCTGTCTGTCTGTCTGTCTGTCTGTCTGTCTGTCTGTCTGTCTGTCTGTCTGTCTGTTTGTTTGTTTGTTTGTTTGTTTCATTGTTTTTTGTGTGTGTCTTTGTTTGGTTTTATTACACCCCCGGTATAGGGGTGTGTATAGGATTCGGTCGATGTGTTTGTGTGTTTGTGTGCGCATATAGATCTCAAGAATGAACGGACCGATCGTCACCAAACTTGGTGAACAGGTTCTATACATTCCTGAGACGGTCCTTACAAAAAATTGGGACCAGTCAAACACACGGTTAGGGAGTTATTGGTGGATTAAGATTCTACAAGGACTTATAGAGGGACATATTAATGGTCAAAGGGAAATAACCTTCTCAGTTGGTGGCAGTGAGAATGGTTATTTCCCTTTGACCAACGGGGGTGTTTTTCCTACCTCGGAGGAATTTCTTGTTTTGTTTGATTCTTTGGTGGTTTTTTTTTAGGGTTGTGTCTTGTCTCTTGAAACCAGAGGATCATGCGAGACCAATGCAACTTTGCTCTTATTCTTTGGTATTGACGCAAGAAGGACTCGCAATATGACGTCACTGACCTGACTGTTGACGTAAGAAGAGAGTGTTGACGTCAGCAGGCCGGAGAAGCTGTACACGCCTGTGAAGACGGAGATGCTGGCACACATTCTGAGGGCTGCGGGTTTGAAGCTGCCCACGCCGCATTCTGCTGGCGCGTTGTCTTCCTCGTTGTCGTCGTCAGGGTTGCTGGTGTGCATGTATTTGTGGCCGTTGCCGTAGGCCTCCTTGGATTTCTCGTCTGCCATGGCTGGAGCGTTCTGGTCTCTGGTTGTGATTTATAGGTTGGGTTCGTCTGAGGAAATAGAAAACAAGTTTTGGAGTGCAATTGGCCACTCGAGAATTGAGTGTTTTTTTTAAATATTCTTTTTAATCTGTTCATAATTATATTTGTGGTTTTGTTTTACTGTAGATCATACCGGGCGTATGTACTAAAACTAAAACGTATGCATGTCGAAAAAACACCCCCCAAAATGCAAGTAACGTAAAGTGATGCTAAAACATGCAGTCAATCTGTGGGACTAATAAACACCGAACATTAATCAGCATTGTTTGTATTCCCACTGAAACATTCATTCCCGTGTAGTTTCATTCAAACTTTGTATTCCCTGAGCTCCCTCTCCCTTCCCAGTCTCCAGCACACACAAAGAATAGACCGTTCAATATTGGCTGATTTTAAAAAAGAGTCTAAAGCAGAATAAGTAAACTTACAGCTTGTTTTTTTTTTTGCAAGGCACATCATACCAGGTGTGAAGGTATAAAGAACAACGTTAACAAAGTTCTTTTTGGCCAACTGGACCTTATCTCGTTTGAAGGAAGAATTTGAACAGAAGGGTGAAGGGGATGGAAAGAATCACTGACAATTGTGAGAGTCGTTTGTTTCATGGCGTCCTCACAGGATGTCCAACACGTTTGCTGGCATCCCAACGTCAGAACAAACAAACAAACACAAACAAACACACAGGCAAGCAAAGAAGCAGTCCGCCAGCAAACTAAATAAACAAACAAAGAATAAAATTAAAAAAACCAAGAACGATTCGTATACAATAAGCCAAAACTCTCGAATGTCAAATAAATGACATTGACAAAAGTGACGAATACATCATGAAGTTTTCCTCTTTTTTCTTGTTTTCTTGTTTTTCTTTTTTTACTGACTGTTTATCCGTATTTCTATTTGCTTTCGATTACCATTGCGGGTTTCGAAATCGTTAGAAAAAGCATCGGAAACAGATATGCCTCAATACCAACACACAAACCAACATTTAAAAAAACCCACAAAAACCCACACACAACAACAAAAAACAAACAACCCAATAACAACAACAACAACAACAACAACAACAACAACAACAACAACAACAACAACAACAACAACAACAACAACATCAGTTTTATAAATACATTATATGATAGTTACCCATGTAAGAAAAGATTACTTTGCAATACAAATTGAAATCGTGCACAGATGAAATTAAATTTCAACATGGTCTTAAAACCCCACGTACCCATGTATCGACGAGCAACAGCGAACGGCAGAACAGTCCAGCGATAAGTTGTTTCAGTTTTAGAACTCCTGACCTAACTGACGTCCCTCCAAATGATAAGCTCTTTGCGAGGTTGGAGGGTGATATACAGCAATATTATACACCCCTAGCTCGCTGTGGCCAGTCGGATGGCCCCATATTGGTATATGTCGGTTTATGAGACAGGGTACCTGTTTATTAGTACTTCTCATTCTGGTCGCGCTTTCATTTGCATATGTTACAGATTGCATGACCTCCTCTGTTCGCACCAATTCTTTCCGTCTTGCAACTCATACACTGATTCGGAGGGGAGGAGGGGGCTAGGGGAGGGGGGAGAGAGAGAAAGAGAGAGAGAGAGAGAGAGAGAGAGAGAGAGAGAGAGAGAGAGGTGGGAGAAGAGAGCGAGAGAGAGAGAAGGAGAGGGAGAGAGAGGGAGGGAGAGAGAGAGGGGAGAGAGAGAAGGAGAGAGAGAGGGAGAGAGAGAGCGAGAGAGGGAGAGAGAGACAGACAAAGAGAGAGAGAGAGAGATTGAAAGAGAGAGAGTCTTGTACGAGACTCCTTTTCCCAGTAAAGGATATGTCCTCTACCAGCTGTATCACGGTGGGAGGTATTGGCAAATGTGTAAAGAAAAATTTGCAAAAACAGAAAACACACACACACACACACACACACACACACACACACACACACACACACACACACACACAAACATAGAAACACAACTTTCGGACACAATGTCACCATCAAAGGGTTTCAATTGGGAGGTCATCCGAACAAGTGTTTCCAAGTGTCTAACATGTTCCTCATGGGTACATGCGTACTTCAACGGTAAACTTAAAGGTAACAAACTCCTCGTTGAAGCCAGCATGTGCAGCACCTCAGACATGGCAAAGCTTTAACATGCGATACGATCGTCCATTTACCTTGCCGAGGAGGCACCCTGACTGCTTTTTGTCAGGAGTGGGATTGTATTATGAATCCGTTTGGAAAATGACACCAGTACAGTGTCACCAGTACAGTGTCACCAGTACAGTGTCACCAGTACAGTGTCAGTGTCACCAGTACAGTGTCACCAGTACAGTGTCACCAGTACAGTGTCAGTGTCACCAGTACAGTGTCACCAGTACAGTGTCACCAGTACAGTGTCACCAGTACAGTGTCACCAGTACAGTGTCACCAGTACAGTGTCACCAGTACAGTGTCACCAGTACGGTGTCACCAGTACAGTGTCACCAGTACAGTGTCACCAGTACAGTGTCACCAGTACAGTGTCATCAGTACAGTGTCACCAGTACAGTGTCACCAGTACAGTGTCAGAGTCACCAGTACAGTGTCAGTGTCGCCAATACAGTGTCACCAGTACAGTGTCACCAGTACAGTGTCACCAGTACAGTGTCAGTGTCGCCAATACAGTGTCACCAGTACAGTGTCACCAGTACAGTGTCACCAGTACAGTGTCACCAGTACAGTGTCACCAGTACAGTGTCACCAGTACAGTGTCACCAGTACAGTGTCACCAGTACAATGTCACCAGTACAATGTAACTAGTACAGTGTCATTGTCACCAGTACAGTGTCACCAGTACAGTGTCACCAGTACAGTGTCACCAGTACAGTGTCACCAGTACAGTGTCACCAGTACAGTGTCACCAGTACAGTGTCAATGTCACCAGTACAGTGTCAGTGTCACCAGTACAGTGTCACCAGTACAGTGTCACCAGTACAGTGCCACCAGTACAGTGTCAGTGTCGCCAATACAGTGTCATCAGTACAGTGTCACCAGTACAGTGTCACCAGTACAGTGTCACCAGTACAGTGTCAACTCATGAAATTAATTCTCCACTATGCACAGGAAGCAGCCAGCTGTCGATGTTTGTATGTGTCTACACCGCCACCACCACCACCACCACCAACACCACCACCAACAACAACAATATCATCATCAATATCATCATCATCATCATCATCATCATCAACAACAACAAAAACAACAACATCACCAACATCACCACCACCACCAACAACAACAACAACAACAATATCATCATCAACATCATCATCAACAACAACAAAAACAACAACATCAACACCACCACCACCAACAACAACAACAATAACAACAACAAATACGACAACAACAACAACACAAGGACAAACTTGCGATGTATTGTACCTAATTGTCAACACCCCCAGACTGTGTTGCAACACATTCATGGTCCTAAATAGTTTACTTGTGTGATGCGCTGACACGACATCACGTCACTGAGCACGCATAATTAGGGCACTTCGTCATGCTATGTTTCATGCTACAAACCTTCCCATGGAAACAGGCTCTGTCTTTTATAAGTGAACATCGCTACAACCATCCCAAAGTGTAGATGCATAATTCAGATGAGGTAAAATATAACCAAAATAAAACAACTTGAGTGCTGTGGTATCAGCGTAATGCTTTAATTTCGAGAGAAGGAACAAGTTTTTAGATAAGGTTTGGGGGCGGGGATGTAGCTCAGTCGGTAGCGCGCTGGATTTGTATCCAGTTGGCCGCTGTCAGCGTGAGTTCGTCCCCACGTTCGGCGAGAGATTTATTTCTCAGAGTCAACTTTGTGTGCAGACTCTCCTCGGTGTCCAAACACCCCCGTGTGTACACGCAAGCACAAGACCAAGTGCGCACGAAAAAAATCCTGTAATCCATGTCAGAGTTCGGTGGGTTATAGAAACACGAAAATACCCAGCATGCTTTCTCCGAAAACGGCGTATGGCTGCCTAAATGGCGGGGTAAAAAACGGTCATACACGTAAAATTTCACTCGTGCAAAAAAACACGAGTGTACGTGGGAGTTTCAGCCCACTAACGCAGAAGAAAGAAGAAGAAGATAAGGTTTTGGTAAGACGGTTGAGGTGGGACTGCCACTTTAATTCAGCGTCTATTGTGACCCGCCGAGAACACGATGGCTGGTTACTTGCTCAATGGGTGACTCATTTAAACTGAGATGAAGATTCAGAGGAGCGAGTTGGTGTTTCTGTCGTGTTGTGATCACCATTCATTTAGTTTTGCCTGGGTGTATAATCATTGAGTTTTGTTTACACCAATCAAATATGTTGTTCAAACTCGTTTGAAGAGAGGTTTCAATAGATTGTAAACTTTTACCGGACGTGTAAAGAGACGAGTCGTCTGCAAAAAGGTCATTAATAACCGTCTTGTCTGATATATAGAGTGGTAGATCGTTAATGTAAATGCAAAATAAAAGTGGGCCCAAAACTGATCCTTGTGGGACGCCGTGCATTAGCCGTCCTGTCGAAGAACGGTTACCATTAAGGGAGACAAACTGCGTTCTGTTCGCTAAATAAGAACGAAAAAAAGGTAAGTAGGATGCGTCGCCTAAATAACAAGATAATTTCTTTTACAGAATTGTGTGATCAACAATATCAAAGGCTTTCTTAGAGAGAGAGAGACAGAGACAGTTCATGAGGCATTGACAGTTCATGCCGTAATAATTTCATAATCTTGAACGAATTAGAAAATGTTCAGTCACGTAGGCGTCTGGCTTGTCCCCACCTTCGCATAAATCATCACTTATTTAGCTACTAAATGTAACGATGAAAAGGACATGATTATATACAAGTCGGACCACGACTTCATCAGTTTTGGAATTAAAGTAGCCATGATTTAAATTCACAAAAAGTACGTCCTGGTCTTTGAGAGCGAATGATTGCAGCCATATTCTCTCCATTCATGCACGGAACAAAAATGAACCCAACTTTCCGATCCCAAGATTTAGTTTTTCTTTGTTCCTTGTATTTGTATTCGACTCTTATAAACCCGCAGTCAGATTGTCAGGTGTGTGTGTGTGTGTGTGTGTGTGTGTGTGTGTGTGTGTGTGTGTGTGTGTGTGTGTGTGTGTGTGTGTGTGTGTGTGTGTGTTTATTTCAGGTTTTTCTTCAGGTGTCTTAATTTTGGTCTGGGGTTTTCTGTGTTTTTTTCTGTCCTATTTTTATTGTTAAAGAAGGAGTGAGGGGGTGAGACGGGAGGGTGAAGAGGGGGAGGGGGGAGGGGGGCGGAGATCTTTTAAAATGTATATAACGATAAATTGAGTTTGCGTAAGTCTATTAGTGTGTGCACACACCAACTTTTAGCATGTCCAACTGTGACGGGTTGAGATACTAGACCTATACGTTCCTAACAGCGCCACGAAAATGCACGATTCTCACATTGAAATGTCGACTATTAGAAACCGGCAAAATCAGATCTTTACGGGCCATTAAAGCCGCAAGGGAGAAGCTCAGCATGGAGACTGAGTATTAACGTTGTGTACCCTCGACAACCTTGCACTCTGATCAGAAGTGATCCATTTGAACACATTTCTGCAACAAGTTTAGAATAGTTCGTGACATAGGTCATAGTTCTACTAGTAACAGAGCCCACATTGTGTTTACAAGTATCTGACATAGGTCATAGTTCTACTAGTAACAGAGTCCCACATCGTGTTTACAAGTATCTGACATAGGTCATAGTTCTACTAGTAACAGAGTCCCACATTGTGTTTACAAGTATCTGACATAGGTCATAGTTATACTGGTAACAGAGCCCCACATTGTGTTTACAAGTATCTGACATAGGTCATAATTCTACTAGTAACAGAGTCCCACATCGTGTTTACAAGTATCTATTCATGATGGCGGCATGTAGATTCAAGAGAAATCTTCCGAGAGCAAACATAGCAATCCGTAAACAGATCTCTACCTAAACTTGACGTCGCGAACACTTTTTAGACCTACTCATACCGAACTACCGTAATCGTAGCACAACAAGTTTTCAGATCTAAAACTGTAAAATATACGGTGCGTCCCGCTAGCGCTACGTGTCATTTGTGCTACGTATCGTTTGCGCTATTTTCTGTAGTGCTATCGACACAAATTGCCCAAAACAGTAGTGATATCGGCACGTAGTGCTATTGACATAATTCACACGTGCCATTATCTCTACGTGTCGATAGCGCTACGTGACAATAGCACTACTACTAATCAGAAGAATGAATGAACGAAAACAACTGCACTCCGGAGAAACTACCGGAATGTTCCAGAACCCAAGGGAGGTAACTCTTGCTTTGTATCCATGTAAAGGAGGTGACTCTTCTTATTTGTTTGTTTGTTTGTTTATTTGTTGCTTAACGTCCAGCCGACTACGCAGAGCCATATCAGGACGAGGAAGGGGGGGATGAAGGGGGCCACTTTTCAAGCGATTCCTGTTTACAAATGCACTAACCCATTACTTGTGTCCCAGCAGGCTTTAGTAAAACTAAATTAATACCTACTGGAAGATTACCAGTTTCCAGTATGTTAAAATAGGCTTAACCTATCTACTGCTGGACTTACATCAGAACACTAACAGATTAAACTATACATGAATCGCGAGACAAGCGGCAAGAGAAGAGATTTTTGGAAAAAAATACAGGTGAATGAGCAAGAAGGCAGAAAAAAGAAAAGAATTCATGAAGAAAAAGAGAGCATGACAGAAAAGAGGAACCAAAAATCTACCTAACAGCAAACTAGAAAGCTCCTGCGGTTCCAAAAACAGGAGGGGCCTTTAATTTCATAACCGCAGTGCCCCACTGCGGGAGACTCTTCTTATGAGAGCATACATTATCTTTCTTATTGGGTGTTGAGAGTTGAAGTTCTGGTTCTGCTGCTCCATAGAATTTGTCCGAAAATAACTTTGTTAGGGGTTTAAGCGGTGTGGCATAGTAAGAGCCCTTTTTAGTGACCAAAGCTTTTTTCTCTTGCAATTCGCTCGCTACTGACCGGCCCGCATTGCGACGATCAACTTTGTCTGATGTTTATCAGAGACTTGTACTTAACAGACTCTGTGTCAAATGGTATGCAGTGTGCGCTCGATATGATACCCTTATCTTTCACAAATATGCACATCAGAGCAACGAATCTCCGCCGATTCCTTGCCGATCACTGGCATCTGATCATCAAATAAAACATATTTTTCATCGAATGTATATAAATCATCATACAGTACTCCCCGGTTAACGTCACTACCGTTTAAGGTCACACGTCTGATAACATCAATCAGGGTGTTGGTCCCGACCTAAAGCCTTCTTTGTATGACTAAGAAAACCTCGCTTAGCGTGACCTCGGATACGGGAACACCTCTTTTTAGGTGACCCCCGTTCTGGTCTCTAAATGCAGAAGACCACCGCTTAAGATCAAGTGAAACTGAAACGGAAAAAAATCTCCCAATTTTGCGGCCTTGACCACAGGAGCTTGTATCCAACCACCGGTCGATAATTATTTACTCCTGGATGCGTATTATTTACTCAGTGATGCATGCTTACCCTTACTACTACTATTTATTAGTAAATAAATAATAATAAGTAGTAAATAGTAGTAGTAGATTGTATGGAATAAGGAGTAAATAAATGGAATAAGGAGTAAATAATTATCGACCGGTGGTTGGATACAAGCTCCTGTGGCCTTGACAGAGGTTTTTTTTCGACATGATTGTATATGTGACCCTCCACCTCGGAATGAGTCGCATGTCACCTTTGCATAATTTTTAATATTTTTACATTTTCTAAAAGAGATTTTGAAACTCTATCCAGTTGTGAAATCCGTTTTAGAAAAGAGCGAACACTTTTTGAGTTATAAGCCTGTGTCTAAGGTGATCCTCACACTGATACCTTACACCCCCGGACGTATAATAAGTCAGTCGGCTAAGGACCGTTTTGATTACTTTTTTGGCGTCACGTTAGCAAACACATTTTTCTGATAGATTTTAACACCACAACACTAAATCTAAAGTTGTGGAGCTATATTCCAAACCACCGGTGAGAAAAACGTTGGTTTGTGTGTATGTTTTCCTTCATTGGCGTTACTATTCTCGTTTAGAGGGTTGGGTTCATAAAACGGACATAAAAATTAAACGGCTTGACAAAAATTCTATAACTGTAAATCATTCGAAAGGGAAGGCATTTATGTACATGTTTGTTCCACTTAAAATGACGTCATTAGCCGGTGAGTCCCGCTAGCGCTACGTGTCATGTGTGCTACGTATCGATAGTGTGCGCTATTTTCTGTAGTGCTATCGACACAAATTGCCGAAAACAGTGGTGCTATCGTCACGTAGTGCTATTGACACAATTCACACGTGCCATTATCTCTACGTCTCAATAGCACTACGTGTCGATATCACTATTTTGGGAAAAACCAACGTACTGTAGCGCTACGTGTCAATACGGCGCTACGTGTCGATAGCGCTACGTGACAATAGCAGTACTACTAAACTGCAGACACTTCGCCCTGCCGTGTGTGCATATGTATTTATATATTGTATTTATATATTGTATATATGACATTATAGTTTCTTAATTTCCCTTATCAGAAGAATGAATGAACGAAAACAACTGCACTCCGGCGAAACTACCGGAATGTTCCAGAACCCAAGGGAGGTAACTCTTGCTTTGTATCCATGTAAAGGAGGTGACTCTTCTTATGAGAGCATACATTATCTTTCTTATTGGGTGTTGAGAGTTGAAGTTCTGGTTCTGCTGCTCCATAGAATTCGTCCACCAATTTACTTTCCCACTGTACACTTTCTTTCTTTTTAAAGGATGCTTATGTCAATTTGTTGACAACATGTGTAAATACATCGATCCGTGCAAATGGAAACAAATATGAAACGTTTGTTCAGTCACACACCACTACATTTTGAGTTGTTGTTAATGGGTCTGTGATTATATAGCCTGCTGTTTCCCAAAAGCTAATTATCAACCCAACAGCCTCCATTCTTCTCTCGTTTACCATTGTCCCCAGATACATCAGCAAGCAAAGTGCAACAGCAAGCAAAACACTTAGATGGTTTTGTCTCTCGCTGCGTGCACATTGTTGTCAGCTACGAGCTGTCAGCTTTGTCATTCGACAAACAGCGTGGCGTCCATCACGGCATCAGGAAAATTTTCCATTTTTATGTAATATTTTAATTGACAATAAAGTGCTGTTATTGTTATTATTATGTCACAGGTGGAGAGAGAGAGAGAGAGAGAGAGAGAGAGAGAGAGAGAGAGAGAGAGAGAGAGAGAGAGAGAGAGAGAGAGAGAGAGAGAGAGAGAGAGAAACTGAAACTGAAACTGAAACTGAACTTTATTACCAAAGGATAGAGGTTTTAGGCAAAGCCTAATCTTACAACCTGTCCCTTATACAAACACTTAATACAGACGTACATAATATATATATATATATATATATATATATAGAGAGAGAGAGAGAGAGAGAGAGAGAGAGAGAGAGAGAGAGAGAGAGAGAGAGAGAATAAGAGCGAAAGAAAGAGGGTGGGGAGATGATACGGTTCTTTAGCACACCCAAACACACATTCACACACACACACACACACACACACACACACACACACACACACACACACACACACACACACACACACACACACAAACACACACACACACACACACACACTCACACACACACACACTCAGGCCTGGATCAAGTATAATAGAGGGGGGGGGGGTGTCCAAAAATGAGGCATGGGTAAATAATTATAGGGGTCTTTGGTGTGTGTGTGTGCAAAATGCAATTGTCTAGTGGGTGCTCTATGTATATAAGAGCGCCTGTGAGTGGGTGGCCGAGTGGTAACGCACTTGCGCTCGGAATCGAGAGGTTGCGTGTTCGACCCTGGGTCGGGCCGCTATTTTCTCCCCCCTTTCCTAACCTAGGTGGTGGGTTCAAGTGCTAGTCTTTCGGATGAGACGAAAAACCGAGGTCCCGTGTACACTACATTGGGGTGTGCACCTTAAAGATCCCACGATTGACAAAAGGGTCTTTCCTGGCAAAATTGTATAGACATATATAAAAACTAGATGAATACCCGCTTCGCCGGGTAGCCGGCTTCGCCGGGAAGAAGTACTTAGAGCCGAACGCCGGCTTCGCCGGGTCCGAACAATGGACCCGCCAAGCTTAGGTCCCTCCCAGATTCGTGGAATGGGAACAGTACGAAAATGATTCAGTGGCCATAATGCCATTCCTTACCATATCGAGTCCCATCCTTGTCGACGAATGTAACCGTGTTAATCACCTTTGGAGGCGAACTCCACTCAAACAGGATTGAGCAATTTAGAGCTTATCTCTAAGCCCTTTTGAACTGTTATGGCTTCTCAAAGGAAGGCCAGTACATACAAATACACAAAAGTCGCCAGACCACATCACAAACAGAACTGAACAATCCACAGGTGTTGCCCACATAGAGAGAGACACACAAACACAGGGAAGCCGTATATATAGAGAGATAGATGACAGTGTATTTTTCGCGTGACTATAAATTGATTCGACCTTTGCACTTTTACAGTGAGGATAATTTACGGGTCCAATTTACGTTCTGGACACTGCGGTGACCTTCTAAAAATAGTAACAAAACGCCGGGAATATCCGAAGATGCCCCCTCATACTATAGTGCACCATACGAAGGAAGAGAGGTAAACGCTGAAAACATGGAGAAGATAAGGAAGAGTTACTGGGAATGGTGAAATGAACAGAAAAACCAAAATCGGTTCAGCGCTGCGCGCTGAGAGCACGTGTTGAAATATCTCATCGATGATATTGTGTCCGGGGTGTAGCTGAATACGGTGTCCAAATTTGAAAAAGATCCACCGAGAACTTTGGCTTTGGTGTGTCGGTATGGGGGCCCGGGTAGCTGAGGTGGAACCAAAATCGGTTCAGCGCTGCGCGCTGAGAGCACGTGTTGAAATATCGACCAGGTTGTGTCCTGTCCCGGGTGTACCTGAATATGCCCACCAAATTTGAAGCAGATCCATCGAGAACTTTGGCCGTGCATCCCGCACAACCACACACACACACACACACAGACACCCGTCCGGAAAGGTGTACATCAAGGCAATACTCTAAGCCCCACACTCTTCAACATATTCATCAACGATCTCCCAGATTATCTGCGTGGGAATGACTCACCAAGTCTGAACAGTGCCCAAAATACAGAAATCCCATGCCTACTTTACGCCGATGATTTGGTAATTCTGTCCACATCCAAAAGAGGACTACAAAATAAGTTGAACCGACTGAATGACTACAGCAGTGAATGGGGCATTAAAATAAACAAAGAAAAAACGAAAGTGATAATATTTACCCGCACAGACCCAAAAGTACCAATACTATTTAACTGTGGCACACATATGATTGAAAGTGTAGACCAATATAAATATTTAGGGGTCATCTTCCATAAAAGCGGTAAATTCTTACAAACCCAGGAACATTTAGCCAAGCAAGCAAACAAGGCATCGCATGCCCTGAGACGACTAATTAGAGGAAGAGAGATGAAAGTAACTACAATGATGCAACTATTTTATACCTTAGTCGCCCCTGTGTCCACTTATGGAGCCGAGGTCTGGTTCCCATCAGCAATCAACATCCAAAACGAACAATCGCTACCCGACATATTCGATAAGTGTCTATCGAATAATCTACCCCATGAACAAGTGCATTTAAAATTCAGTAAACGCCTTCTTGGCGTCCACAGTAAAGCAATGAACTTGCCAACGCTAGCAGAGCTCGGGCAACTCCCTGTGGGTATAAAACTAATTGAACAAACAATAAACTTCTGGACCCACATCGTTGAGTCAGAAGAAAATTCATATTTACGACAGGCTTACGCTGACATGATCGACAGACCACAAGACAGCTCACCGCAATGGATACATTTCATTCGAGCAATCATAGGTAACCTCGGACTGGACCATAACTGGATACTTCAGTCAGCAGTCCAAAAGAATGCGCTGATGAAAACTCTACGACGAGGACTAGAATACGAATACGTACGATTTTGGCAAGGAAAGAAGACTGAGGGCTCAAAACTGCAATACTACAACACAATTACTGACGGCGATTACGACTGTGCAGCATACTTGACATGTGTAACCAACCCCAAACACAGAAAAGCACTGTGTAGATTGCGTATTAGCGCTCACGATTTAAAAATCGAAAGGGGGAGATACACAAACACACCCAGAGAGGATAGAAAGTGCACCGTGTGTGGCGTAATTGAAGACGAGCTCCATTTCCTGGATAGTTGTACAAGATTTCATGATCTACGCTTGCAGCTTATGGAACATGCACGTGTTAATGCTCGAAATCCGAGTCAGCTGATGACGATGCAAGACGTATCGATACAGCAACAACTTGCTGAATTTGTATACAACTGCATGATTATACGCAATAATGACATAACTACAGATACATAACAATGTTGTAATCACTGCTCCATGGACGATATTTCTTCTTGTCTTTACAAATATCCACTTCGTGTCTGATAAACCCTTTACTGTGTTTTTATGACAATTAAATGAGTTCTGAGTTCTGAGTTCTGAGTTCTGAGTTCTGAGTTCACACACACAGACAGACACTAGTCGTATATATATATAGATGTCCACCAAATACCCGTGTGACTTGGAATAATAGACCGTGAAAAGTATATACTCGCCTAACACGCTTGAGATTTACTGGCCGATGTGAATGCGTGATATAATGTGTAAAAACTTCCATCTCACACGGCATATTGTAAACGCCATGAGCCTCCCCAAATAGGAGAGGGTATGTGCGTAGAAATACTCACTAATAAATAAATAAATATTTATTCATAATTTTGTATTTAAATGTCATAGAGCATTGTGATTGATGTATTTTGATTGATGTATAGATCTATGTATAATTTTGATAATGAATTGTGTTTTAGTATTATTTTATGAGCTATGCGTTACGCGGACAGAAAAAGTCCTTTCTTGTGTTTTATGGAAATGGACAATAAAGTCCGGATCTGCCCATTATCACGTCATTGACTTTCAATTGGCGGGAAGTCTCTTATGGGGCCTCAAACTAAACTCTGATCTCCTCGGATAA
Organism: Littorina saxatilis; assembly: GCF_037325665.1. Classification (NCBI taxonomy): domain Eukaryota; kingdom Metazoa; phylum Mollusca; class Gastropoda; order Littorinimorpha; family Littorinidae; genus Littorina; species Littorina saxatilis. Next base: position 63,961,056 of record NC_090252.1, read on the forward strand.
GATCAATTTTGTTCTACTGAAATTGATCTTATCCGAGGATCGGTTAACGTGTCCCTCGGATAAGATCACGATATTTTTTGGTCCCAAGGGGGGTCACCTTATCCGAGGAGTACTGTAATATGATTGTACCTTTATTATTACATGTCTAATTTTTTCCAAATTACAAAAATATTCACCGTCTGAAATCCATTTTGTATGGGTTCTTATAATCATTCCGTCAATTTTCTTTTGTCGAATTGCAATTAATTCTTTCCAAAATAAACAAATTATTTTCACTAAAAGTTGTCTCCAAATGTTTAATTTCGTCCACCAATTTACTTTCCCGCTGTACACTTTCTTTCTTTTTAAAGGATGCTTATGTCATTTTGTTGACAACATGTGTAAATACATTGATGCGTGCAAATGGAAACAAATATGAAACGTTTGTTCAGTCACACAAAACTACATTTTAAGTTGTTGTTAATTGGTCTGTGATTATATATAGCCTGCTGTTTCCCAAAAGCTAAATATCAACCATTACCCAACAGCCTCCATTCTTCTCTCATTTACCATTGTCCCCAGATACACCAGCAAGCAAAGTGCAAAAACAAGCAAAATACTGACTTAGATGGTTTTGTCTCTCGCTGCGTGCGCATTGTTGTCGGCTACGAGCTGCCTGCTTTGGAGAGAGAGATCAAATCAAATCAAATCAAATTTTATTTTGCGAGGGTTGTGGCATAAGCAGTATAAACGAGCTTCTTTTCAACCAGCCCTCGCCCAGAGAGGGACTACTCAGAGAGAGGAGAGAAGAGACAGAGAGTTTAGCCAGGATTCATTCCACACGCCGGGAATGAAAGGTGGGTTGACTGTGTGGTAGGAAGCACACACATCAGGGGACACTGTCAATGCTGGTCAAAGATGGATCAAGCTTTTACAGAGTTCTCGGACTTTAAACAAATCATAATTTCTTTCAAAGATGTTCTAAGCGTTAATAAAACGCAGCAGCCTGACGGAGCAGCCTTTTATTCTACAAACAATGTACTAACATTCTCAGTCAGTCACAATATGCTGTATGATGGTGGTTGTAATAGTCAGTGCAGTTTCCGATTAATTTGAGCAAATGAAGGAAAACTTTTCCCAGTGAGAGATGAAGCAACCCGAATTTCCACCAAAGAAACATCATAATACTTAAACAAAACCTGAGTTTTACCAATGTAGTTCTTTGAAATACTTTACACCCTACACAAGAAAATGAAGGTATTAATACATTATTAATAGTAGATAGCGAGCGCTACCAACCTGATTGTAGAGTTCTCAGGTTCTCCGAGTCTCAGACGCGTTTACCTCCCTTTACGGCAGATGCAAGTGACATGGTGATGTTTGCGTCAGGGTGATATATCTGTTATATATATTACTCACGATCTGAGTGACGTCTGTTTTCACAGATAACACCAGTCGCCGTTCAACTGTATCACAACTCACACAACTAATTCCCCAAAACATGACACAGAAACACACACAGATAAATAGACACAGACGGCAGAGACAGGCAGACAAATGAACACACACACACACACACACACACACACACACACACGCACACACACACACACACACACACACACACACACACACACACACACACACACACATGAGAACTCATTCAGCACAACAACATCAACGAAAATAGACATCATCACGAACTGCAGTTATGAAAATAATTACCGTAAAGTACCTTCTAATTACTGCCCGGTAGTATAAATACTGCCGGGCAGTAATTAGAACACTCATCCCCCCCCCCCCCCCCATCCAACCCCCCTCCCCCCAACCCACCCACCCACCCACCCCCGGGCCGTTTTGGGTCAAACCTATGTATAAGGTATAGGACTTAGCAGATGCCCATCCAAGACTTGAAACTGGATCACTGGAGTCAGGACAATATTTTCCAGGGATTGTTTTCCATCACTCGAAATTAGAAACAGACAGACCGCTGAAGTTCCCTAATCAAAGAGAGAAAAGTAGGTTAATGATGACATGTTTAATTAAGAGCAATACAAAACCCGGCGACCACGAAGGCAATGTTGCTATCTCCTTCAGTAATTATCAACCTTATTAAACACGCCCTGCTTTGATCTATCTTGTTTGAAGTTAAAAAAAAACAAAGGATTACTGTACTCACCGATACAAAGACGACACAAGACGATAACGAATTTTCGCTTCTGGAAGCTTCATCATGAAAAACAAGAACACAAAAGACAAGAACAAGTCGCGTAAGGCGAAATTACTACATTTAGTCAAGCTGTCGAACCGTCACGGGATGAAACTGAACGCACTGTATTTTTTCACCAAGACAGTACAGCTTCGTCAATCCCCGCGTGAAGGAAATCGCTCACCTCCCACGTGCAAAACGTAGTGATATTGACACGCCAGATTAGCGCGGTAGCGTATTGTGCTAAGCAAGAAAGCGCGCTTTTCTGTATTCTTGTTAACTTTCTGAGCTTGTTTTGAATCCAACCTATCCTATCTATATGTTTTTGGAGTCAGGAAAAGATAAAGAATAAGATGGAATCATTTTTGGATCGATTTCTTAAATTTTAATCGAAAGATTAATTAATCTATTTTCGTTAATTGTGATCACATTTTAAGAGTAAACATGACATATGTATATATTTTTAGATTCAGAATGTGATGAAGAATACGATGCAATCAATTTTAAATCTGTTTGCGAAAAATCGATTTTAATGACAACTTTAATGAGCAAACTCATTAATTAATTTTTAAGCCTTCAAGCTGAAATGCAATACCAAAGTCCGGGCTTCGTCGAAGATTACTTGACCAAAATTTCAACAAATTTGGTTGAAAAATGAGAGCGTGACAGTGCCGCCTCAACTTTCACGAAAAGCCGGATATGACGTCATCAAAGACATTTATCAAAAAAATGAAAAAAATGTCTGGAGATACCATACTCAGGATCTCTCATGTCAAGTTTCATGAAGATCGGTCCAGTAGTTTTCTCTGAATCGCTCTACACACACACACACACACACACACACACACACACATACACCACACCCTCGTCTCGATTCCCCCCTCTACGTTAAAACATTTAGTCAAAACTTGACTAAATGTAAAAAGCAAACGCAACACGGAACGAACAATTTGAAAGAAAATGGAGGGGAAACACGCAAAAAGGGGAAGGAACTCTAGGAACGGAAATGAATGAAAGGGGAGAGAAGTGGTTGGATGATGTCAGGGGCACAGGCATACAGACTAAAAGTGATACACATTCATAAAGGGGGGGGGGGAGGAATTTGAAAAAAACAGGGGGGGGGAACACACGCACGCACGCACGCACACACACACACACACACACACACACACACACACACACACACACACACACACACACAAAAGCAAACACATAAACACACAGAAACAAAACCACACACACACACACACACACACACACACACACACACACACACACACAAATACAAATACACACACACACGTAGCGTAAATCCACAGTATGTTTGGGGGAATACAAGAACATCACATTTTCGCATTCAAACCGTCAGGTGTGGATGTGCCCAGGGATAAAATGAAATTGGACTCTACTTGTTTTCTGTCTGTGGAGGTGCTGTACATTTGCCAGACACCCTTCACACGTGCATCCAGGGAGGTGTGGTTGCTGCTACGAAGCTTCCAGGAGCGAAAATTCGTTATCGTCTTGTGTCGTCTTTGTATTGGTGAGTACAGTAATCCTTTGTTTTTTTAACTTTGTTCATCTTACCACAGTCACTTCGTTGTTTAGATTAGCTATCTTGTTTGGTTATTCTTGGGTTTTTCATTATTTGCAAATACACGTATACGGTATGCACACAATATAGACATTTCATCCGAGTGAATAGCGACGTGATGCAAGCCCTATACCGTTGATTTGATATCATACTCCCACTGGCAATACAATAACCGGACAGCGATGCCAACAGAGGATGTACAGAAGGGAGATTGAACAGGTTGGCTTTGAAAGATTTAAAAACGTAGTAGCCTATCTATATGGATCACCATTTGGCGGGTGAGTGTCTGTCATTTGAGCGTTGATGCGTTAAGCTGCCGTTATGCGCCATACATGGCCCAGCTCATCCGACTTCACCGTGTTTTTAAATCGGAGTGGTCCTTCTCCTAGACTGGTGGCTTTACAGGGCTGTCGAGTCCAGTCTATCCGGCTATTTGGCCATAGCTGGCTGGTTTGTTTATCTGAGGTGACCTTCCCGAGGGCTAGAGCTTATTATGCGGCTCTTTATTGCATGGTGCTCCCGTAATTGGACACCTGGGGTATTTCTTGAGAGTAACAGTGCCACCTGTTACCCTGTCCCATCCTGCTGGGAGCACCGCCATTTGGTCCGCGACTGCTTATTCGTCCTGGCAAGCCTGGCTTATCTCGCAGCTAACCTCCATTATATGAAGGCCACCCCACTATCCGCCACCTGTGGACGCGCCTGGGGGTGATCGCCCCTACTTTTCCAGGTTTCGGGTGAGTTAAGGCCGCCCTTTATTAGGCCCCAAGTTGATTTCGCGAAAAAGTCAGTGTTAAAGCCTTGTGCAGCAAGCTTCGTGAAATAGACTTTGTGAAGCTGACTTCGCCCAATTAACATACGGTTTGATATAATTCGATAACACACCACCACATGGCCCATTCCTTAACGTGGTGTGGTGGTTTGCGTGTCTCTGTGACCCTAAGAGCTATGCCAGCGGGAGTGTAAACTCCTGGCAGGGCTTCCCAAGCTGGACAGGTCGAAGGATAGAGGCCAGACTAATATGGACCAACCTTGTGCTCACAGGGCAGATCCTTGGGCCATGAGCTAAGGGTGAGGTAACCCTGACAGAAACCTCGAGTGCTGAAGACGTATGTGTTGGGCCGCACGGCGCACTCCAACAAACCACAACACTACGCATCAACTGCCATTATGACACTTGGAAACAGAATTGACAGTAATGGTGCTCGCCCTGTGAGGATCCACCAGGCAGGTGCAGCGCCGGGCTCCGCGCCTCAAAGGAGTCCACCCTCAGCTACTGGAGGTCCCTTCATCTCGTCTTGTGGAGCCAGGGGACGAGAAAGGAAAGCGACTGGCCGGAAAAACAGCAGAGCCAAGGACAACCCCACTATTAACATCATGCATTGGAATGCAGAGGGGGTATCCAATAAGAAGGAAGAATTAGAGCACTTCCTCTATGAAAACAGCATCAACATCTGCTGCATTCAGGAAACACACCTGCAAGAAGGGAAGCCCTTTAAGATCCGAGGGTACCAGGTGTTCAGGAGTGACCGACAAGGGAGGAAGAAAGGAGGAGTGATGACTCTGGTCAGGAACAACATAAATGCCAGTGAAACCAACAGATACATGGAAGAAGCAGAGTACATAGAAGTCAAGATAACGACCAATGACAGCAAGATGAACATCGTCAACTACTACTGCCCCAACGACAAGATGCTGTCGCTTGACACAATCCAGGTCCCTGACAGCGGCTTCCTCATCGCTGGAGACTTTAACAGCCAGTCCCAGAGTTGGGGATATAAAACACTAGACAGGCGAGGAGAAGACATTGAATCTTGGCAGGACGACAACCACCTGATCCTTGTCAACGACCCCAGAGATCCATCTACCTTCTACTCGCGCCGCTGGCACTCAACAACAACACCAGACCTGGCATTGTGCACGGATGACATCCACAAAAACATCTCAAGAAAAGTGGATGAACAGCTGGGTGGAAGCGACCATCGCCCAGTTCTCCTTACCATCAGTAGAGACTCAGCATCTGAGCATCCACAACACCCGAGATGGAACTACAAAAAGGCAAAGTGGGGACTGTTCAACATACGAACAAATGAGCTGACCAGAGCCATAGAAACAGAGGGGAGAAACATCAACAACGTGATAAAGGAATTCAATGCTAGCATAATCCAGGCAGCCAAGGACAGCATCCCACGTGGAGTGAGGAAGGACTACATCCCATACTGGTCCGATGAGCTGCAGAAGACGCACGATGCACTCACAAGAATGAGAGAAGAGGCAGAGACGAACCCTAGCCAGGAGAACAACATCAAACTCCAAGAAAGCAAAGCAAAACATCTGAAGACAAAGCTAGAGTGCAAGAGAAGAGGCTGGAGAGAAAAGACGGCAGGGCTGAATATGGAAAAAGACACAACAAAGCTCTGGAAACTTACAAGAGCGCTGAATGAAGAGGGCAACAAGGGACAGAAGATCACCCTGGAGGAGGAAGGAAGAACACTCACTGGAAAAGCCGCTGCCAATGCTTTCGCCCAAGCATATCGGGGAGAAAGCGACACCACCATACCCCTGCCTCTACAAAAGGAAGTCAGAACAGAAATTAGAGAAAGAACAGAAAGAAACGTCCAGGATGCCATGCAACAAAACATCACCATGGCCGAGCTGAAGAATGCCATCAAGAAGCTCAAAAAGAAGAAGTCTCCAGGTCCAGACAACATTACGAATGAGATGTTGCAACACATAGGCAACTCGGCCCTCCAGAAACTACTGGGCATCTTCAACCTCAGCTGGAGACAAGGACAGGTACCTCAGTGCTGGAAGGAAGCCAGGATGATCCCAGTTTTAAAGAAAGGGAAAAACAAGACCAAAACCCTGAGCTACCGACCCATCAGCCTGACAAGCTGCGTATGCAAAACCATGGAGCGCATTGTCAACCAGCGCCTGCAGCTGTACCTGGAATCAGAAAGCATCATCGTCCCAGAACAAGCCGGCTTCCGACAGCACAGAAGTACGGAGGACCAGACAACACACCTTAGCCAGGTCATAGAGGATGCTTACCAGGCCCAGAAGGTCACCCTGGCCACTTTCATTGACCTGCAGAAGGCCTTCGACAAGGTCTGGAAAGATGGACTCCTTGTGAAGCTCCTACGTTCCGGCGTCAAAGGCAACATGTACCAGTGGACCAAGTCGTACCTGCACAACCGAAAGGCCAGAGTGCTGGTGGACGGTCACTGTGGCCGAAAGGTGCTACTACGCCAAGGAGTTCCACAGGGAGGAGTACTCTCCCCCACGCTATTCATACTCTTCATTAACGACCTGGTACCAGAGTTGCCCAAGGGAGTCCAAGCGGCACTGTATGCTGATGACCTTGTTCTCTGGTGCTCGGAAGAGTATGCAACCACAGCAACCTACAGGATGCAACTTGCCCTAGAAAAGGTTGCAACGTGGGCGGAAGACTGGTGTGTGACCATCAACAGGGAGAAGACCACTGCCACTCTCTTCACACTCTCTGCCAAAGCGACACCTGGCAAACTGACCTTGGGTGACACACCCCTGAAATTTGAAGACCAGCAAACATACCTGGGGGTCACCTATGACAAGCGCATGACCTGGAAACAACACATCATGAATGCAGAGGGAAAGGCCAGGAGAAAACTAAACATCATGCGGAAGCTGGCAGGATCACACTGGGGTGCAAACGAGAAGATCTTGAAATCAGTCTACCAGGGGACTGTACGACCGCACCTTGAGTACGGATCAAGCTCTTGGGCAACAGCAGCCAAGACACACCAGCAGGCCCTAGACAAAGTACAGAACCAAGCGCTGAGAATCATCACGGGCGCAATGAAATCAACACCCATACAGAAGATGGAACAGGTGACTGGCATTCCTCCACTGAGCAAAAGGCGAGACTGCAAAACAATGGTACAAGCCACCAAGTACCAGTGCACTCATGACCATCCAATGAGTGACAGACTCAAGAAGATGTCCTCGGGCAGGCTGAAAAGATCAAGCTTCGCTCTTGAGGCAAGGGCTTTGCAGAAGAAACATCAGACAGAGATGCCAGAGCTAGTGGAGCCACCATCTTTCTCCCTTGACGCCCCACCCTGGGAAGACAGACAAGGAAACCTGGACATACAGACCAGTGTCCCCTACCTCACAACAAAGGACGAGCAGAGCAATGTGACGAAAAAAGCCCTGACTCTTGCCATGCTTGAAGAAAGGTACCCCCAAGAAGCATGGATACGGGTGTATACTGATGGGTCAGCCACAGAGGCCGTCAAAAATGGAGGAGCGGGGGTGTATGTCCAGTACCCCAGTGGAGAGAGGCAAGCAGAGGCTATACCAACAGGCCTCCACTGTACAAACTACAGAGCTGAGGTACAGGCACTGATCCATGCAGCATACACCATCAACGACAGAGTCAACCATGACAACCAGGTGGTCTTCCTGACTGACGCTCTGTCAGTACTACAAGCAATGACCAGTAGCAAACTGCCTCAGCTGGAACACGCTCTACACAACATCAAAAGCCTGAGGACCGTACTGCAATGGATCCCCTCCCACTGTGGTGTACAAGGAAACGAAGAGGCGGACAGGATGGCAAAGCTGGGTGCAGAAGATGAGCAAGAGAACAACCCTGTGAGCCTGACAGAGATGAAGACCATCATTAAGTCTCTGCACAGGACGCCCCAGCCACAGGACAGCTACCACCTGCTATCCAGACCACAGCAGGTGGTCATCTTCCGCCTGAGAACGGGACACAACAGACTTAACCAGCATCTCCACAAGAAGCTGCATGTTGTGCCCTCCCCCATGTGTTCTTGTGGGGAAGCAGAGCAGGACACGGCCCACATCCTACGAGACTGCAGGAACCACCAGGTGCTGAGAGAGGAAATCTGGCCAATGCCGGAGTCCCTGCACAACAAGCTGTACGGGCCAGTGGCTGCGCTGCAGAGGACCACTAATTATATCTCAAGATCTGGACTCCAAGTGTGATCGGCGATCGAAAAGAAGAAGAAGATTCGATAACACCTGGAATGATTTGCTCGTAAACGGTTTCCATTATCTATCTCTTCGATGTCAGAGGCCGCACGCCCGCACACACACACACACACACACACACACACACACACACACACACACACGCACACACACACAAATTCACACACACACCCACACCAGAGACATAGATAGAATGTATGTATGTCTCTGCCCACACACACAATCCCTCTCTCTAGCACTGGAAGCTAGTTAACAACTTTTTATAGAACTTTCAGCAGCACTGAAGAAGAAACCAATTTATGTATTGATATCTTTATTAAAGATAGCATTGCCTCAAATCACAATACAACAACAAAAAGTAGTTATACTATAGACGATGTTTGGAAATAACTGCGGAGGCGTTGCTTTCTCTTGATTCGATAGAAACGCTGAGGCAAGCATCACCCAATGTCACGTGTAGCTTGCCTCATGCAGTGTTTCTATGGAAAGGCAAGGAAAACAAGGGAAGAAACTCTTCCGCAGCCAGTTAAATTAATGACAGACAGACGGTTGGTTCTGGAAATTGACTGTTGACACACGATCATTGCAAATTGTCTTCAGATTTTGTTTAAATAAAAAACAGGAAGGCTGTCCCTAACAGTGCAGAGGGCACAATCACATGATTGAAACAGTTCAAAATGCACGCAGAAAATTGTTTCTTATGTCTTTTGTATATTTGGTTATATATCCATCCAAAAAGTACACCGGCACGGTTGGCCTAGAGGTAAGGCGTCCGCCCCGTGATCGGGAGGTCGTGGGTTCGAACCCCGGCCGGGTCATACCTAAGACTTTAAAATTGGCAATCTAGTGGCTGCTCCGCCTGGCGTCTGGCATTATGGGGTTAGTGCTAGGACTGGTTGGTCCGGTGTCAGAATAATGTGACTGGGTGAGACATGAAGCCTGTGCTGCGACTTCTGTCTTGTGTGTGGCGCACGTTATATGTCAAAACAGCACCGCCCTGATATGGCCCTTCGTGGTCGGCTGGGCGTTAAGCAAAACAAACAAACAAATAAATCCAAAAAGTGTAAATACAATCCTCTCGGTATTTGCTGTTTTTTTTGTGGCGTAACCCTGACAACTGATTCCGCATAAACATCATGCTTTTGACCGCTTACGAGGTTTACTCGTCCGGCCATTTCTATTCCATTCTGCAGATCTTGACCCAGCCGTCAACCTGAATTACCGCTAAGCGAGACGACAGAGCTGTTCACGGGTCTATTTCTGGTCTATGCCATTCTGCAGATCTTGACCCAGCGTTCGACCTGAATTACCGCTAAGCGAGACGACAGAGCTGTTCACTGGTCTATTTCTGGTCTATGCCATTCTGCAGATCTTGACCCAGCGTTCGACCTGAATTACCGATAAGCGAGACGACAGAGCTGTTCACGGGTCTATTTCTGGTCTATGCCATTCTGTAGATCTTGACCCAGCGTTCGACCTGAATTACCGCTAAGCGAGACGACAGAGCTGTTCACGGCTCTATTTCTGGTCTATGCCATTCTGTAGATCTTGACCCAGCGTTCGACCTGAGTTAACGCTAAGCGAGACGACAGAGCCCCTTGTTCACCGGTCTATTCCTGGTCTATTCCATTTCTGTAGACCATCTTCCGACCATCTTAAACTGTGTCAGCACTAAGCGAGACTACACAGCCCTTCAGTGTTCACGCCAGGCTATTCCGTTCTGTAGATCTTGACCCAGCCGTCGACCTGAGTTAACGCCAAGCGACACGGCACAGCGGCGTACAGGGCGCACGGTTTGTGCAGGCCTTCTTTTTCCCCAAGCACCTGCTTCAGGAACGTTCCGCGCCGGCCTAACAACACCACTTTGTGCTTGTCGCGATCCGCCAGAAGAATGAGTCCCGAGCCCGGAACCGTCCCGACCCCTAGCGGACATTCCAGAGAGTTTTGGTCCTTCGGCTTGAAGGTGAAGGTCGTCTGACCGTCTGGGGTCAGTGCGAAGAGCACGCGCCGTCCGCTGTCCACCACCAAGGCCGCCACCTGGGGGTCACGTGACTGCGGCACGTGCAGGTAGAGGGGTCGCGAGATGTTGACCTGAAGCAGAACGAAAAGATGGAATGAATGTTGAGTGTTTTTCGTTAGCAAATGTGCCTGAACAGTTCAAGGTAACCGCTGGTGGGTTGAAAGGTTGATGTGCGCGAGGAAGCGGCCAAATGGTTGGGAACCAACGGTTGGGTCAGCTTGGTTAAGATTTGTTCCGTATTTCAACCAATTTGACCCAGTGCTTCTGCCCCACCCAGTTGTTCACGTTGTCACGGATACCACACAAGTTCTAAGAGTCCAGAACACACGGTTCCTCCAAGCCTCATTCCTCATTCTCAGTGGCTCAATAAATATCAAGACAGGGTAGCACTCCGGGACGGACCAATTCGCATAACTCTGATAGACAAAAGAAAGACAGGCAAGGCAGAAAGACGTTCAGACAGACACGACTGAACAGTCAGACATACAGAGAGGCATGCACAGCCGGAAGGATAGCACTGGAGACATCCACAAGATGGAAAAGAACAGGCAGACAGACAGGCCGACAGCCAGGCAGACAGCCAGCCAGTCAGCCAACCAGCCAGCCAGCTAGCCAGCCTGCCAGCTAGACATACAGTAATCCCTACCTTGTCTCCTTTCTGGGTGAACAGCCTTCGCAGCAGCACGCCGCTCTCCGAAATCAGGTCGATGACGTCACACAGACTGGTCGCCGCCAGCAGCTGACACTCACCCTGGCCTTGACCTTGCTCCTGACCTTGACCTTGGATGAGACCTTGACCCGCAGTAGCCAGGAAGCAGTAAGGTTTCTTGACCTTGACGGAGGATAGGATGCGGACGGTGCCGAGCAGAGAGAGGAAGAGAAGGACCTTCTTGTTCATGACAGAAATGGCGGCCTTCCCGTGGGATACCAGGGCGATACGGGACGGCACTTCGGGGATGGGAACACGCGTCAGTAGGTGCCCCGTGGAGTTGAATTTCTTGACGCATCTGTTGAACGAAACAGAAGAATTCAAATAATTTAGTTTGACCGACATCTTGACAAGTGCTCGTGAGCTGTACTTTTCCTCTTTTGCAAATCCAAATACCCTTTCCATATACCTTGTATTCGTCCACCAACTCAGATCTTATATCGCTTTTAAGAGCACGTTTATAAGATTGGTTTGTTCTGCTCTATTTATTTCATTGATTGTATGCGGCATTGCTATTAGCAATTATCTGAATAAAATTGTTCCAACCAGCTATTGTGGCAGACAGAGAGAATTAATCTCCGACGTATACACTGACACATGAAAGAAACAGAGAATAACTAAACACAATTCTTAATGCGTCTCATCTCAAAACCAGTCGTTTGGTCTCTCTCATCCTCTCTTTCTTGCTTTGAGGTTTTAGGAATTGGATTTATTGCAGTATAAAGCAAGAATCAGCACGATTGATAAAACTGGTCAGCAAATACCTACATTTATGACATTTGCGTTGCCTTAAAACACACACACACACACACACACACACACACACACACACACACACACACACACACACACACACACACACGCAAAAAACACACAAAAACAAACAGACAAATCAGTTTAACAAAATCAAATCAAATCAAACCAAACCAATGAACTAACCAACCCACCCAGCCCAAACTCACTTGTTGTCTCTATCAGTTAATATGACGTCACCACCAGGTAGCAGCACCAGGTCTGTCAACAGAGGGTCACATATATCTTCTCGCGTGCGTGCGTGAAATGACGTCATCAGCGTCAAGCGCAGATCACACTCATCTTTCTTCCTGCCGTTGTCTCCCTTGAACGTCTCGTCAGCATGAGTTATCTGTCCTAGATCCGAGGTTTTGATTTCTCCTTCTAGTTTCTTGTTGACGTTGAACACAAGATTTGATGACGCAGTGTCTGATCTGGCGCTTGCGCAGTTGGCGAGCTCTGCGTCGAGGCGTATGTGCAGTGATGGCAGAAGAGAAAGAATTTCCGGCTCTCCCTGTGGACAGATTATCAGTTAGTTCCTCCTATGATATAACAAGCACCCAATCAAAAGCCAAAAGCCGAGGAAAACGCAACAAAGATAAACATGGGAAGAAGACAGAGATACTCGCATAACTTGTGATAAACCGCGACACGCTGCAGAGGCCGGAACATTGACAGAAATTATACAACTTTAAATTTAACGAAATTACTATTGTTTACAATTACCAACACATTTTCATGTATCGACTTCCATGCTACCTGCCAAATGCACTGAGAGAAAGTAACAATATTGTTGACTTCGTGAGCCGGCTTTGTATGCTTTAAAACAATATTGTTGACTTCGTGAGCCGGCTTTGTATGCTTTAAAACAATATTGTTGACTTCGTGAGCCGGCTTTGTATGCTTTAAAACAATATTGTTGACTTCGTGAGCCGGCTTTGTATGCTTTAAAACAATATTGTTGACTTCGTGAGCCGGCTTTGTATGCTTTAAAACAATATTGTTGACTTCGTGAGCCGGCTTTGTATGCTTTAAAACAATATTGTTGACTTCGTGAGCCGGCTTTGTATGCTTTAAAACAATATTGTTGACTTCGTGAGTCGGCTTTGTATGCTTTAAAACAATATTGGCACGACGAGGATAAAGAAAGCAAGTAAGCAAGCATGACAGCAAACAGTGGAATTGATCGACATCTACGCTTGAAATTATTTCTGGCCTAAATCAATATAACTGAAGCTCATTTTAACATACTTTTTTGAACGTAATAATTTATTCATTTAACGTTTATGAACGTTTATGATGAATGGTTTAACCCCTCTTTAGGGCGAGGACTGGTCGTAAAAAAGGAATCTCTTCGTGCTTATACCATAACCCTCGTAAATGAAAAAAGTCATCGTCATCGTCATCGTCATCGTCATCGTCATCGTCATTGTCATTGTTTTCGTCATTGTCATCGTCATCGTCATCGTCATCGTCATTGTCATTGTTATCGTCATCGTCATTGTCATCGTCATTGTCATCGTCATCGTCATCGTCATTGTCATCGTCATTGTCATTGTCATTGTCATTGTCATCGTCATCGTCATTGTCATTGCGACCGACCTTGACACTCATGACAGCCTCCAGGACTGACAGTTGACCTTCAGCCGCACGTGCAGACAGTCTGTCCCTCTCCGCCCTGCCCTCCACCCCCTCCTTCATCCGGTCCAGCGTCGCGTTCACCTCACCCACCAACTTCGCCTCCTTCTCCAGGAGAGCGCGCACCAAAGCCTCTCTTTGGGCAGCGATTTGACCAACCAGGGCAGCTCTTTGGTCCTCTATGGATTTGACTTTGGATTCTTCGTGTCGAAGACTATCTTGTGACGCTATGACTTTCTCGGCGAGTTTGGAGTGAAGGGAGTTCAGCATAGGGCGCTGGGAGGTGACGGCCTCTGCGCATGTCACGAGGTGGTCGGCGCACTTCCGGTGAGAGGAAGTGACGCACTTGGAGCATGCCAGCTGGTGACAGGAGAGACAAAACTCTTCGGCGTCCCGGTGTGAGTGTGCGGGACAGGGGAAGGTGAGGGTGGTGGTGAAAGTCTCTCTCCCACCCTCACCTGTTTCTTCTCTCTCCCTCCCGTTCTCCTCTCCATCTTCATCACCGTTATCGTCAGCTGGTGCTCCATTGCTTTCACCCCTTCCTTGTTGTCTCAGTTCTTCAATAGACACACACGGTTTCGCCGCAATGGTGGAAGCCCCAAGTGACGACATTCCGTTTTGTGACGAGTGTTTACTTCCGTGTGACGTAGCAGGGTTGCAGACGGGACAGAGGCTTGCAGGTTCGCTGGCTCTTCTGCTGCTACCGGAAGTGGCGATAGGTGCGCAGTTCCGGCAGAGCACGTGCAGACACGTCATCAAGATGGCGCCCTCCGGGTCACTGCCACATGACCCACAATGCACCGCGTCTGACGTAACTGATGTTCCCTCCATTGTTGTTTACCTAAAACACAAGCAAGAGATAAAATCATGAAACTAAATTTTAGTCAGACGAGTTATCATATATTTTGTCGGAAATACGTGACTGACTAGTTTGTCTTCTTCTTCATATTCGTCGGAGTGCATAGCTAACCATAACTATCTTATCTCGATGCGCCCTTTGACTCACTGAAGAGAACTGAATTCTAACGGGTTATTTTCAGATTTTCAGTAAATACGGAATAACAGCATACTTCTACTTGAACATATACAAGAAAGCTACAGCCTAACTGCTCGCTGTGTGTGTGTGTGGGGGGGAGGGGGACATTGTGCTGCATTCAATCTGCAGCTGAAACTTGGTTCTTCAATACAAATGTGCTCCTTCTCAAGTAAATATAAATTACTTTTTTTTTAATGAAATTTCGTGTTTAAAGTAGTCCCTCTCTGGGCGAGGGTTGGTTGAAAAGAAGCTCGTTTGTATTGCTTATGCCAAAACCCTCGTGACATAACATTTGATTTGATTTGATTTCGCAACTACTTCAACCCACAGTGCGTGTGCTCTGTGATGAATCAGTCGCTGACAAGGGCGCCTCACGGAAAGAAAAATCAATGCTAGTTTGCATCTAAAAGAGTTCGTGTGCATTGCATTACCACGGCCGTTTTATCGGTTATCGATGTTACTGTGTGGGCTTTTGAAATTGTGTAAAGGGCATATTGCAGGCTGTGTGCAGTGTGTTGTTTACGTACAGAGAGAAAGACTGAACCATGGACACACAGACACACAGACAGGCTGAAACATATAAATGCGTGGCCAGACAGAAAGACAGACATGAAAAAATGCTAACAGAAATACAGACTGACAAACATGAACACATATCCAGACACAGAGACAAACAAAGACATTCAAGACCAAGTAGTTTTCTCCCCAGAAATGCAGTACGATTAAGACTAGAAACTTGAAGAGAAAACGACATTTAAGAAGCATTTTCTGATCACTGTTACCGTGTTCAGTAAGAAGTATCACACCTATAGTCTATACAGTAACGTTAGTTCTTTTTTGTTCATGTTAGGTTCCAATAGACCAGTAGAAGTATAGATACAAAAAAAGTGCTTCTCGTATCTATATATATATACGACTTGTGTCTGTGTGTCTGTGTGTCTGTGTGTGAGTTCGCGATGCACGGCCAAAGTTCTCGATGGATCTGCTTCAAATTTGGTGGGCATATTCAGGTAGACCCGGGACAGGACACAACCTGGTCGATATTTCAACACGTGCTCTCAGCGCGCAGCGCTGAACCGATTTTGGTTCCACCTCAGCTATTTTGGTTCCACCTCAGCTACCCGGGCCCCCATACCGACACACCAAAGCCAAAGTTCTCGGTGGATCTTTTTCAAATTTGGACACCGTATTCAGCTACACCCCGGACACAATATCATCGATGAGATATTTCAACACGTGCTCTCAGCGCGCAGCGCGGAACCGATTTTGGTTTTTGTGTTCATTTCACCATTATAAGTAACTCTTCCTTATCTTCTCATCTTCTCCAGGTTTTCAGCGTTTACCTCCCTTCCTTCGTATGGTGCACTATGGAGCATCTTCGGATATTCCCGGCGTTCTGTTACTATTTTTAGAAGGTCACCGCAGTGTCCAGAACGTAAATTGGACCCGTAAATTATCCTCACTGTAAAAGTGCAAAGGTCGAATCAATTTATAGCCACGCGAAAAATACACTGTCATCTATCTCTCTATAGATACGGCTTCTCTGTGTTTGTGTGTGTGTGTGTGTGTGTGTGTGTGTGTGTGTGTCTCTCTCTATGTGAGCAACACCTGGGGATTGTTCAGTTCTGTTTGTGATGTGGTCTGGCGGCTTTTGTGTATTTGTATGTACTGGCCTTCCTTTGAGAAGCCATAACAGTTCAAAAGGGCTTACAGATAAGCTCTAAATTGCTCAATCCTGTTTGAGTGGAGTTCGCCTCCAAAGGTGATTAACACGGTTACATTCGTCGACAAGGATGGGACTCGATATGGTCAGGAATGGCATTATGGCCACTGAATCATTTTCGTGCTGTTCCCATTCCACGAATCTGGGAGGGACCTAAGCTTGGCGGGTCCATTGTTCGGACCCGGCGAAGCCGGCGTACGGCTCTAAGTACTTCTTCCCGGCGAAGCCGGCTACCCGGCGAAGCGGGTATTCATTCTAGTTTAATATAAAGTTAGTGAACGCGTGTACCGACCAGTGTAGATATCCAGGTGTCATGAGCGCCATACCCTGACAATGACCAACGCCTAGAGAACAGATCGACGAACTAGCGAAACTGTGCACCGTGCGGCCTGTCAGTCTGTGTGTGAACAGAACAAGTCAAAGTGTACACTCGATCAACACTGTACTGGCAGAGTCCTCACCTTACACCAGTCACAACAATGGGCTTCCTTTGTCGCAGTCTCTGTAAAACCCAGTCGACCTTTCCTCGCCTTTAGTCCGCCTTTCTTCTTTCACTATTCCAACGCGGACATGCTTTACCGATGTTCTGAACTTTGACACTTCTCTGTTCCTCCACAAAACAAAACACACACTACCTGATATGTAACGTCTCAGCACACGGTAAGGGAGTGTCAGTTTTCTCAGCGAACCCCACATAGAAGTTCAGGTATCTAAATACAGGCTTCGATCAACACGACGGCAGAAAATCCGCAGAGTAAACTGGCCTTCGCACAACCAAAGCCTGACTAAAACGTATGGCGCCTTCGAGACAGTCAAACACCGTGCTACTCTAAACTTGCTTAGCAGGGTCGCGGAAATAAACTGCACAGGCGCCCGATTGCTTTGTATCGATCGGAAAGCAACCGATAGATTATCTTTGTCGTTATGATCCGTGCTGGTGCTGTATTATGCGTAGTAAGTGGTTAAAGTGCTTTCTGCTGTTTTTACAAAGGCAAACCCATTTCATGTTTTTCGGTATAATGCAGAATATAGGCCTAAGACTTTCTCGTGTGTGAATCAGAATCAGAATCAGAATCAGAATTTATTGTCATTAAAGCACATAGCCTATTGACACATTCAAGATACATAAGTACAGGAAAAAATAGCAATATAAACATAACATACATGTAATACAAAACCAAGTGGAACAGGGTGAACAAAGAGGACCTGAAGATGAGCATAGGTTATTGAGGACAGTCGGAAGACGCATTGCATCTGCGTAGTTGAAAACAATCGTACACATATTTTGCCAATTGCCTTTGGATGTCGCTGTCAGTAAACAGAGAACTGACTCTTATTTCATCACTGCCGGTGGAAGTATTCGGTAATAGCTGTTGCCTGAGTGTGTGTGTGTGTGTGTGTGTGTGTCTGTCTGTGTGTGTGAGTGTGTCAGTGAGTGTCTGTGAGTGTGTGTGTGTGTGTGTGTGTGAGTATGTGTGAGTGTGTACGTGTGTGTGTACGTGTGTGTGTGAGATCAGTTGTGTGTGAGTGTGTGTGTGGTGTATGTGTGTGTGTGGTGTGTGTGTGTATACGTGTGCGTACATGTGTGTGTGAGATTGTCTGTGAGTGTGTGTGTGTGTCAGTGTGGTGTGTGTGTGTGTGTGTGTGTGTGTGTGTATCTGTGACTGAGTGTGTGTGTGGGGGGGGAGGGGGGTACGTGCGTTGCTTAGAGGGTGTTTGTGGAAGTGTAAAGCAAAACCTTCTGCACGGACATTTAAAAAGCATACTGGCAGACCGTGTATACCTTGATACAGTCAGACGGACAGGCACACGCACAGACAGACACCCAGACACACACACAGGCAGACACTCAGACACACACGTGACCGCAGACACACAGACATATCCACACAGAAACAGACGGACAGCCACACGCACAGACAGACACTCAGACACACACAGGCAGACGCACAGACATACTAAGTTCACACAGAAACAGACGGACAGGCACACGCACAGACTGATACTCGGACACACAAACAGACAGACACACAGACAGACAGACAACAGACAGACAAACACAAAAAAACATGTTATAACGAAAACATAATTGCGTTCTAATTATCTCACACCTAGTTTTGAACACTGCCAACATTTGTCGTTCCCTTCGTTCACCTCTATCATACCTCCTACACCGCTCAACCAACAACAGGATCGGCCAATATATTCCATTCTGATTTGTGAGATGATTAGTGTAGCTGATTAGCACGGTTTATTAACCGTGTGATTGTTAGGGTGGCGAGTAAAGAAACACACGCACCTGGGACTAAGTTCGTAATTACAGTGTATGCCAAGCCCTTCGTAGAGATATGATTGAACTGACTGTAATCAGGCTTAAAGTATACCCGACATAAATTAGGTAGGGTCTGCAGGTGCGGTTTAGCATTTTTATAAAGGTGTTGGTTTCAAACTTGCCAGAGTCCGTAAATCTATCAAAATTGGGTGTCAAGAATTCTAGTAGAAATAGCTTTAAAATGGATAAAATAAACTGTTGTAGACCCCTCCCCCCTCTCGACATACACACGCACACGTATTTGTTCACACTGCACACACACACACACACACACACACACACACACACACACACACACACACACACACACACACACACACACACACACACACACACACGTACACACATTCACTTACAAACACTGACACACACACATACACACACACACACGCGCGCGCGCGCACACACACACACACACAAACACACACAAACACACACACACACACACACAAACACACATTTAAACATACAGAATTATACCCCCGTCCAAAAACACACGTACTTCTAAGGAGAAAAGTGAAATTGGTTGCACTTAAAGTGAGATACAAATTCGAACAGTTTCTGTCAGAACAAGTAAATGTCATGCAAACATAATACACTGTAAGAAAATAAAAAAATAAATACTCTCCCATTATTTCCTACAGGGAGTGGACCGACCGACAGATCCAGACTTGCTTGTTAACAAAACCCAGTCACCTGTGTCGCTGCCATTGACTCGGAAATGCGCCAAACAGCGTTCCTGCGTTCTGCCTTTGTTGCTCACACACACGTTAGGAGCGAACAATACCATGCGATGTATCGTAAATAGCACACCACATTGTCAAGCGCTCTATGGGGTAAAGCGATGGGATACAATATCGTGTTGGGGGTGTATTATTGGCTACGGCTTGTTGAACACACTGAAGGACCAGGGGTTGGAAGACGGTGGATGTGAGGACAGTGAGCTTTGGCAAAAATGGAATAAAGCATAGCTATTTGGTTAGAAACAATGTATCTGTACCTGTGGTCTTGAGGATCAAACTGCGGATAATATCCTGCAGAGATCAATCAATCAATATATGAGGCTTATATCGCGCGTATTCCGTGGGTACAGTTCTAAGCGCAGGGATTTATTTTTTTTTAATCTTTTTTATTTTTTATGCAATTTATATCGCGCACATATTCAAGGCGCAGGGATTTATTTATGCCGTGTGAGATGGAATTTTTTTACACAATACATCACGCATTCACATCGGCCAGCAGATCGCAGCCATTTCGGCGCATATCCTACTTTTCACGGCCTATTATTCCAAGTCACACGGGTATTTTGGTGGACATTTTTATCTATGCCAATACAATTTTGCCAGGAAAGACCCTTTTGTCGATTGTGGGATCTTTAACGTGCACACCGTGCCCAATGTAGTGTACAGAGATGTCCCTTTCTTCAGAAGGAGCGACAAGAAGTGTGGCCGTCCCCCACCACACTGCAAACCAAGCTCCGTGGCAGTCGACTGGACGGCTGGAGAAAACGACGACCTTCATCTCCCGAGCTGGACTGAATGTGTAGCGCCAGTGAAAGCCAAGAAGAAGAAGAAGAAGTTAAAAACAATAGCGAGACCAGTGAAAGGTACCGTCCGTCCTGTGCAGATCGAGCGTCTAGTAAAACATGACAGAAACTGAATATCCGGGCTTTTATACGGGATCAGCTGGACAATAATGACAATTCTGCAGCTTGGCAGCTTTCTTGTCTGGGTCGAGTGGGATTTTTTTCTGATTTTTGTTTTTCAAGGGTAACCTTTGTTAATATTGAAAATAAATCATTTACGCCGTACCACTTGAATCTTTCGTTGAACTTTTGAAAGCTCCTTTAACAAACCATGCAAACCCCACCTATTACATTGAAATCGGAACTCCCCACGGGGTGATACTAGTAATATGTACTGTCGAGTGCTTCACACAATTTATGTACTCACTGATGTATAGTCGACTTTTGAGCGAGAAAAATCCGACCATTTACTGCATGGTATTCAACAGAGGTGTTTCGCTTAGTCTCGCAGGCTAAGAGGCGAACGGACTGATGATTTAATTGGAGGCTTACATCGTAGTTTTGTTTGTTTTTTTAACGCCCAGCCGACCACGAAGGGCCATATCAGGGCGGTGCTGCTTTGACATTTAACGTGCGCCACACACAAGACAGAAGTCGCAGCACAGCCTGCTTCATGTCTCACCCAGTCACATTATTCTGACACCGGACCAACCAGTCCTAGCACTAACCCCATAATGCCAGACACCAGGCGGAGCAGCCAATAGATTGCCAATTTTAAAGTCTTAGGTATGACCCGGCCGGGGTTCGAGCCCACGACCTCCCGATCACGGGGCGGACGCCTTACCACTAGGCCAACCGTGCCGGTCTTACATCGTAGGCTTGCCTCAGTATTTGTATGGAAACGAGGGAACGCAACTCTTTTACAATCCATACACACTTAAAGTTACTTCCGAATAACATCTATTAAATGAAAGCAATAGGTTTTAAGTGTTAAGTGTATGTGCGAAGGTGCGTTTCTATGTGTTTATGCATGCCGCTTAGATCTACGCATGCGTGTGTTTGTACGCGCTTTAATGCGCTATTACGACTGTTTCTAATGGCTTTTATCTGTGTGCATTTGCGCACACGCCCGTTGACACACACAAACATGCGCACGCACGCACGTACACACACACACACATCAACCACCACCGCACCAGCAACAACAAAACACGATAACACCGTGTATTATCTTGGGGCAAACTTTATTGGTAATTTTCATATCAGCATTTTGCATTTCACAATGTTTTGACATAGTTGGTATTCACCAAAGATTACGGAATACACATCAGACACAAACACATAACACACGTGTTCGAGTTCATTAGACAGAATGGAAAAAATAGCTGATAACAAACCACGCATTGTTAGCGATAATATACGTAGCACCCAACCAGAGTACAGGAGTTTTTCCTTTTTGGTGTAAACAGGGGAATGGAAGAATGCTCTGTATCTATGACAGCATATTAATGTTATTCCAAAAATAAGTTTTTAACAATTCAAACAAAGCTGTATAAACTGACGCTCATCAGCTCACTGGAAAACTGCGCGGCCTTGGTGAGGACGAAAAGAATTACTCTGTGCAGAGCCTGCTGTGAAGGGCGACTACCGCGTTACCCTGTTACATAATGCTTCTCTTCTGCCAAATACATCAGTGCGCAATTTCCTGTCTGTTTGAGGTCGAGTCTGAATTTGTGGCACTCTCAGGGCGGTGAAATGGTGAAACGATGTGTTCGGCATGGTACATTGCATGAGAGTGTTTGTGAGAACACTGTAGCTGTTAATATTCATAACGCGAGGTGCGTGATTGGCTGCAGCAAGTTCACGATAATCTCTTGTACAGGTAAACCCGGATGGGAGGGGTACATTCTCACTACATAAAATGCGGAGTATCGTCATGAGATCTCAATTCAAGTTCGAATAACCACAGTATACAATCAATTTCACTAACTAAATCATCAATTAGCCACACAAAAAACACCCACCAAACAACGTAGTCATAGTAAGGCGCCATAGTGCGGATTTTAAAATTACTATTTACCTCATTGTTATCTATTGTTTATAAAAGTTTCCTTCGAATGTTGTTTTGCTTTAAGATAATTTCGAAATAATGCATTAACGCTAAGCAGGAACGTGACGTTTGAAAATGGTCATCTAAAGGAAATTAGTGTAAATCCTTCATTTGATTGCTTTTTAAACAGAGATCCAACGATGAGGTGAAGTTTCATGTTCCAGCACTGCTTTATTTGGATTAATAACTATTCAATAAGAGCAATTATTTAAATAATTATCGGATATATCCCCACACAAAAATAAAACACGTCAGGTATCGGTCATACCTTTCAACAGATATTCAAGAGGAAACAAAATGTATATACATTAGGAAAACAAAACATGATGCTGCAAACCTCAACAACTTTACACACACACATTCAGCTCATTAAAACCAAGCACATAGTGCAGGGAATGAGCTGAATACCAGTGGATGAGAACAAAGTCACACACACACACACACACACACACACACACACACACACGCACGCACGCACGAACGCACACACGCACTCGCACACACATACTCTCTCTCTTCCTCCTCCTTCTCTTTCCCAAACGTTCGCAACATGCGCAAGAACAGACAGACACAACTCTAATGAATGTAGCTAATGCTGAATAATGTCTACTTACATACATATTATTATTCATTTTAATTGTCTTCTTCTTCTTGTTGCCGCTACACGTGGAGACCAGTCCAATTGAGAAATGTAGTGGTCATCTGCAGGGACGCCGCCGTGCCGTACAGCTTATCCTGGATGGGAGTCGGCTCCGGCCACATCTTCCTTCTCAACAACTGGAAGTTCCCGCAGTCTTGTAGGATGTGGTGGGTGTCCTGCTCTGCTTCTCCAGAGGGACACATCGGGGACGGCACAACTTTCAGCTTTGAGTGGAGGTGTTTGTTCAGCCTGCTAGGACTGGTTGGTCCGGTGTCAGAATAATGTGACTGGGTGAGACATGAAGTCTGTGCTGCGACTTCTGTCTTATGTGTGGCGCACGTTATATGTCAAAGCAGCACCGCCCTGATATGGCCCTTCGTGGTCGGCTGGGAGTTAAGAAAACAAACAAACAAACAGCAAGTGGATACCTCTCACACAATGTGAGTGTGATGCAACAGGAACCACGGCATGATCTGATAGGTAGTACTGCACTGCATGCATACAATATGAATCATACTTTCAACCACTTCTCACGCATAGCAGATTGAAAATGCTAGTCAAAAGAGAAAAGTATACATGGTTCAGCAACATAAATGATTTTTCTGTAACTACTTGATCTTTGTACTTAAAAGCAATACAGGTTTCTACTATGATAAAGGTTAAACTTACGGAAAAAAAACCCAGACAAATATATAATACCAAACATATGAGCCACACACAAAAAAACAAATAAACAAAGTCATTTGCTTTCACATGACATAATCTAATGTAAGAATGCGATTCTGAAGAATTAAAAAAAAAACCCACTAAAAGCAGCAAATAATGTTGTGTTTATTTTCTTTACATACTTAATTTAAACATCTTTTGATAGAATAATCTTTTCTTTACATACTTAATTTAAACCTCTTTTGATAAAAAAAAATCAATGCTAATACACACACACACACATCACCACCACCAAGAAAAGAACACAATATACACATTCTAATTGGAATTGATATAGAGCCCTGTACTGCATAACCTAGACCTACTTAGTCAAGTCTGTCCTTTAAAAAACGAAGCCAAAACAAATCACAACACAGCAGCTTCTGGCCAAAGTTACTTAGTGGATCATTGCTTCTGGCCAAAGTTACTTAGTGGATCATTGCTTCTGGCCAAAGTTACTTAGTGGATCATTGCTTCTGGCCAAAGTTACTTAGTGGATCATTGCTTCTGGCCAAAGTTACTTAGTGGATCATTGCTTCTGGCCAAAGTTACTTAGTGGATCATTGCTTCTGGCCAAAGTTACTTAGTGGATCATTGCTTCTGGCCAAAGTTACTTAGTGGATCATTGCTTCTGGCCAAAGTTACTTAGTGGATCATTGCTTCTGGCCAAAGTTACTTAGTGGATCATTGCTTCTGGCCAAAGTTACTTAGTGGATCATTGCTTCTGGCCAAAGTTACTTAGTGGATCATTGCTTCAAAAAAGTGTGTGTGTACATTTACTGACCCTTTAATGTCTGACCAACACAAAGACGGACACAACGGGATATATACCGAGAGGCATAAATTCCGCAAACTGAACTTTAAAAAATCACAAAAAATCAACTCAGCGGTGAATGTTTTCAATGTTTGAATATTTTATTTATTGGCCATTTTAGTGTTTATAAACCTTCGCTTTATTGATTTTGAATAGAACATCATGAAATGACAATTTTTCAA